>NC_033803.1:14082789-14101250 GCF_001876935.1 Asparagus officinalis
ACGGAGTGACGACTGCCCCGTGCCTGCGAGCACTGGGAGTGCAGAGTGCAGAGCGCACTGTGGAGTGCGGAGTGTCGACTGCCCTGTGCTTGCGCTGCAGCCCCTGGTGCGGGTGTGCTGCGGCATGCCGACTGCGGATTTGAGGAAGTGCGGCTGGACGAAACTGCGGATTTGAGGAAGTGCGGTTTGGGTTTATAATGGATTTGGAGCTAGCTTTAGGGGTTAGTTCACCTAGGATTTTACGAAGAAAATTAGATCCAATCTCACCTTTACAGATGAAAGCGAAGGGCACGGGGGTATTGTACCTGACGAGTGCAAAGCCAATCGGCATGGGTGCCGGAAATCTGGAAACGTGGTGGTATGCAGGGTTATAAAAGGCGCACGTCTCGCTGTCCTCGTGCGCTCTGCATTGTGACGCGATGGCAAAACATCCCGCATCTGATGTGGCAGCACCTTTGTTCACTTCCCAAGCGTTCTGCGACAAGTGCAAGGTGAATTGCGAGGCATGACCTTGTATATTTTATTCTTTTACATTTCAATTGGGTCTTCCATTCTCGATAGCCCATATCCCAAAAGCAAAAAAAGCTCATTAGGCCTTTTTAATAGCCCAATTAAGGACCCCAAATCATTCTCATTTCTTATTTGATTTTGCTTTGATATTAGTCATGATTTGACTTTTGATTTGGAAAATAATGATCTTTGCTACTATGTCGGATGCGTTAGCATTATGAATTAAGACTATTTTGTGATTTGATAGTAGATATTATTCATCTTAACTTATTGTTTATGTGCCAATTCATAAAAATATTCTATTATCTATCTTGAAGAGTTACGTGTAGGGTGTGCGTCTCGCTTCATTTGGGCGCACGAATCGCATTGCGCCTTGCGCATGTGCGTGTAAAGGGACTTTGTTCCTGCATTTTGCCTCACACATCGATAACACTGGTGGTACGTTATGGCCTATTTAGCACCACACAGACTAAATGATTAGTCAATTTGGAGTTTAAAAGAGATGTGGGTTCCTTGTTTTTGACGGCTAGCTTTTTAAGGCAAGTTCTCCTAGGTCTCTTACACAGTTCTGCACCAGCTCGAAGTTGCTAGCAAAATTTGATGTCACTTCAAAGTACATTTTCTGTGTAATTGTTATATTTTGACAATTTTCTTCTTTCTAGGATTTTGTATCAATCCAATAATTTGGCAATCTTTGGGATGCATTATAAGTTTAAGATTAGTTATTTAACCTAGCTTTGTGCATATGCATCAACTGGATAGATGATATAACTCCCAGTGTGAAGGTGGAAAAGTCTATTGTTTCAGATCACGAGCTCTCCAAAACTAAAATTTGGAATGATATTTGTTGAAATAAAGTATGTCGGTTTGATCTTTGAAGAAGATAGAAATAGATTTAATTGAAGGAGCATAGATGGAATCAGAAAAAATATACAAAAAAAGAGAAAAGAAAGACATTGGAAGCAACTTCACGCAATTGTGAACATAAAGCTCACTGCACATGTTTACGTTTGTTAGAGTTATTGCTTATTATGAAATCATTATATAAAAACCTGCGACAGTTTCAAATAGCCTATTGGCATTTTTTTTCCTAAGCAAAAGGTCATGAGTTCAAACCTTGCTTAAGCCAAGGTTGAAATAATTTAAAATCTAATTAGTCCCTATTGGTGGTTTGGTTGGCCGTGGACCGAGACTGATCAGGCTGAGGCACAATGTGATGTGTGGAGATGACACCATGTAGGCGTCTGGCTGGCATCTATACTGGCTGCTAAAGTAAGTGCTCTTTACGAATCCTTAAGGACATTGATCATAATGTCTGGCGCTTTAGCAGGTTGGAGAATAAGTACTCTGGTGATGTATATGACATTCATTTATAACTCATGCATATACTTAGTTACTGGATACGTAGGTGCTGTTTTTGAATTCTTAAAGATGTTGATCATATTGTCTGATGCTGTAGTAGGTCAGAACAAGTACTCTGGTGATGTTTACGACATCTGTTTATAACTCATGTGGATACTTAGTTACTAGATAGGGTAATAGGCAAGAAAATGCATGTGTAAAGAGCTGGACCATTGATTAGCGGGAAGAAGTGGAAAAAGAAAGTAGTAACAAAGTGAACAGATAGTGAGACGACAATGCAGAGAAGTCTGGGAGAGCATTGGCAGACTATTATGGGCAACCTATTTCAGGAGCATTTGGTTTGAGGTACTGAGGTTTCCCTATATTTCCCAACAGGTTTACTTAGTTTTATTTTCTTTCCTGTTACTGAAGGGAATGCTACCAGATTATTCTCCTTAAGCCTTCTGATAACACTCCTGAGAGCATTTTCTTATTGACACGGTGAAATGTCTTGACTGGTGCATTTTTTCATGGGCTGTGTCTGGATCAGAAATTCCTCTTTGCCGCACATTGTGTACTGGAGACCTATGTTTGAACTTGATTTTTCATTGCTGATATTGAGACCTTTGTTAGAAGTCAACATTTTCCCCACCCCACCTACCTAGCCGCAGTAATCACCTAACTCTAATAGTGTATACATACCCCATAAGAAAGTCTATATATACCCCTTAAGTTCGATTTGTAAGGCATCCCAGTATCAGAGAGAGAAAGAGAAAGAGAAAGATATAAAACTCCTTCGATGTGTACTCTCCTCCGTTGTTTGTGCGTAGGCAACGAATCTTTTTGCCGAGTTCTCCTTCGCCTTCGTCTCGAAATTGCTTGAATTTGGAGACTGCTTCAGACTTTTCCTTCATAAAATCAACCCAGACATATCTCGAGTAATCGTCAATCAAAGTGATCATGTACTGCATCCCACTAATTGATTCTTGTTTTACTCGACCAAATACATCTGAGTGTACAAGTTCCAAAGGTTCCTTAGCTTTGAACTGTGACTCTTGTTACGGTAATTGATGTGCATTACTATACTGACAACCTCCGCATATGGTGCCTCCTCAAATATCCAACTGTGGAAACCCCGTCAACATTGACTTTTCATCATAATCTTGAGCTTGTGATACCTCACATGACCAAGCCGAGCATGCCACAGATCAGTCATCTCATTCTTTTTGGTTTTATCTATGTATGCCGATTCTGCCGACATCACATAGACATATTCTACATTCCGTCCCTCCATGATAGATTCTTCTGGTGGCTTCAAGTCTCGACAGACTTTTACATCTTGTGACCCAAATACTACATAGTTTCTAGAAGTCGTCAACTGAGACACTGATATGAGATTTTTTTGCATACCTGAGACATGGTATACATCTTGTAGTTAAATTTGATTTGGATTGAAACGTGGCATGAATGTGGTTTTCTCAATATAAGTGATAGGCAATCTTGAATTATTTGCAATTACTACTTCTCGGCCTCCTTTATACTCCTTTATATTAACAAGCTTCCACTTATTTCCCGTCATGTGGTTGAAGTAGCCAGAATCGATGATCCAATCTTTACTATATTTGATTTCTTCTCGATCTGAAACCGCTGCAAGTGCGGACTCATATTCTTCCACAATCGAAGTTAGTGCCATATCAACGACCTCTTCACCCCATGATGCTTCTTCGACGATGGCCACAGATGGTTGGGCAACCCATTCTTCTTTATCATCTTGACATCTACGTAATATTGCAGCATTACCCTCTACAGCCATTCTCTTATAGCAGTAGTCTCTGGCAAAATGATCTTTCCACAATTATAACACGCTAACATCAGGTCACCTTACTTGACGATCACCTTGCTCCTCACTTTGTTGTAAGATTTTAAATGTCGGATGTCGGGTTCATGTCGGATGACTGAAATCCATGTCGGATAGCGAAAATCGGGGATATATCGGGGGACATTGACTAAATATCGGATTGTTATATCGTCGGGATAATTTTCATCGCTTAATCCGTGTTGAACCAATCCAAGAAATGGCAAATCAGCCCGTTCTTCAAGATATGTGTTACCCCAACAGAAATGCAATTCCATCTTGCATAAGACTCCCCGAAGTAAATGGAGCAAATTTCGAGCTTAGACCGCATTCTATAAACTAAACATATAAAAAAGTAAATAATATATGGATTTGGGTTCATAAATTCTTTCTATCGGGTGCATAAAGAAACCCTTAAACATGAGAACGGGTCAAATGGTATGAGTATTTATCACTAAACCCAAACCCGATAACAAAAAACATATCTTAAAAAAAGTTCCATATCGGCCGATTTTTCAAAACTAAAAAATAGGCCGATATGCTCGATATGATCCTGATATTTTCGATTTTGCCCTGAAAACCGACATACGAGTTGAAAATGTTCATGTCGTGTCGGTCACGCCCTCAAACCGATATGTCGGGCGGACAAAGCTAAAAAATGGTTGTACAGCTTACCGATAAATTCCATCTCAACTTGGGAGGAATTTGTCACAGTTTTTCTCAAGAAATTTTTCCCTATTCACAAAATGGTAAAGCTTAGGAACAGCATTCAAAATTTTCAAATTGTCCCAGGAGAGCCTTTCTGGAAATACTTTGACCGATTTAAAGATCTTTTAATCCAATGTCCTCATCACGGTCTAGAAAAATGGCGATTGTGCCAAGTCATATATGAAGGATTGGACTATTCTTCAAAAACATCTTTAGAATCGATGTGTCAGGGAGATTTTATGAGAAAAAACGCCGATGAAGCTTGGGAATTCCTAGAGAGTCTATCCGAGAAAACAATGCAGTGGGAAAACTGTGATGACAGGGTTTCATCTGTTTCCCAATCTAAGTCTAGTGGTTTTTCCTTAGAGTCAAACATTGCGTCTGAAGCGAAGATGGCGACGATTATGCGGAGGTTAGAAGCCTTAGAAGTTAAGGAACGAGCTCCGGCTCAAATCAATCATATTTCTGTCCCGAGATGTCATAACTGTCAGTCTCCTACCCACGTTTCAGAGGAATGTCCTCTTCTAGGAAACAACCACGCTTTAGAACAGATGAACGCTGTATTTCAGCGTCCTAGAAATGATCCATTTTCTCCAACCTACAATCCAGGTTGGAGAAATCATCCCAATTTTGCTTGGAACCAAGGAAATTCTCACGGAAACCAAAACTTCATTCCTGCGTCGAACCAACAATTCCCTAGAGGAAACGCTGTCCCATTCAATGCACCGAACAATTTTGCTAACCCACCTTTTCCAAACCAACATCCTCATCCGATATGTCGGCCGACATGTCGGACATGTCGGACGATATTTAAAACCTTGCTTTGTTGTGTTCTGCTGGCATATGACTGTCTTGACTGCCTCCTAGAGCCATACTCCTCTTTGCTTGCGCCTCTTAGTTCGCCCCTCTCCTAATTGCTGAAGAATGTCTCATCTTCGCTTTTTATTGGAACTCCGGCTATTTGTTTGGCTAAGGTTTCTTGTGTAGCGAGCAAACTCTCCAGCTCAAATAATGTTGGTTCATGGTTTTGTCGGCCATCTGTGAGTAGCAGCAACGAGCCTGTGGTACTCCGATCTCAATCCGTGGATGATTATTCTCCTCATCATTGCATCGGATACTTTAGAATCTGGATCTAATTAAGCGATATCTAAGCAAAAGTGATTTAATTTGCTTAAAGTACTGACTGATTGTCAGATGACTCAGATCTTTTTGTTACAAGGTCATCAATTGATTCTTCAGGAGTTAAAATCGAGCATCATTCTTCTTCGAAAAGAGTGTGACGAGCGTATCCCATGCCTCCTTCGGAGTTCTGACATCTCGCATGTAATCTACGAGATCTTCTACTGTTGTCTTCAACACATATATAGCATTGCCGGCTTTGATGTTTCACTTTCTTATTGCTTTGCTAGCTTCCCGAAGTGTTGTAGTTTCAGCACCCCCGATGACTTCCTAGATGTCTTGTCCTTGTAGATATGACTTCATACACGTCTCCCAGTAGTTATAGTTATTATCATTAAGTTTCTTGAGTATAGTAGTCGTATTTACCAGATCCGCCATCGTGACGTGGTACTGTTTCAATATCTCCACGCAAGTCTGGTTCCTGACCAACCAACTTCATAGTCCCGGACTGAACACGAGCTTCAGCCTTAAAGAATGTTGCTAGGATCTTCGTAGGAGAGAGCAGATCCCTGACCGTCTTGCTTCTCTCACGAGCTATAAGTTTCACTATTTCATGTGAACAGTAATTGTACTTATAAACAGTAACCACATTTGTGAATAGTAATCGTACTCATAAATAGTGTTGTCCTCGTGAATAGTAACTAGTGCCTTCAAAGCGTAAATGATAATCTAACTTATTTTCTGATATGGAGGATCCACCTTTCGTGGTAGTTACAGAGCATACGATAAGCAAATACAAGCACCCTAATTCAGGCTCTGATATAACTTGTTGAGTTGAGAGAAGTGGTGGACACTAAGAAATATATTGTTATTATTTATTTAGTGGTACAAACACACTATACTCTCAAATACAAATAAACACATCGAATGAGTTTTACGACTACCTAAAACAGCACAAGATTCGGCGACAGCTAACGTGCCCAAATACTCTACAGCAGAATGCGTAGTCAAAAGAAAGAATCGTCATCTCGCTGAAATTTGCAGAAGCATGCTTCACACCAAGAACATACCAGGACATTTTTGGGCCGAGTGTATGAAGATTGCGGCGCACGTGATCAATCGGCTACCACAACCGAAGCTGGAGTTCATGTCGCCCTTTCAGAAGTTGTGGAATACCAACCTAACCGTAAGCCATTTCAGAGTCTTCGATTTTGTATGTTATGTCTTTGTACCTGATCACTTACACAACAAGTTCGATAAAAAGGCTGTAAGATGTATATTTGTGGGGTATGACAATAAAAGAAAAGGATGGAGATGTGATCCCACAACCGAACGGTGCTACACATCAAGGAATGTTATGTTTGACGAAGCCTCGTCTTGGTGGGCTTCACAAGAAGTTGCACTCCTAAACTCTAGTGATCTAGAGGATCAGTTGCAGAAGAAGCTGAGAGAGCCAGGTCAAGAAGAAGGACTACATCAATCAGAAAAGACAGAATCAAGCTCTTCAACATCCTCAAAGGAGAATAATCCATGGATAACTGATGTTTATCAGACACACCAGAAGAAGAGCGCCCAAGCCAGATAGAGAATATTGAAGAAGAACCAACTGAACAACTTCGAAGATCAACTAGACCCAGGAAACTGAATCTCAAGTATGCTAAGGTGGCCATTTATGAAAGATGTGAAGGAGCCATCTACCTTCAAAGAAGCATACGAGAGTGAAGAATGGAGACAAGCAGTGAGAGAGGAAATCCAAGCATTGAAAAGTAAGTTAGAATTCTTGGACTTGTGGATAGAGAAGTCGCTGTTGAGGGGGAGCGTTAGAAGTCAACAGCTCCCCACCCTACCTAACCTCTTCACCTACCTAGCTACAGTAATCACCTAACTTTAATAGTGTATACCTACCCCATAAGAAGGCCTATATATACCCCCTAAGTTTGATTTGTAAGGCATCCCAGTAGCAGAGAGAGAAAGAGAAAGATAAAAAGAGAGAGAGTATTTGTATTTGAGAGTATAATATGTTTGTACTACTAAAGAAATAATAACAATATATTTTTTAGTGTCCACCACTCCTCAACTCAACAACCTTAACTTGATATCAAATGTATGTTTCGAATTTTCCGGTTCAACATACTCTTTATTGTAAATGCTATTTCATTGATGGGAGAACTTGTCTTCTTGTTGGAATAGATTGATAGAAAATATTATTGTTCGAGTGGAGAGCTGCATGCCTTTCTTTATGCTTCCCTTTTTCTTTTCTTTTCGTTTATTTATTTTGATAATAACTATAGGTTTTCAAATGTATTTAAATATCTTTTTGAGGAGATGTACATGTTGGATTCTATTCTTTTGTTTGTCTAGAGTACACCTTTCAATACTTTTGTAGATTGTATATTTAAACCGTGCATTTTTTCACTTCTAACTTTCTGACCCATAAGAATAACTTTTTAAATAATAGATTCTCTATTCATGATCTCATGCTCGGAGATCTTGCTTCAGCTAATCGGCTTTCAGCTTCATTTAGATGATATACTGACTTGTTTGCTTTCTGATGAACTTTGCCTTTATTTCCTATGAAATACAAATATCATCTTTATTGGTCTCTAGTTAGCAGATTTCCGTTACTAGCCTATTTCTGATCTATTTGTGCAGTGTGAGTGTATTTGGAGTTTCTGCAGAATCTATGCAGTGTTCTCATGATAACAGGGGGAACAGCGTGCCGACTATTTTGCTCTCTATGCAAAGACACTTGTATTCACAAGGAGGTCTCCAGGCATGTTCCCTATTCCAGGAGTTAACTGATTGATACCCATCATTTATATTTTTCTTAATGAATTACCTTATGTTTTAAAGGTGGAAGGAATCTTTAGAATTAATGCAGACAATAGTCAAGAAGTCTATTTCAGAGAGCAATTGAACACTGGTTCCATACCAGAAGGAATTGATTTACACTGTCTAGCTGGTTTGATTAAGGTAATCAGCAAATTTTGCTTTGTAACGCTATTTTAGTATAAACTTTATTCATCTTCCATCTCATGTATGAGTTAAAAAGCAAATTTTCATTCATGGGGTGAGTCCATTACCCTAGCATAAATCTTTTAATCTGATCTGATCATCATTTCACTTTTGTTCTATCTGCACCTCCTTGATGGAAACATACTCCCCGTGTATGGTATTTGATTGCATCATTCTACCTATTCCTTTTATATGAACCTGACATTAACATAATACTTTAGATATTTGTTTTGAAATATAATTTGAAAGCATGAATATCAAATTTTGAAATGAGTGCATGGATGAAATCATGCAAATCAGCACAAAGTTGTGTTCTCTTAAATAAAATGGAGACATCGTTGTAACCTTTTAGCACTTTTTTACTTGGTTTCACGCTAATACAATCTATTATGATTTGGTCTTGATATTAAATTCAAGATAATTTAATCCAAATGTTGTGTTGAAAGAAACTATGACAGTGGTTATCTTGTTATATAACCGGTAGTACTTCAATAACATTGCATACTCGAAATGGACAGTAAACTAGTGAAGAATTTATGTTAACAAAGATGCCAGCAAAAACAGCAGGCTTTCGTCCGAAAAGTTCGCAGCAATAGCTACATGAACTGTAGCAATTTTTTTGTTATTTATTTATTCAGCCTTTGTGGGAACAGCTTGGTCCCAATCTTCATGCCCTTATCCCAAATCCCTATGGTTTTGTGTGGATACCTTGGTGTTTTTCTTATTGTGTTTTTGTAAAAAAACATCAGGACGTTGTGTTTTCTCCTTAAAGTGTTTTCAAAACACCATGTGAAATGTTTTTGGTCAATACTAGTTTGACCCGTTACAACATTAGTATTAAACATATTATATATTAATTATAATAAAATATATTATAAATAAAATGTTATAATATTTTGTTTACATTATTATAGAATTATAAATATTAAATATAATACAATATAATATTGTATAATTTATTATAATATTATATCGTACTTTAATGTGTTATATTATATTATAGTAATTACATATTATTTTTAAATATTAATATATTTAATTATTTTGGTATATCAATTTGTTATTATTATATATTTATAATATTTTTAGAATAATGTTATTTATTATTAATATAATATTATACTATTATTAATATAATATAATATAATGCTATACTATGATACATATAATATAATATTATTATTATAATATTATTATATTATTGTTTTATTATTAAATATGTTACTATCATATAATATTTTGTAATTATTAATTTATTACAATTTATTTATTAAAAAATTAATAATATTATAATAATTATAATATTGTATAATATATTATTATATCATTATTAAATTATTATTTATAATTAATAATTTACTATTATTTTTGTTAGTTTACTTATATTTTATTATTATTTATTATTATATAATACATTATCAACATATTACATACTAGTATTTAATATGTTATTATATTATTATATAAGATATTTTAATTACTATTTTTGGTATTATTTAATAAATATTTTTAATCTATTAGATTAGCTATAGTATAGTATAGTATAATGTAATATAATATAATAAGCATGTCCATAATAACTATATATTAATTACATTTACTATGTTATGTTAGGTATTATATTAACACCTCAAACTCAAAACCAAAACACCTAAAAGGTATTTCGAAATAAGTGTTATGTTTTTTGTTTGAGGATGATTTAGCTCAAAAAATATAATGGTTTCCAAACATATGGTGTCTTGTTTTTGACAAGAACATCATGAAAACAAGCAAAACACAATAATAGTCAAACAGAGCCCAAGTTTTTGGTCTCCATTGCAAATATTTTCTCCATTTAGAAATGTAAGGGCCAAAAGTCTGATGAATTTAGCTATCATTATATCTTGTTTCAGTTCCTTAATCCATGGTGTTTTCATCTAATCCTTGTCCTAGCCTGTTCTTGAACAATTATTCTCTCACTTCTAGCTGGTGCACTCATCAGTCTTTATTACGAATGTAGAAACCACCTCAGGACATTATTTCTCATCCAATCATCAGCTGAAGATTTGAACTTTTAGACCATTCTTTCCTTAATTTCATTCCTTTATTTTATCATACTGCTTATGTGAACGTGGGACCCACGAACCACGTGAATGGCTAAGGAGCTGGCAAATTGCACGCAAGTGGGGGCCATACCTCACGCACGAGACGGGTTTACGCGTTTTTCAATTGGGAACGAGGCGTGGGGACCAGGCCTTTTATCAACGAACGCGTTTATCACGAACGTGTTTATCAGCCTATAAATAGGAACATGGTCTGTTCCTAGGGTTTAGTGCAAGAGCAAAAAGCGGGCAGGAGAAAATTTGTGCGGCGTACAGGTGCAAGTACAAGCAGAGGAGAAAATTACAGAGAAAAGTCTGCTGTGTGTTTCTTGGGCTACGTGTATCAGGAGAAACAAAGTTCTTTTTGGCTGTTTTGAGAGTTAGTTTGAGGGTTTAGATTGTGAGATTGTAAACCTTAGTTGTATTCTCTCCCTCTAATAGTAGATCTCCCCCTTCTTGCCCCGTGGACGTAGGCTATTTGCCGAGCCACGTAAAATAGTTTGTCTTGCTGTGATTTGTAATAGCTTGTAGGTTTCCTCGACAAGTCAGTCCTAGAATTGATGAGAGGAAGAGTTGATATCTCACTTTGTTGAGATATTTTACTTTCGGTTCTTGTTTCCTTTGTGAAACGAGAATTTTATTGTGATCTAATCTCTTATTGTGCACCTTGCGCATCGGAGGTGCTGTCGAAATTTTCGCTGCGCACAACAAGTGGTATCAGAGCTTCAAGTTTGGCTTGAGGCTTGTTCGAAGGATTCCTATCTGAAGAGTTAGAACGATTACATGGGAGAAGCAAGCACATCAGGTTCGTCTCTTACGAAGACGATACAAAATCTGAGTATCAATAACACAAAGATTGATGTTCCGAAGTTAGACGGTAAGATTAATTTTGGATTATGGAGGTGTCAGGTGATGGACGCCTTGGATGCACAGAATTTGGAGGAAACTCTTGAGTTACAAGAGAAACCCGAAGATATGAAGGACAAGGTTTGAAAGAAGAATAGTAGGGCTTGTGGAGTTATTCGGTCATGTTTGACGTCGGATCTTGTTTATGATGTAATGAACGAGACGTCGGCGAAGAGAATATGGGAAACACTCAATGAGAAGTATCTTACAAAGAGTATTGAGAATCGGCTTCACTTAAAGAAGAGGTTTTTACCAATTCAAGATGAAAATGGGAGTTTCCATCAGGGAGCATGTTAACAATTTCACGAAGCTACTTTCAGATATGGTCAATTTGGATATCATGGGTGAGGATGAAGACAAGACGATGTTACTTTTGTGTTCGTTGTCTGAGGATGATTACAGTACGTTCGTTCTTACTATGATCAATGAAAGAACTACTGTTAGCTATAAGGAGGTGACCTCAGCTTTGGTGAATTATGAGTTGAGGAAGAGTGGTGGTGAACCATTCGAGAAGGCATAGGGAGATGCATTAGCAGTTCGAGGTCGTGATCCAACCCGCCGCCAGTTCAATCGCTCAAAATCAAAGAATAGAGGTGGTCATAAGGGTATTGGTAGGAATCAATGTCGTTTTTGTAAAAAAGAGGGACATTGGAAGATTGACTGCCCAAAGTTGAATGATAAAGCCGGGAAGAATAAATGAAAAGTTGTACAAGCTTCAGAAGTGAATATTGCAAAAGCTGTTAATGAACATTCAGATTTAGATTCTTCAGACTAATCGTGCCATACACTACCGTTGGTTTGCTATGCCGACTCTATATAGTGGATGTTAGATTCAGGAGCTACATATCATATTTTTCCTAGGAGGGATTGGTTCTTCAGCTTTGAGAAGCTGGAAAGAGGAGATATCGTGCTTATGGGTAATGACCACGTATGCCCTATTAGTGGTATTGGTTCAGTCCGGATTAGGATGCATGACGGAGTGGTGAGGGAATTGAAAGAAGTGAGGTTCGTGCTGCAGTTAACGAAGAACATCATTTCTCTTGGTACTTTGGAGGCAGCTAGTTATCGGGTGATATTAGAGGATGCTACAACAAAGGTCATGAAGGGTTCTATGGTGGTGATGCGAGGAGTCAGGAAAAACTTCCTATACTACTTGAAGAGCAAGACAGTTATAGGGGGTCTGGCAGCTTCTATCACTACAGAGGAGGACACTACCATATTATGACACATGAGACTAGGACACACAAGAGATAAGTCCCTGCAGTCATTGGAGAAACATAAGCTATTGAAAGCAATGTTTTAAATATCGGATATCGGGGAAATATCGGATGGCTAAAATTCATATCGGATTATGGATATCGGGGAAATATCGGGGATATGTGGTAAATATCGGAATGCCATAATGAATGTTTGCATACATAGTATAATGCATTAAAATGTAATCTCAATATATGTAATAAAATTTAAGTATACAAAATATGAATAATATATGTTTAGGATCACTAATCAACCTTCTAAAACAAATAAAAGTGCAAAGGAACGTTGCAACATTCAATCTGCTTTTTTTAGGGCAAAATGTCATTTGATATAATGGAAAAATCTTGATATCTCACCCAAAAATTCCAAACACGGTATATTATTTTGCAACAAGCTATATAAAAAGATATATTGGTCCACATATCGGCTAATATATCGGCTATATCGGAGATTTAAATAGCCAAAAAACGGTAAAGGATATTTAAAGACCATATCGATTGCGACAAGCCCTGTAAAAGATATATCGGGGGATATATCGGGTCATGTCAGGGATATTTAAAACAATGATTGAAATGTGCTAAGACCTGCAAGATGGAGTTGTGTGAGTATTGTATACTTGGGAAGAAGACTAGAGTGAAGTTTGACACTACTATTCACAACACCCAAGGTATATTGGATTACATTCACACAGATGTTTGGGATCCTTCCAAAAACATATTACTTGGTGGGGTCAACTATTTTGTCATTTTCATTGACGATTATTCCATGAGAAATTGGGTATACCCTATGAAGCATAAACATGAGATCCTGTATATTTTTGTCGAGAAAAAAAAGTGGAGCTGCAGACAGGTAGAAAGGTGAAGACTCTACGTTCAGATAACGGTGGAGAGTATAAGAGTGATCCGTTTTTATAGTTTTATCGGGATCACTGTATTAGGCGACACTTCACAGTACGAGAGACACCACAACAGAACGAGGTGGCTGAGAGATTGAACCGTACCTTGCTGGAGAATGTGCGATGTATGATGACGCAGAGTGGATTACCTAGATCCTTTTGGGTCGAGACGGTGGTTTATGCGAGCCATCTCGTGAATAGGTTGTCGTGCACTGCGATACATGGGAAGATTTCGTTGGAATGTTGATCTACTTCGGTAGCTAGTGACTATGAATCACTTCGGATATTTGGGTGTCCTGCTTATTACCATGTTAGTGATGGTAAATTAAATCTGAGGACGAGGAAATCAGTCTTTGTGGGATTTAGAGATGGAGTTAAAGGCTTCAAGTTATGGGATCCACAGGATAAGAAGATAGTTATTAGCAGAGATATCATATTTGAGGAGGCGTACATGATGAAGCCTCAAGTTCCTCAGAAGGTGGAGGAAGACTAGATTCAGGAGATATCACAGTAGGTGGAGGATGATGTGACTCCACTCACTCCAGAGAGCATTGTATCCATCGAGACTTCTATAGAGATGACACTAGGAGAAGATGAGATGACAACCGAGCAGATAGAGTATACAGTGGATTGTGAAACTCAGGAGCATGGTCATGTTCAGGAGTCTATTGCAACGAATAGACCTAGAAGGGTGATTCAACGGCCAGCAAGGTATAATAATGTCATGGTCGCATATGCATTATACGTAGAGGTCGTTGATGATATGATTTCATCCACATTCAAGGAGGCAGAGTCTAGCCCCGATTCGATCAGGTGGAGGGAAGCTATGAAGGAGGAGTTGCGATCTCTTCAGAAGAACGATACTTGAGAACTTGCAAAGCTACCTAAGGGTAAGAAAGCTATTGGTTGCAAGTGGGTATATACGAAGAAGGAAGGATCTTCTATTGGGGACATTCAGTTCAAAACCAGATTGGTTGTCAAGGGATATGCACAACTTAAGAGCATTGATTACAACGAGGTATTTTCACCCGTTGTGAAGCATTCGTCGATTGAGATTTTATTATCGTTGGTAGCACAGTTAGATTTAGATTTGGTCCAGATGGATGTGAAGACAGCCTTTCTACATGAAGATTTAGAAAAGGAGATCTACATGACACAACCTATAGGGTTCAAAGCTACAGGAAAAAAAGATTTGGTTTGCAAGCTGAAGAAGTCTCTTTATGGATTGAAGTAATCGTCGCGACAGTGGTACAAGAGATTCGACAACTTCATGATTGGCCAAGGGTATACGAGGAGCCCATATGATCCATGTGTTTACATGCATAAGCTACAGGATGATGAGCACATATATTTGTTTTTATATGTTGACGATATGCTTATTGCTTTCAGGAATTCTTCGGTTATTCGAAAGTTGAAAGAGGAGCTGTCATCTGAGTTTGAGATGAAGGATCTTGGAGAAGTAAAGAAGATATTGGGTATGGAGATTGAGAGAGACAGGGTGAAGGGGAGATTGAGAGAGACATGGTGAAGGGGAGATTGAAGCTTACACAGAAGAGCTATTTGCAAAAGACGTTAAAGAAATTCAGCTTTGATGGCAATGCAAAAATAGTTAGCACTCCATTGGCTTCTCACTTCAAGCTTTCAGCTAGTATGTTGCATGTTTCAGTTGAGGACAAATATTATATGTCGAAGGTCCCATATGTCAGTACAGTAGGAAGCTTGATGTATGCGATAGTGTGTACGAGGTCAGATTTGTCACAGGCCGTAAGCATGGTATCGAGGTACATGCACGATCCTGGGAAGGGTCATTAGGAGACCGTGAAGTGGATTTTACGGTATATCATAGGTACCGTGGATGTTGGATTGATTTTTTAGAAGGATGAGAAGAATGAGCAGGATTGTATTGGTTACGTGGATTCAGATTATGCTGGAGATCTTGACAAGCGCCGGTCTACTTCAGGATATGTTTTTACATTGGCAGGAGCATCAGTATGTTAGAGATGTACACTTCAGTCTACAGTGACTCTACTACAGAGGCGGAATATATGACAGTGACTGAAGCTGTGAAGGAGGCTTTGTGGTTGCGTGGATTGTTGGATGATTTGGGGATTACACAGGAAACCATTCAGGTACATTGTGATAGCATGTCGGCTATCTATTTGGTAAAGAACCAGGTTTATCATACGCGCACAAAGCACATCGATGTCAGATTCTACTTTATTCGTGACGTTTTGGATAATGGAGACGTCATATTGGAAAAGGTTCACACGAAGGACAACCCTGCAGATATGTTGACCAAAGTTGTTTCAGGTGTGAAGTTTGGTCATTGTTTGGAGCTTTTGAATATTCTTCGGTGTTGAGGCATTTGGAGGCCATTGAGTGAACTACGTGAGGCTTGATTCCTTGGGCAAGAGGATACGTAGGCAGTCTTTACGATGCAGCCGGTTTGGATCAGTTTATTTTAATGATGGTGAGATTGTTTGGACTCTCGTTTGGGTTTCCGACTTGTTGTGGGTTGAGTCCGTTGTCGTGAATTAACTTCACGATGTACTGGACATAACAAATGGGACATTTGGATGCTTTTGTTTCGGCTCAGTTTTGAAAAAACTTCATCGAGGTGGAGAATTTTGAACGTGGGGACCCACAAACCACGTGAATGGCTAAGGAGCTGACAAATTGCACGCGAGTGGGGGCATACCTCACGCACGAGATGCATTTACGCTTTTTTCAATTGGGAACGAGGCGTGGGGACCAGGTTTATCAGCCTATAAATAGGAACATGGTCTGTTCCTAGGGTTTAGTGCAAGAGCAAAAAGCGGCGAGGAGAAAGTTTGTGCGGCGTACAGGTGCAAGTACAAGCAGAGGAGAAAATTGCAGAGAAAAGTCTGCTGTGTGTTTCTTGGGCTGCGTGCATCAGGAGAAACATAGTTCTTTTTGGCTGTTTTGAGAGTTTTGAGAGTTAGTTTGAGGGTTTAGATTGTGAGATTGTAAACCCTAGTTGTATTCTCTCTCTCTAATAGTAGATCTCCCCCTCCTTGCTTCGTGGACGTAGGCTATTTGCCGAATCACGTAAAATAGTTTGTCTTGCTGTGATTTGTAATAGCTTGTAGGTTCCCTCGACAAGTCAGTCCTAGAACTGATGAGAGGAAGAGCTGATATCTCACTTTGTTGAGATATTTTACTTTTGGTTCTTGTTTCCTTTGTGAAACGAGAATTTCGTTGTGATCTAATCTCTTGTTGTGCACCTTGCGCACTGGAGGTGCTACCGAAATTTTCGCTGCGCACAACAGCTTACTCATCTTAACATTCACATTTCTGTCTTTTTTTAAAATTGTATAACGTTGAGATTTATGCTAATGTGAACTGTTAAAAAAGGTTCAACTTCATGACTATTTGTATGGTCTCAGACTATTTCTAAGAGCATTTCTCTGCTTTAACCATCATGCTTTAGTTACACTTACATGCTCAAAATTTGTAGCGCAAATGAATCATTAATACTGAGCAGGGAAAATTATCATTTACAAGGTGTTTTTCAACAATAATTTGAATTATGTTGTAGAATTTCTTTTTGTTCTTTTACTGAAGCCATACATCATAATCATATGATCGTTTCCATCGTGCTTATTCTAAAATATCTGGATTCTAGAATCCTAGTGTATTTATAATTGTTCTCTAATCTTCATCATGGTAACTCTGCCTTAATAAATATAGGAACTCCACTGATAAGCTATCAAAGATGTTAAAACACAAATCCCTTCTTTTCTAATGCTCTCTCAGCCAGTAGTACTAGTCTAGTAGCCTGAGATTAACTGAGATTTCTCTTATATTTTGCAATATGATTCCATAGGCATGGTTTCGAGAACTTCCCTCAGGCGTGTTAGACTCGCTCACACCGGATCAAGTTATGCACTGTAACACCGAAGAAGAGTGCTCGCAGCTCGTAAAGTTTCTACCACCGTCTGAAGCAGCACTTCTTGACTGGGCTATTAAAGGAATGTTATAACAAGATGAATGCTCGAAACATTGCCATGGTTTTTGCACCTAACATGACTCAGGTTAGAAACCGATCCTGATGTCTCATAAACTAGAAGGGTTAATTGTAGATAGAACCCCATACTATCACCCAATTGCAGATAGACCTATAGTTTTATTGTTGTGAATAGACCCCCTATACTACCACCCAATTGCAGATAGACCCTTTGGGTTATTTTTATTTTTATTTTGGCTTTTATACCTTCAGAAGGAGAGTTGTTTTTTGACTAGTAGACCTCTTGAGGGTAAAGGAGTCGAAAAATTTTCATGCATGGTGTCTTATCTGCAACAATAGAACTACAATTGAACAATAGTATAGGGGTTCTGTCCCGCAATTAACCCAAACAAAATAGTGATCCACAAACTAATTGCTGTGTATATCTATTTTGGTCCAGATGGCAGATCCGTTGACTGCATTGATCCATGCCGTTCAAGTAATGAACTTCCTCAAGACATTGATTATGAAGACACTCCGAGAAAGAGAGGCAGCTAAGGAATTCATGTTGTTACCCTTTAGTTCTGAATTTCCAACCAGTAATGAGGGACCCAGTACCTCAGAAGTTGCAGATAAATCCAGTGCAGGTATGAGAGATGCAGAATCTTTTAACAAGTTCGTACACAGCAGAACACAGGCTCTGGACTTTGATCCTGAAGAGAGTTTTCATAGTTTTGAGAAGAAGAGCGAAGTTGAGGACAATGAGTTCATTTCTGGTAGAAGCTCTCCCAGTAGGGAGGGCTCTAA
>NC_033803.1:14101260-14160704 GCF_001876935.1 Asparagus officinalis
AGGTTCAGAGTTAGGGAAGGAATCAGGAAGCTTTGTCGCCATCCTGTGTTTCAATTGAACAAATCTTAGAGGAAAACAAGTGAGGTCGTAATCGTATGTTCTGCTGAAGAGGACTAAACTTGCATATAAAATCATTGTACTGATCTATAGCTTCTGTTGAAGGAGTCATAGTCAATGAACACATGAAAGTAGTATGTAACTTAGATAATTACACAAGTGTCTGTGTCTATAGTGATGTTTTCTGCTGGGGTACTTGTCATTGTTGGAAGGCAAGATGTTGGTGATTTGTGATTGTAATAAGTTGTTCTTGTTTTATGGTGTTTGTAAATGAATAATATGATCAAATGTAACAGGGGAGAAAATAGTTGAACGATGGTGAGAGGACTGGTAAAGGTTTTGTCAATACGAAGTATACTTACTTTTCGACTCGGATGAAGCAGTTTGAGGATGTCCAAGACGATTTCTAAGACGATTTTGCACTCTCCTAGATTTGTCAGGTTTACACTTCCCGTTAATTTGATTGCATACTTCTTGTTTATCATAGACGAAAGAATCAGTTGAGTGATGATGTGAATATCTGTTAGCACACATGAGTTTATAGATATTTGATTGATGATTTATATGGATTAGGTTTAATACTGGTTTTCTCATAAGGCGAAAATTCAATATTGGTCCTAATGTTTTAGCTTGATTTCATGTTTGTCTTTAGTTTGGAACTCATCAGTAGAGGTTCTTAACGTTTATCTCGTATCAAATTGGGTCATATTTTATTTTTTTCTGCCAATTTTTGTTGATATGGAATGACTTTTTAGTTATTTTTGTTTGGAAAAATTGCTTCCATCCCCTTGGTTTTTTTAAATCAAGCTTTGTCCCCAAGTAAAAACTTAAAATGATTTTAACCCTCCAAACATTTAATTTACATTGTGAAACCCCCTCTCCCCAATAATACTTTCATTTATCCCTAAAATATCCCTAAGTTTTTATATTTTAAAATTAGTCCTTCAAATCATGGAAATTGCTATTGAGCCCCTCAATTCATTAAGTACTTTGAAATTGGTTCCTCAAATCATTAAAGTTGCTATTAAGTCCCTCAATTATTAAGCTATTTTGAAATTTGTCCTTCAAATAAATAAAAAAATTAGCAATTAAAGGGATTAGCTTGAAATAGCTTTTGGGAATTGTGTGACTTAATAGAAGTTTAGATGATTTGAGAGACTAATTTCTCTCAAATTGATATTTTTACTCTTGATTGGAGGGAAGAATTGCAAAATAACTTAAGAATTAGAGGACTTAGAAATTTTAATGACTTAGAGGAGCTAATTACAATATACCTTATGAACTAAAGGACCAAATAGCAATTTCCATGATTTGAAGGACTAATTTTACTATATGGAAAATTAGCAGCTGTTAGGGATAAATGAATATATTGTTGGGTAGATGGGGTTTGAGTCGTTTGACAATGTGAATTGAATGTTTAGAGGGTAAAAACTTAGACAATGTGAATTGAATGTTTAGAGGGTAAAAACTTAGACAATGTGAATTGAATGTTTAGAGGGTAAAACCTTTTAAGTTTTGACTTGGGGGACAAAGCTTGATTTTCAAAAACCAAGGGGTAGAAGCAATATTTCCAAATAAAAATGACCAAAAAATCATGCCACATCAATAAACGTTAACAGAAAAAAATTAAAAAAGATAACTAAGTAAACGTTAAGTACCTCCATTGATAAGCTTCAAATATTAAGAAACCAAATGAAATCAGGCTAAAATATTAAGGACTTATATTAAAGTTCTGCCATCTCATTATATACGGAAATCCAAGCAAATCAACTCATGTGGGAAGGATATCTAAATCCATTTAAAACCAAGGCTAAAGGGCACTTAACTATTATAAAGTTTTTTTCATTTTGGCATTTATATTTCACAAGTTATTTTTAAAAAAATAAATATCATAAGTTATTTTAAAATTGGCTCGCTAGGACCTTCACTCATGCAAACACTCATGCAAACGTGAACTTTCATTCAGATGTTTTCTATGATACTTACGATGTGTTAATTTCAAAGTTTTTTAACTATATTAAATCTATGAAAATTCTTTTTTTAACTCATCTTTACTTTAAAATAGAGTTGTGATATGTTTAATCATAAATTTAACAAATATTAATGGTTAGAGAGTTATAAAATGAATATGTCATAGTGTCATACGGGAACATCGAGATAAAAGTTTTCACATTTGCATGATTGATAGTACTAACATGCCACTTTTAAACAAATTATATTCTTTATTTGTCAAAAGACAACTCATGGTACATAAGTGCCAAAAAAGAAAAACCTTTATGATATTTAAGCCCCATTTAGCCGTATCGGGAACAAAAGGTGCCATTTAGCCAAAAATCAATAATTACTATGAACAGTTCGAGACACCAAATGGTGTCTCGACACTGTGCGCGGCACTGTTCACCTGAGACAGTGAATAGTGTCTCGGGTGAACAGTGATAGGGGGTTTTCTTTGGCCTTTTTCAAATCCGTTTTTGGCCTGTTTTTCACTATAAATAGGAACCTGTTTCCTAGGGTTTTTAAGAGGAGAAAAGGAGGGTTTTAGCGGCTGCAAAAAGGAGAGTCTTTTCAGATCTAGATCTGAGATCTTAAGGAGAGAAAAAGAGAAAGCTTGGAGGGATTTTACAAGAGAGAGGTCACTTTTTTGGGTAAAAATCAAAGCTTCTTCTTTGGGACGAGCTTGTGGGTTGTACAAGTCGTCAGTTGCAGGCTATAAAAATTGCCTCAATAACGGGAAGATCAATAAACACACCAGCATGAGTTCGCCAGCACGAACGAAATCCACTCAACACTAAGTTCGCCAACACGAACGAAGCTCGCTTGCATGTCTAGGCAATCAGCAGTCCGCCTGCAAGTTCAGGCAGTTAGCAGTCCACCTGCAAGTTCGCCAGCATGAACGAAACTCGCCTGCACGTCCAAACAATCAGCAGTCTGCCTACAAGTTCGTTAAGCTCGCCAGAATACTAGGCGGCTATGATGTCATGTACATGGATGTGCCTTCCCATTTCCCACGAAGTGAAAATGGGGGAGTACAGTACCCCGTACCCTTCAAATAGTCGCCCGCAGCACTCAGTAGCGGTGCTCGCCTGCATACTTGACTCGCCTGCACGAGTCAAGCGCTGAGCTCGCCTGCACGATTAGGCGATCAGCAAGGCGCCTGCAAATTTGCCGAGCTCGCCAGAATACGCGGCGACGGTGCTGTCACGTACAGGGACGGGCCTTCCCATTTCCCCCTACGTGAAGGGGAGGAGTACAGTGCTCCGAGCCCATCAAGCAACAGCTTACAATACAAGTGAGAGGCATGGCATTTCTCAACAGTGCATGGTCACATCCCATGATTCAAGGGAGTGACCATGTTGTCTTTTTCCTATTTAAGAGACACTCCTGGCTACGTGAAAGGGGTTGACTCTTCGACTGATTAGCTCACTTCTCAGTTGGTTGGCGATCCGCTCTTTGCATTGTCCCTGCACTATAGCATATTCTTCCAGCTTTCGGCCTTGACAGCCATTAAGCTCGGGAACTCGAACTCGGTCAACACGAGCTTCTACTACTCACTGAAGCTCTCCCGCAACTTTGCTCGGATTGTCCAAGGGAAACAAACTCGGTTCCGACACTGAGGGAGGCATCCTATCGCTACCAAAGACGCCACGTTAAACAAGGAGGACATTCCCTTCATTTCTGTTGTAACTTTGATTCATTAGTTTGTAATAAGCTATTCTTATCAATACAAACAAAATCCTCATTTCGGGAAATTAAATTTTATACCTACAAAAGATGGTGATCACAGTGGGAGAAACAGTTTCTTCAACCGAAATGGTGGTAGTGCAATTCGACGAAGCCGTAGTTAGGACAACCGTGAAGTCCCTCGTGATCGAGTTCGACTAAGCCAAGTATGAAGAATACTTGTCTTCCTCCTCTTCTAATGGCAATGCGTCCCGCAAGCACTATAGAATCGTGTGTGTGGCCTGACCCCAAGCGGTCGAGGCATGCACGCCTGAGGACTCTACCCGAACCATGGCTGGGGGTTCTATTTCCCCCAAGTTAGTCAAGGCCAAGTGGAATACCAAGAGCACAGATTGAAAGATTGCTAGATGGGTCGCTAAACGATCCTCACAAACCCCCGCTCGAGAAGATACAATTATTCGTCTTGGTGCGGACCACACCGTCTCAGTCTGCACAGACGCTCCTCTCTCTAAGAGAGCTCGCTAGCGGCGATGATAGGATCTCGCCCAACAAGAAGCCCAAGCCTTCACCTCTTATGACGGTCTGAATTATTACCCAGGTCTGAGGAATGCCAAACGGAGACACAATCTTCTCAATGTTGGCGAGCTGAGCAAGTCACATGAGCCCCCGCGTTCAGGTGGGCTTCACTCTGGCCGTAAAGTTCTCTGTTTCGGCGAACTCGGTACTACAGGCGAACCAACCAAATTAAGCAAGCCCACCAATTCAGGCGGGATTCGCTTCTTCGGTCATAATCCTGATTCAAGTAGACTGCCCAAGTCGGGCCGCCTGTCAAGGCAAGCTCGCCTGAATTCGACACTTAGCCATTCCGCCCAGTGTACTCAGGATAATTCATTCGAACCTCTCCCACACAATCACATGTTTGGCCCCTTTGACTCCGGGGGTCATCACTAGCAACCCGCGGGAGATCTCCGGGATCATCTAACTCACAAGTGCTCCAATTTTTGAGAAGATCAATAGAGCAACTACGATAAAGAAAGCATGTGATATTTTGGAGACATCATACCATGGAGTTGAAAAGGTAAAAAACATTAGGCTTCAAACATTAAGACACCAATTTAAAATTTTGCAGATGGAATCTGCTGAAAGTGTTGCAGATTATGTGACTCGAGTACTTGCTTTGACAAATCAAATAAAAATAAAAGGTGAGATGGTTGCATATTTAGCAATTGTGGAGAAAATATTACAATCTCTTACATCAAAATTTGATCATACTATGGTGGCAATCGAAGAGTTGAAGTGTATGTTTAAGATGACAAGTGGTGAGTTGATGGGTACCCTACAAGTTTATGAGTAACGCATGAAGGAGAGGTCAACCAAGAAGCCTCTTGAGAAAGCTTTCTAAGTCAAGCTTCCATAAAAAATAACGAAGGAGCATAGGATGTATGAGATTAGTGAGGGAGAAATTTTTGTGGCAGTGGACAAGGATATAGTAATTACAACAACAATCAAAGAGATGACGAAAACTAGAGAAGCAATTATCAATCAAATTCAAATTATCAAGGACAAGGCCAAGGTCGAGGCTTGGGACGTGTTAGTGGAAATTTTAATAAATCAAATGGTGAACGTGTAGGCTATAAAAATTGCCTCAACAATGAGAATATCTAAAGACCCGCCTGTATGGGTACGCCTGCACGTAGAAGAGCCATGCAAGGAGGGCTTTAATCATCGAGCCCGCCGTCAAGAGCTTAATTCCGCCTGCATGCTTGACTCGCCAGCGTAAGCCAAATCCACTCAACGCTAAGTTTGTTAGCATGAACGAAGCTCGCCTGCACGTACAGACAACCAGCAGTCTGCCTGCAAGTTCACCAGCACGGACGAATCTCGTCTGCACGTACAAACAACCAGCAGTCGGCCTGCAAGTTTGCCAGCACGAACGAAGCTCGCCTGCACGTCCAGACAACCAGCAGTCCGCCTGTAAGTTCGCCAGCACGAACGAAGCTCGTCTGCACGTCCAGACAATCAGTAGTCCACTTGTAAGATCATCGAGCTCGCCAGAGCATTAGGCGGCTATAATGTCACGTACAGGGATAGGCCTTCCCATTTCTCACGACGTGAAAAAGGGGGAGTATAGTACTCCGCACCCATCAGGTAGCCGCTCACAGGACAAGTGAGAGGCATGACATCTCTCAACAGTACATGATCACACCCCATGATTCAAGGGAATGACCATGCTGTCTCTTTCCTATTTAAGAGCCTCTTCTGGCTACATGGAAAGGGGGCTTTTTTAGTAGGTTTGCTTTTAGTTGATTAGCTAACTTCTCAGTTGACTGGCGACCCGCTCTTTGTATTGTTCTTGCACTGTAGCATCTTCTTCCAGCTCTCGGCCTTGACAGCCATTAAACTCGGGAACTCGAACTCGATCGACACGAGCTTCTACTGTGTACTGAAGCTCGCCCGCGACTTCGCTCAGATAGTCCAAGGGAAGTAAACTTGGTTCCGACACTGAGGGAAGCGTCCTATCACTACCAAAGACTTCACGTTAAACAAGGAGTGCATTCCCTCCGCTTCTGTTGTAACTTTGATTTAATAGTTTGTAATAAGTTATTCTTAATAATACAAATGAAATCCCCATTTCAAGAAATCAAATTTTACACCTACAGAAGATGGCGATAACAGTGGAAGGAACCGTTTCTTCAACCGAAATGGTGGTAGCGTAATTCGATGAAGTCGCAGTTGAGACAACCATGGAGACCTTCGTGATCGAGTTCGACCAAGCCAAGTATGAAGAATACTTGTCTTCCTCCTCCTCTAATGGAAATGCCTCCCACAAGCGCTATAGAATCGTGTGTGTGGTCAGACCCCAAGTGGTCGAGGCATCCATGCTTGAGGACTCTACCTGAGCGATGGCAGGAGGTTTCATCTCTCCTAAGTCAGCCAAGGCCGAGCGGAATACCAAGAGAACAGAGCGAAAGACTACTAGATGGGTCGCTAAATGATCCTCGCAGACCCCCATTCGAGAAGATATAATTGTTCGCCTTGGTGTGGACCATCACAGTCTGCATGGACGCTCCTCTCCCTAAGAGAGCTCGCCAGCGGCGATGACAGGCTCTCACCCGACAAGAAGCCCAAGCCTTCGTCTCTTATGATGGCCTGAATTATTACTTAGGCCTGAGGAATGCCAAACAGAGACACAATCTTCTCAATGCTGGCGAGCTGAGCAAGTCAGATGAGTCCCCGCGTTCAGGCGGGCTTCACTCTGGTCATAGAGTTCTTCATTTCGACAAACTCAGTACTACAAGTGAACCTAGCAACCCAGGAGAACCAACCAAATTAAGCAAACCCACTAATTCAGGCGGGCTTCGCTTCTCAGGTCATATTCCTAATTCAAGAAGACTGCCTAAGTCAGGTGAGTCTACCCGAGCAAGCGAACCAGTAAAACTAGGCGAGTCTCACCTGGTCCGCCTAACGGACGAATCTCACATGCGAACGAGCCTTAGTAAAGGCGAGAGGGTAGGCGAGCCCCATCAAGCCCGCCTGATTATGCAAATGGCTAAAGTTCGCCAACTAGCTGGAGCTCACCCGAACACAAGAACCCGCCTGTCAAGGCAAGCTCGCCTGAATTCGACACTTAGCCATTCCGCCCAGTGTACTCAGGATAATTCATTCGAACCTCTCCCACACAATCACATGTTTGGCCCCTTTGACTCCGGGGGTCATCACTAGCAACCCGCGGGAGATCTCCGGGATCATCTAACTCACAAGTTCACTATTCATAAGGCGAATCCTCAGTGCCACTGCAAGAGGCTCATCCAAATAGTACTTACCGACTGCCTGTGTGTAGGAACATCGAGACCCTCGGTGTCCGAGAGGCTTGCTCAACAGCCTCCCAAATCGGGATCTTCTAGTCGAAGACGTAGCCATCGAAGGAGGCGAGTTGTCGATGACTTAGAGCTCCCATATGCTACAATCAACAAGATGGGGAAGGGTAAAGCCACACATTCGGATTCCTCGGACTCAGACTCTTTCCTAGGGCCTAACCATCCGCTCGTCCAAAGCGAACGTGAGGGTATATTCTTGCGCACGCATACTCGAATGGGGGCCGCCTTCCCACTCAATTATGCGCTCTTAGCATCTCCTTCCGGCAGTGAGGATGAGGTTTTCTTAGCGATAGCTACATCCCAAACCTCAAACTCGACTCGGGGTGAACGAGCAAGGGTTCACATGGCGGAAACCACGGATGATCAAACGATCACTAAAAAGATTGAAGAGCATCAGGCCGCCATCGAGTCTATAAGAGAAATGTTGGAGCAACTTCTGAACAAGAAGAAAAAAAAGAAAAAGACTATGCGCACCCCACGGAAGCCCGCAAGAAACAAAGAATGGGAGCCTACTCCTAATCAGACGACTGAACAAGAAGATAACATCGAGCCGCATTCGGATCATTCTTCCAAGTCGTCGGTAGGAACATCGCATACTGGGGGCACTTCCCAAGACAAGAGGCTCGATGAGTTCCAAAGTCAACTCGATGCCTTGAAGCTTCAACAAAACATGAACAAGTTGGGGGTGGTCAGGCCATACCCGATCGAGTGGGATACGGTCCCTTACCCAACGAAGTTTAAACCAATAAGCTTGGTACAGTTTGATGGTAAGGGATCCCCATCACAGCACATCTACTATTTTATGTCTCAAACCGGATTCCTCACGTATAGCGACGCTATCCTCACCCGGCTATTCATCGGTACCCTTAAGGAGGTAGCCTTCGAGTGGTTCCACAAGTTGGAGCCGGGCTCTATCACATCATGGGCTGATGCGCAAAGACTCTTCTTGGCCCGCTTCTTCGATGATGACATAGAAGTATCGATGGCCACCCTCCTCGCTAAAAAGCAAAGGAAGTCGGAGTCTGTCAATGATTTCGTGAAGAGATTTAGAAATCGGTCAGTTCATTGTCGGGACCAGGTCTCCGAAGCTACCCTAATCGAGATGTGCCGCAATAATCTCTCGATCAATATTCTGTCCAAGGTTGGTACGGTCGAAACGCGAACCTAGAAAGAACTTATTCGCCAAGGTGAGCAGGTAGAAAATATGATCAAGAGGCTAGAGGCCGAAGAGCCTCACCCCAAAAAGGGAGCCTCATAACCAAGCACACCTAGAAATCCTCCTCGATCAAGAGGAAAGGAGATCATGGCTGTTGATTCTGCTCCGGCACCCAAACCAGCCCAGAGGCCGAAACCTAGGTTGTTTGAATAGCAGCCTCCGAGGCAATACGACTTCAGGGAAGACCAGGTAGTAGCACCCTTCGATACTCTTCTCAAGAGCAACAGAATCAAGCTATCGGAAGTCACCAAGCCCGAAGAGGTGAACAAGACTAATGACCCAAGTTACTGTGCGTACCACAGGTTCCTCGGCCACTATACCTCCAAGTGCTATATCCTCATAGATAAGCTTTAGGCCCTCTATGATGCGGGAGTCCTAAAAAAGAAGAAGGTGCAAAAGAAGGTGACTATGAACATGACCACCCTGAGTTTCGGGACGGATCTTCCAGAAGTTCATGCACTAGCGGGAATAGTCCCTATCCCCAAGGCGGTGCTAAAGGTCACTAACGCCGATCCCCACAATCAGCGAGAGAAAGGCCTAGTATCGCAGATCTTGCCATCAGGGCAAGTGATGTGGGTCCACTCGGACCTCCTCAGAGATGAGCAGTGAACTTCAAAGCCTTCGGGGAAACCCAAAGGCAAACCCTGTAATGCTATTTCCGCTATTCCAGATGGGGAAAAAAAGCAGAGATGACCACCCTCACTGGCTCTGATGATGACGCAGACGTGTTGGCCACTAGAGCGGGCAGGGAGTTTGCCAAAAACTACCCTCCGAAGGCAGAAGATCCGGCAGGACCCTCTGCGCGTCCACGGGCGCCCGAGTCCCGATGGACCAAGTTCGAGCAGTCAACCCTTTTGATTCAACGTGCTCGCACAGCTTAAGAATATTCTGGCTAGGATTACCTTGTATGAGCTCCTGCGATTGTCTAAATCTACCCGGGAAGCTCTACAAGAAGCGCCAGCAGACTCAGAAGTTTTCGCCACCCACTTTCTACCCGAGGTAGAAGAAGAGGCCGATAGGGGGTGTCCACGATGTTTCTAGGTTGATGAACAGCAAGTCCCCTGCATCACCTTTACCCTTGATGACATGCTAATCAAGAGTACGTCTCATGACCGACCCCTGTATTTCACAGGGTATGTCGGTTCTTCTAAGGTGGACAGAATCCAAGTAAACCCTGAATCTGCACTAAGCATCGTCCCCCTAAAGCTCATCAAGCACTTGGGGGGTGCCCCAGAAGCGTCTATCCATGACAACTACTACTATCTTTGGCTTTAACGCTACTGGTACCCGGCCGCTCGGCAAGATTCATCTTAGGTGTCGTTTGGGTGACATGAAGACGATGGTGACTTGCTACGTCATTGACACCGAGCCTTCCTATAACATGCTGTTGGGACGACCATGGATCCACGACAACTACATCGTCTCATCCATGTTGCATCAGTATTTGAAGTACGTAGATGACTAAGACCAAGTGAAGATAGTGTTTGCCGACAAACAACCCTTCAAGGGAGTCGAGAATTACTTCACAGATTCCCTGCTATATCAGGACCTCGACAAGCTACTAACCGAAGAAATCGGAAGCGGTAATGAGGCAGATAGCGAACCTGAGTACATCGATGGCCTTATTTTGGACGACTTTGAACCAATTGTAATCGACTATGAAAGCCATGATGTAGCCAACGCTGACCAAGCGGACGAGATTATCTTGAATGAAAATTTCGACATTGCTTACTTGTTATCTTGTTCGAAGTCTGATAATGACAGGCCCGATGATTCAATTTCAGGGTTGTACAATGACTCTTCCTTACACTTGCCTGTGTGCTCATTGTATGTCATGAAAAGATAAGCGATCGAGTCCTCACAACCTGTGTTTATCGTGCCCGCCCAGGATAATTATCAGAATGATATTATCTTCGGAAGGATAGATCACCCTTGCGCACGATGTGGGATGAGTCAGAAGAAGATGAACCTGCACCTTAGTTTTCGCAATACAGTCAAATAGCGAAACGCATGATGGAGGATATGAGCTATGACTTCACTCGTCAAGAAGGCCTGAACTACAACAAAGGGCGGAAGATGATTATTTGGCCCGCCTATGTGCCTAAAGGAAGGCCATCAAACTACTTCAGCAAAACTCGAAGAGGCTTGGGTTATACTTCCTCCTCATCAGAGTTGTGCTGCAACATCGACGAAGACTTCGGTGACGCCCGATTGGATGATCAATCATCAACATCCTCGACATGGGACTCAGACGTCAGCGTG
The DNA here is from genome assembly GCF_001876935.1 of Asparagus officinalis. Lineage (NCBI taxonomy): Eukaryota > Viridiplantae > Streptophyta > Magnoliopsida > Asparagales > Asparagaceae > Asparagus > Asparagus officinalis. Next base: position 14,112,355 of record NC_033803.1, read on the forward strand.
GGATACTTGTTCAAGGACATCACAATCAACATGACTACGACTGATCCCGTCAAAGTAGAGGAGGATGAGCAGGTTCGCTTTATAATGAACCATGGGACCACCACGTCAGTTCTCAATGGAAAGGTCGCTTCGAACAATATGAACCACCCACTAAGGATGAAATCCTCCAGATAAACATGGGTGATGAGGCCAACCCCAAGCCCATATTCATCAGCGACAGCTTACCTTCTCAGGAGAAAGAGAACCTCATATCCCTCATACGGGAATATATTGATGTCTTCACGTGGAATTATGAAGACATGCCCGGCCTTGATCCTCAGATCGCCATGCATCGCCTCAACATCGGCTCAGACTCCAAACCTGTCAAACAACAACAGAGATGGTTCCATCCACAAATCATGGAGGCAATCGAAGCTGAACTAAAGAAGCTGATCGAATCCGGCTTCATCAGAGAGGAATAATACCCCGATTGGGTGGCCAACATTGTTCCAGTCCTGAAGAAGAACGACAAGATCCGTATCTGCATCGACATCAGGTATGTCAACGCTGCTTGCCTAAAGGACGAGTTTCCTCTACCTATCACGGATGTCATCATTGACAACACATGCGGGTTTGAGAGAATATCCTTTATGGATGGGTTCTTGGGTTACAATCAGATCAAGATACACCCTGATGATGAGAATCATACCTCATTCAGAACTTCGATCGGGGTGTACTGCTACACAGTTATGTCTTTCAGGCTAAAACACACCGGCATAACCTATCAACGTACCATGAGCATGATTTTTCAAGACCATCTGCAGAAGACAATCGAGTGCTACATGGATGACTTGGTTGTAAAGAGTCGTAGTAAAGACGACCACCTCCAAGACCTAAGAGTGATGTTCAAACTCATGTGATCTCATCAGCTGAAGATGAATCCTACGAAATCATTCTTGGGGATGTCTAGCGGTAAATTTCTTGGATTCGTCATCACGACAAAGGGAATTCGGATCGACCCTGATAAAGTGTGAGCTATCCAAGAACTTCAGCCGCCCCGGAATCTTAAAGAATTAAGAGGACTTCAGGGACGATTGGCTTACATCCGAAGATTCATCTTAAATCTTTCGGGCAAATGCCAACCCTTCTCCAAGTTGATGAAGAAATGTGTCTCCTTCGTATGGGACAAACCCTACCAACGAGCGTTCGAGGAAATCAAAGCTTATCTTTTGAACCCCCTGTGTTGGCAGCTCCAGTCTCAGGGAAGCCATTCCTCATCTATATACGGGCCATTGAGCATTCTCTTTGCGCTCTTTTGGCGCAAAACGACGATGCTAGCCATGAGCAAGGTATCTACTACTTGAGTAGGACTTTACAAGGAGCCGAGTGATGGTACCTTATGGTCAAAAAAGAATGCCTAGCCTTGATGTTCACCATCCAAAAGATGCGACACTACCTAGTTGACCAAACCATCCATGTTATTTCCCAGATAAACCCCATAAGGTCTTCATGATGCAACCCGAAGCCTTAAATTGGCGCCTGGCCAGATGGTCACTCCTGTTGTCTCAATACAACATCTACTTCATACCATAGAAGTCAGTTAAAGGACAAACCATCTGTGATCTCATGGCTAGCCATCCACTAGGGATGAAGGCAGACTTATTTGAAAACTTGTCGGATGAGACCCTCGAAGTCAATACAACCTTGCCGGCAGAGGTTTGGCAGATGTTTGGCAGATGTTCTTCAATGGTGCATCTCGTGTCGACACAAGCAGGTCTATCGTTATAGTAGTAGGGGTGGTCTTGATTTCCCCACACAACCACGTATTACCCCGGGCCTTTTTTTTAACGGAGCCATGCACCAATAACGTGGCTGAGTACAATGCACTGCTCATTAGACTCGAACTGGCTAAGGAATTAGAGATAAAGCATCTCAAGGCTTATGGTGACTCTCAGCTCATCATCAAATAGATGACGAGGGAATACGAGGTTAGAAATGATGATCTTATCCCGCTTCACAAAGCAACTATCAAACTAGCTAAGTTTTTCAAAAGCTTTCGCATTGAGCATATATTTCGTTCCAAGAATACGTACGTAGATGCCCTAGCGTCGTTAGCATCTAACCTGGCCCATCCGTTAGGGATGACTCAGTGTGTCACTGTCGCAAGCTGACGACTCTTTCAGCCACAAGATGCTCTGGAAGTAAACACTACTCATTAGGTCCCTAACCAACTTGACCCGAAAGATTGGCGTTTTCTGATCATCGATTGCGTCCTATACGGCATACTGCCCGAAGACGTTAAGGAGAGAGAGTCTGTTCACAGATGCGCATCAAGATTCTACTACGACTCTACCACGAAGGCATTGTATTGTAGGTCGTATGATGGCATGCTGCTTCGATGTCTCTCGACGACAGAAGCATAGGAAGCTCTGCGCGAAGTCCACGAAGGTGCTTGCGGGGCTCATCAGTCCGAACCTAAGCTCTGGGATTGCTTGCGGAGGATAGACTACTATTGGCTTGGGATGGTCAGCGACGAAGTCGCTTACACCAAATGTTGCCACGCATGTCAAATCCACGCTAATTACATGCACCGGCCGCCTGAAGACCTGTATCCGACAGTGACTTCATGGCTGTTTGAAGCATGGGGATGAATATCGTCAGACCGATATCTCCGCCATCAACAAGAGGTCATCACTTCATCATTGCAATCACCGACTACTTCTCCAAATGGGCCAAAGTTGTTCCCTTAAGAGAAGTCAATGTTGACCTCTTCGTTTTGATGATATTTAACAAACAATTTACCACTAATATTATTTGTCTAGTGTTTGTATATTTCTATTTATTATAGATAAACAACGAGTTGGAGGTTGGATGGAATTGCGTATTCACGATCATATCCAATGGAGGTTGGCGGAATTATGGTATGAAGCCTACGTAATTCAAGTTCAACATCCAAGTTCAAGCTTCATCCGCAAGTGTACCAAGTCAATCTTATTGAAGATCAAGATTGCTTGGGTAACATTTAGTTTAGGTGTTATATTATGTGTGTTGGTACTATAAGCTCAATCATACACACACATACATGTTTTGGTTTTTTTATGTATATATATAGTCATATATATACATACATGTTTTGGTTTCCAAGTATATATAAATATGAAATTACATCCTTCATATTTATTGTTTTAGTTTTTCAAGTTTAAATATGAAACAATTGAATATAATTAGAAAATATTTTTTTGTTTCATGTTTATATGCTTATATATGATTTTATCAATATCAAGTGTATATTTAATGAAATCATATTTATTGTTTTTTAAAAGTTTGCAAAGATATGCAATTTTATGAAAATATTGTATTCTTAGTTTTTGGACTTAACAATAGTTATATACATCTTTTATTAAGTCTACAAAATCATTTTGTAATGTTTCAAAACATGGTTAAGCTAAAATGTCAAAACTCATGTGTTTATATTTTTTTATGTTTTGGACTATTTTGCAAAATGATGATATTTTTTATTTGGGAGGTCCTTTTTAAAAACCAGTTATTGTAGCATGTTTATTATCATATCTACAATTATTTTCCAAAGTTTTACATTTTTCTGAATTTGTTTGATATTTTTAAACAGGGTTTTAAAATCAGAAAATAGTTTTTTGCATGTATCTGTTTGCGGTCGACCGTGGCACGGTCGACCGCCACGGTCGACCGCCCTTGAGTTCAGAGACTCAGGATTGTTTTCAGAGGCTCACGGTCGTCCGTGGCGATCGATCGGATGCAGTCCAGATAGTTTTGCGGTCAACCGCCACAGTCGACCGACTGATGTCCAGAGCCGTATTTAGTTTCTATTGTTGCTCACGGTCGACCGCCGATCGCCCAACGACTCTATTTGTATAGAATCATAAATATGATTCTCTGGGATTTTTGTTGAATTGTTTTGGGTTTTGGCTGTTGGTTTCTCTTCCTATATAAACCCCTCAAACCCCAACTACCAGACATCCAAGAAAGTTTTTAAAACAAGTATAGTTTGGTTTTAAAGTTTGTTTAGTGTTTGTTTAAAAGAGTTTTGTTTGTGAAGAAGTTTTTCACAAGTGGAGGAGATCATCTACATTCCTTGGGCTTCATTTTAATCCATCTCTTCATCTTGTTTTTCAGAGAAGAATTTCTAAACTCAATACTAGTTTTGTATTATTTCTTTGTTGTTTATCATTTTCATTAAGCTAGGGTTTACATTGAGCTTATGATTGATTTTCTCATTACTTACACACACAACCATTGAGCTTATTGTATTTGCATACATTGTATAATTGGGTTATGGGGTGTTGTAACAATTGAGAGTGAGCTTGATTGAGTTCTCATCTATTATAGAGAACAACTATTGTTGTATTCGTGCTTAATTGTGAGGTTCGCTTTGTAATACACTTGTACATCGAGAGAAGTGTGTGGTGTGAGTTAGGGATCGTCCCAATAGGAGTGGGTAGGTAACATACCTAGAGAGAGGTTGTAATTCCTAACACTTGAGGGAGACATGTCTGTGACCAACACTTGAGAGGGTGTAGAGTGGGATTGCAAGAGTGTTGATTGTAAAGTTTTTGGTTAGCTAGAAAACCGAGTGTGAGGTGTAAATGTTGTTCGGGTGAACGTAAAAAACCCGGTTGTGATAGTGGATTTCTCCTCGGGAGTGGGGAGCGGAGACGTAGGACGGAAGGTCTGAACTCCGTGATCATATTGTGTGTTTGCATTGTTTATATTGTACTATCACAATTGTATCTTTAGTTTAGATTGTTTTCCCTTTGTGTTCATTGTATATCCTCGCATATATCTCATAGTATATATCATTGCTAGGATATTGCTCTTTGTTCATATTGATTATTCTTTCTTGTAACATATTGTATATCTCTCTTGCAAGAATAATTTGTTAATTAGTTTTAATTGGCATAAAATCGGATTAGATTAGCATAAGATCCTAATCACCCCCCTCTAAGGTCTAACAATTAGTATCAGAGCTTGATGCTCTTTGATTTAAGGTCTAATCGCCTTGAGTTAAAGATCCAAGTTATCTTTTTGTGCTAATCTTATTTTGATTGCATTTGTCTTTACATTATGGATATGGACGATGCACCTAGTTTGGGTTATGCCATTAATGTTGCTCCTCATTTGTATATTTTTCCTATGCTCAATGGCGTGTTAGATTCAAACTTTTTATTTAATCTAAACAATTCGATTTATGGAAAGTTATTGAAGATGCTTATATTGTACCCACTTCAAAAAATCCGAGTGGAGTAAAGATGATAAAAGAATGTTTAATATGAACAAGCTTTTGTTAGAATATTTGCTTAGTACTTTTCACTCATCTTTTTCTAACAAATTTGTTCATTTTGATAGTGCTTACACCTTATGGAAATTTATTGAAGCACATCAAGGGGACTTGAAGACGATCCAACAAGCTTTGGAGACTTCCTCTTCAAGTTCCATTGGGGCATCATGCACACAACCACTAGGTGATAACCCTAGTGAGGTACGCGAGCTCGACAATGATGATGATATTACTTTTGATGAGCTTACACTTGAATTTGAAAAATTATACAATAGCTATATTGACTTAAAAAGCAAGCATGTAACTTTAAAATCCGATCATGAATGGCTAGCATCTAAATTTGATATCATTGCTAGTGAAAATGTGAATCTCAAAGAAGGCAATGAAAAATTAAAGTTGGATATTGCTAGTTTAACTCATGATACAAATAATGCCATATTAGAAGTAGAGAACTTTAGAAATGAGTTCATTTGTTTTAAAAATGATCATATATGTTCTACTTCTAATAGCAATGCTTTTGTACAAGCTAATGAATTGAATCATGTTAAGAATCGCATTTCATCTTTAGATTCAACATTAAAAACTTGCATTGCTAAAAATGATAAGCTTATGAACTTGTGTGCAAAGTCCTATGATAATTCTTCCAAAACATCTACTCATTATGCACACATGTATAACAAAGTTTACAAATGTTCTATTTGCGGCCGAAAAGGCCACCTTGCTAAATTTTGCTACGATGCACACAAACCTAAGAATGCTAATGCTCCTTGTGCATCTCATGTAGCTTCATCTTCATGTACACATTCACATGCTCATACTCATAAAACTCATCATAAGCATGCTCATGTGTATAGATGTGATCATTATGGTCGTTTTGGCCATTTGACAAAGTTTTGCTTTGATTTGAAAAAGAATTCTAGTTTGCCAAATGTTTTAAGTAGACCACGTGTTTTTAAATGTGATGTGCGTGGTAGATTTGGACATCTTGCTAAATTTTGTTTTGATATGCAAAAAGTTCCTATTTTGCAAAATGCTCCAAAAGACCATCTTTGTTTAATGATGTTTCTCATTTGTAAAATAATTTTAAAAGACAATTTTTATTTGCAAATGATTCCCGTGCACGAGCTAATGATCCACAAAAACAAATGGATCTCTTTCATTGCACATGCAAATGATTCCCGTGCACGAGCTAATGATCCACAAAAACAAATGGATCTCTTTCATTGCACAAATTGTAATCGGAAGGGTCATTTGAGTGATTATTGCTTTCATTGCACAAATTGTAATCGGAAGGGTCATTTGAGTGATTATTGCTTTGACCGTGTTAGTGCACTACCAAACGAGTTCATAATCCTAGGGCTTTGAGCTTAAATGATAGGGGTCATGTCCCTAAACCTCTTGGTATCAAGAATTATTGGGTACCAAAATAAAATTGATTTTTAAACCAAGTATTTTAGTGTTTTTATTTTTCCTTTTCTTGGTTTGGAAAATTATACTTTAATTTTTTGAACATGAAAACAATTCTTTTTATTGGTCAAATCCTTTTGTTTTAATAAGAGGTTTGTGTTTATATAAACCCCCCGGATTTATTGGGTGTTTATTCCCAAACCTTGTTTACCGGATGCTAAAAATATTTATATGAGTTAAAACAATCTCAAGGGCTTGATATGGTTGTCTCTCTCATTTGTGGAAATAAATGATAATTTGATTTTATACTCTTAAAGATGATTTTTAGTGTTTAAAATCCATAGTTCATGATTCTTGTATGTTAATTTTGAATTATGAAAATTTTGCTTTGATTTGTTCTTTTGAATTCATTATATAAGCACAAGTAGATGATTCAAATTTCAAAAATGCTTTATAATGTATTCTTTATATGGTTTGATTAAGTTTTACAAAGAAAATTTCCTTTATTGATCAAATGGCATTTTGGGTTTAAATCTTAATTTATGATTTCATTCGAGTGATTTGTTTTTACTTGAAAACTTTTTTCATGATTCTCATGTTTTTCTTTCTTTTGATTTCATAAATTTTTTTCATGATTCTCATGTTTTTCTTTCTTTTGATTTCATAAATCTATTTTATACATGGTTTTTATGTTAGTGTAATGAGACACTATCTTCATAATGACATATCTATATGTGTTCTCTTTGTCCTCTTGTATGTGAGTAATATTTAGCATATTTTTCATTTATGCTTACTCACATATTTGCCATGATCTTTTATTGTATATATTCTATATGGCATTTTGATAGGGGGAGGAATCCCTATATTTGTTTTATACTCACCCATGCTTATTCGTAGGGGGAGCTTTCGCTCTCTTCATTCTTTATGTTTTTCCCCTTTTTGATGTTGTCAAAGGGGGAGAAATATTATGAGTATATTCTTTTTGTTTATATGCATGATATATTATACTTTGTATATTTATTTCCTTTCATGCATATATCTTTTTTTGTAAATTGTTTGTCATCATCAAAAAGGGGGAGATTGTTGGCCTCTTTGTTTTGATGATGTTTAACAAACAATTTACCATTAATATTGTTTGTCTAGTATTTGTATATTTCTATTTATTGTAAACAAACAAAGAGTTGGAGGTTGGATGGAATTGCGTATTCACGATCATATCCAATGGAGGTTGGCGGAATTGTGGTATGAAGCCTACGTAATTCAAGTTCAAGATCCAAGTTCAAGCTTCATCTGCAAGTGTACCAAGTCAAGCTTATTGAAGATCAATATTGCTTGGGTAACATATAGTTTAGGTGTTATATTATGTGTGTTGGTACTTTAAGCTCAATCATACACATACATACACGTTTTGGTTTTTCTATGTATATATATAGTCATATATATACATACATGTTTTGGTTTCCAAGTATATATAAATATGAAATTACAACCTTCATAGTTATTGTTTTGGTTTTTCAAGTTTAAATATGAAACAATTGAATATAATTAGAAAATACTTTTTTGTTTCATGTTTATATGCTTATATATGATTTTATCAATATCAAGTGTATATTTAATGAAATCATATTTATTGTTTTTTAAAAGTTTGCAAAGATATGCAATTTTATGAAAATATTGTATTCTCAGTTTTTGGACTTAACAATAGTTGTATACATCTTTTATTAAGTCTACAAAATCATTTTGTAATGTTTCAAAACATGGTTAAGCTAAAATGTCAAAACTCATGTGTTTATATTTTTATGTTTTGGACTATTTTGCAAAATGATGATATTTTTTATTTGGGAGGTCCTTTTTGAAAACCAGTTATTGTAGCATGTTTATTATCATATCTACAATCATTTCTCAAAGTTTTATATTTTTCTGAATTTGTTTGATATTTTTAACAAGGGTTTCAAAATCAGAAAATAGTTTTTTGCATGTATATGTTTGCGGTCGACCGCCACGGTCAACCGCCTTTGAGTCCAGAGACTCAAGATTATTTTCAGAGGCTCGCAGTCGACCGTGGCGGTCGATCGGATGCAGTCCAGATAGTTTTGCGATCGACCGCCACAGTCGACCAGCTGATGTCCAGAGCCGTATTTAGTTTCTGTTATTGCTCGCGGTCGAACGCGAAATTCCCACGGTCGACCGCCGTCGCCCAACGGCTCTATTTGTACAGAATCATAAATCTGATTCTCTGAGATTTTTGTTGAATTGTTTTGGGGTTTTGGCTGTTGGTTTTTCTTCCTATATAAACCCCTCAAACCCCAACTACTAGACATCCAAGAAAGTTTTTAAAACAAGTATAGTTTGGTTTTAAAGTTTGTTTAGTGTTTGTTTAAAAGAGTTTTGTTTGTGAAGAAGTTTTTCACAAGTGGAGGAGATCATCTATATTCCTTGGGCTTTATTTTAATCCATCTCTCCATCTTGTTTTTTAGAGAAAAATTTCTAAACTCAATACTAGCTTTGTATTATTTCTTTGTTATTTATCATTTTCATTAAGCTAGGGTTTACATTGAGTTTATGATTGATTTTCTTATTACTTACACACGCAACCATTGAGCTTATTGTATTTGCATACATTGTATAATTGGGTTGTGGGGTGTTGTAATAATTGAGAGTGAGCTTGATTGAGTTCTCATCTATTGTAGAGAACAACTATTGTTGTATTCGTGCTTAATTGTGAGGTTCACTTTGTAATACACTTGTACACCGAGAGAAGTGTGTGGTGTGAGTCGGGGATCGTCCCAAGAGGAGTGGGGTAGGTAACATACCTAGAGAGGTTGTAATTCCTAACACTTGAGGGAGACACGTCTGTGACCAACACTTGAGAAGGTATAAAGTGGGATTACAAGAGTATTGATTGTAAAGTTTTCGGTTAGTTAGAAAACCGAGTGTGAGGTGTAAACGTTGTTCGTGTAAACATAGAAAACCCGGTTATGATAGTGGATTTCTCCTCGGGAGTGGGGAGCGGATATGTAGGACGGAAGGTCCGAACTCCGTGATCATATTGTGTGTTTGCATTGTTTATATTACCCTATCACAATTGTATCTTTAGTTTAGATTGTTTTCCCTTTGTGTTCATTGTATATCCTCGCATATATCTCATAGTATATATCATTGTTAGGATGTTACTCTTTGTTCATATTGATAATTCTTGCTTGTAACATATTGTATATCTATCTTACAAGAATAATTTGTTAATTAATTTTAATTGGCATAAAATCGGATTAGATTAGCATAAAACCCTAATCACCCCCCTCTAGGGTCTAACAGTCAAGACCAATGATGTGATCAGATTCATCAAACATCACATCATATATCGATACGGTGTTCTAAGGCGTATCATTCATGACAACGACATGCAATTTGTCAGCCATGCATTTACTCGGTTCTATAACAGGTTCAGGATACAAAACCTTTCCTCCACGACTTATAATCCTCCACAAACGGTTCAACAAAATGATTATCAAGATCCTAACCAAGCTAACATCCAATAGCAAGCGCGATTGGAACGAGAAGCTTGGCGAGAGTTTATGGGTGTATCACATGACGGTTCGCACACCGACCGGGACCACGCCTTACTCATTAGTATACAGCTGTGAGGCCGTACTACCTCTGGAAATTTAGATTCCATCCTTCCGTGTTGCCCTTGCAACAGGAATGACGGATGAGAATAATCATCGACAGTGTCTCGTAGAACTTGAAGCGCTAGATGAGAAGCGGCTTGAAGCTCAGCAGCACATTGAGTTCTACCAAGCCCGAATAGCCAAGGCTTTTGACAAGAAAGTGAAGCGTCGATCCTTCAAGGAAGGAGAGTTGATCCTTGCTGTTTGACAACTGATAATTCTCAACTCTAAGAAGAAGGGCAAGTTCTAACCCAAATGGGAAGGGCCGTTCGTGATAGAGACAGTCTATTCGAATAGACCTTAGCGCCTCATCAAACCAAGTGGCGATAAGATCATGGTGTCTATAAATGGTAAATTCCTGAAGAAGTACTACCCTTAGTCCTCCTTCAATTCTCTCCTTACTTTTACTAGTATACGAGTATAAACTGCTTCTTATTTTCCTCCAACTGGTATACGAGGCTAAACTGCTCCCTATATTTTCATTTTGAACAAATCTTCTTACAGTTAGGACCAAAAGCCAAAATCCCCTTCTCGATTCATTTCATGAACGAGAGGTCCACTGAATCGAGCGATTAAACCTTTGAACAGCTAAGATCGCCTCGAACTCCCACTGTCATGTTAACAGTTATCTATGACACAATCAACTTATCAATCCTCTACAATGGGATGATAGGTCCTCGAAGTCGCTCTAATCGCGACAATTCTTATTACGTTAATGATTACCTCAAATGGGCGTATTAAGGTCGGCTATCCAAATAAGAGAGTAGATGGAAAGAACAACAACAACAAGACTGAGAGGAGAGAAGACAAGGAAGAAGCGAGCTATGTTTTAGAGAAGACAAGGAAGAAGGGAGCGAGAATGAATGCTATGTCGTCACGGGTGGCGAGGATATCTCCGGAAAGTGGATTCTTGATTCAGGTTGCTCTCATCATATGTGCTCAAATAGGAAGTGGTTTACTACCTTCAGAAGCATTGATGGTGGAATCGTATTGATGGGGAACAACCATGCTTGTAAAATGATGGGGCTAGGTAGTACCAAGATCAAGATGCATGATGGAGTGGTCTGAACCTTGACGGATGTAAGGCACGTTCTCAACTTACAGAAGAATCTTATCTCAGCTGGCGCACTAGATTCCGGTGGATGCATGATTATTACAGAGAATGGGGTAAAGAAGGTTGTTCGGGTTCGCTAGTAGTGATGAAAGGTGTTCATCACGGTAATTTATACACTCTCTCAGGAAGGTGATGGGAGATGCAACTGTTAGAACTGAAGGAAGTGGTGGAGACCCATGTGAGCACACACGGTTATGACATAAACGGCTTGGGCACATATCAGAGAAGGGTCTGGATCTGCCTGGTAAGGAGGGTTTGCTGAAGAATCTGAAGAAACCTTACATGGATTTTTGCAAGGATTGTGTGTACGGGAAGGCGCACATGGTCAAATTCTTGAAAAGCAATCATAAGAGCAGAGGTATATTAGACTATGTGTACACAAATTGTGGGGTCTGGCTCAAAAAACTTCCAAGGGTAGTTCCGGGTATTTTGTCTCGTTCATAAATAATCATTCGAGGTATGCTTGGATTTATTTTCTTAAGTATAAGAATGATGTATTCGAGACATTTAATAAGTGGAAGGGGATTGTTGAAAACAGGACATGGAAGAAATTGAAGACATTATGATCTGATAACGGTACATAATATACAGATGGTGCTTTCAAAGAGTTCTATGATCAGGAGGACATTGCTAGACACTGGACAGTCAGATCTACACCACAGCAAAATGGAGTCGCGGAGAGGCTGAACCGAACATTACGAGAGAAAGCAATGTGTATGTGATCTTATGCTGGATTGTGCAAGGAATGATGGGTAGAAGTGGTGGCTACAGCTTGTTATATTGTGAACCGTTCTTCACATTCTATATTGGATGGTGATACACCCTATAGGGTGTGGTCAGGGGAGCATGCAGATTATGAGAGGCTCTGGATTTTTGGGTGTACCGCCTATTATCACGTCAACAAGGGAAAACTTGATGTAAGGGCCAAGAAGTCTATATTCTTAGGATATGCAAAGTGTGTAAAAGGCTACCGTCTTTGGTATGCAGAAGATTCGAAGCTCCTGATCAGTAGGGATGTTACCTTTGATGAGAAATCCATGATTGCTAAGGCGCCCCAGGATGATGGTGTTGGGACTGTTGGGACTTTAAAGTCCTAAGTTATTGAGATAGAACCTAAAGACCAACTAGGCTCTAGCCATGTTCAAGTGAAAAATCAGTTAGATGATGAGGTTGAGGATAGGAGAATACACAAGCACTATAACAATAGCAGCTCGGAGATAGTTTGGCTTTCACTAAACCAAAGCGAGCATACAAGCAGGTACTGAAGTTGGGGGTTGATCAACCCCTGAAGCACTATGGGCATGTTAATTTGGTGGAATACGTACCCTCGGTAGAGGATGATGAGTCGATCTCCTTCAAGAAAGATATTTGGGATACAGATAGTGAGAGTTGGTTAGCTGCGATGGAGGAGAAGATGGAATCTCTTCGGAAAAACCAAATATGGGAGGTGGTCCCATTGCCTGTAGGAAGAAAAGTTATTGGTTGTAAGTGAGTGTATAAGAGAAAGGAAGATCCTTCAAAACTCGATGGTACAAGGTACAATACGAGGTTAGTGGCTAAAGGGTTTGCACAAAGAGAGGGATTACAATGAGATATTTTCTCCGGTGATGAAACATATTTCTATTCGGGTGCTATTGAGTATTGTTGCTCATGATGATCTTGAGCTGGAACAACTCGATGTAAAGACGATCTTCTTGCACGGAGACTTGGATGAAGAGATATATATGTATCAACCTGAGGGCTACAAGATTTAGGACAAGGAGAATCATGTGTGTCGCTTGAGGAAGTCACTCTATAGACTGAAGCAATCTCCTCGGTAGTGGTACAAGCGATTTGAATCCTTCATGCTGAAGCATGGATTTTTCCGAAGCGATTATGATTGTTGTGTTTACATTCGGAAGCTTTGTGAAGGTGATTATGTCTATATTTTTTTGTATATGGATGACATGCTTATTGCTTCGAGGAATAAGGTGCAGATAAATAGGCTGAAATCTTAACTTGGTAAAGAATTCGAGATGAAGGACATGGACGCTGCAAGGAAAATACTGAGTATGGAGATTAGAAGAGAGCGGACGAATAGATGATTGTTCTTAAGTCAGGAGGGCTATATAGAGCGGGTGATCGTGAGGTTCGGGATGTAAAGTGCTAAGTCGGTGGTGACTCCATTGACTCCACACTTTAGGCTTTTAGGCAAACAATCTCACACTATAGTAGAAGAGAAGACACACATAGAACGTGTTCCCTATGCTAATGCGGTTGGCAGCTTAATGTATGTAATGATGTGTACACACCCAAATATTTCACAGGCGGTCGATGTCGTCAGTATATTCATGGCAAATCAGGGAAAGACGCATTAGGAAGTGGTGAAGTGGGTCCTGAGGTACTTGAAGGGTATCGTTACTACGTGTTTGTGTTTTGATGGAGATACATGTCAGATTGATGGGTTTGTTGACTCTGATTGTGCGGGCGATTTAGATAGACGTCGATCTACTACTAGTTATGTATTCAGGATACATGGAGGTCCAGTTAGTTGGCGATTGATGTTACAGACTACAGTGACACTTTCTACTACATAGGCTGAGTACATGGTCATGACGGAGGGAGTGAAGGAAGAATTATGGTTGTGGTGTCTTCTAGATGATTTGGGGATTGAGCAGGAGAACGTAAACTTATGGTGCGACAGTCAGAGTGCGATTCACTTGGTAAAGAATCAAGTTCATCATGTTCGTACCAAGCATATCGATGTCAGGTATCATTTCGTGCGGGATGTCATAGAGGAAGGTGATATTTCTCTCATGAAGGTGCACACGAATAAGAATCCAGTAGACATATTGACCAATGTGGTGACATGTAGCAAGTTTCAGCATTACTTGGACTCACTTCATATTAGCTCGTGTGGATCTACCCAAGAGGGTATGGCCCTCTGGGACGGTGGTGGGGTGAGGTGAAGATAATTATTTGGAGAATAATTACAGAACTACGATTAGCTTGATCCTGATCAGATGGTATGTAGGTAGCCGTGATATACTGGCGCAGCTGGTTTGACCTGGTTTTAGCCTGGTTTAGTGTTTCAGATCTCCCTGGTGATGTTTGCGGAGTTTCTTCTGGTGTTCGCCCAATATTTGAGGTTTATTAAATGATGTACAAGGTGAAGAATTGTGAACAGTCCGAGACACCATTTGGTGTCTCGGACTATGCACGTCACTGTTCCCTGAGATAGTGAACGGTGTCTCGGGTGAAGTGACAGGGGTTTTTTTTAGGCTTTTTCAGATCCGTTTTTTGCCTGTTTTTCACTATAAATAGGAACCTATTTTCTAGGGTTTTTGAGAGGAGAAAAATGAGGGTTTGGGCGGCTACAAAAAGGAGAGTCTTTTCAGATCTAGATCTGAGATCTTAAGGAGAGAAAAAGAGAAAACTTGGAGGGATTTTACAAGAGAGATGTCAATTTCTTTTGGATAAAAATCAAAGCTTCTTCTTTGGGACGAACTTGTGGGTTGTACAAGTCGTCAATGTTCTCATTCATAGTGAAATCTCCCCTCCCCCTTCCCCGTGGACGTAAACAAGTTTGTCGAACCACATAAATCTCGTGTCTTTACTGTTTTCTGGGTGTTGGCTATTGCTTGTAGGTTCCCTCGACAATTCAGTCCTAGAATTGATGAGAGAAGAAGAGTGTATATCTTATTTTGTTGAGATATTTTAATTCTGTTCTTGTTTCCTTTGTGAAACAGAAGCATAGAGATTGGCTTGAGCTTTTGTGAAAACAAAAAGCCAGGACTTATTCTCGGGTAATTTCGCTTCCGTAGCGTGAGGGCGTGACTCTACGTCCAACAAACACAAAAAACAATTGATGGATTTTCATAAATCCGACACGTACCAAGAACATTTTTATTGATGAATCAAACGGTCAAATCTTTTGCCTTAAACCATAAAAGGTAAATTCCAAGATCCCTCTTCATAGGCAAGGTACCTAAGCGAGAGGGTATGTAAGTGCAAAGTAGATAAACTATAAGGTATACGGGTGTCAACGTCAAAATTTATCGCACAGTGTTTTCTATGCAAACCTTCACATAGAACATCCGAGTGTCATAAATTGGTACCTCCGCAAAAACAGTGACGCGCATTTACCTTTTCAACAGGGCAGTCGTCCCTGTCCCAGCTCTCGGCAGCGATGAACCTGCAGTCGCTAACCGGCTCTTGCTGTAGCCTCCCTCGCCTTCGCACCGGCACGAGCGGTATATGGCGGAGCTCAACCGCTTCAATTTCGCCGCCAACTGCCGTTAAGGTCGATCTCCCTAAATTTGCCGGAGGCAAAACCGTTCGCAGCCGGTGGCGTTCACTGGCCACGACGAGCGAACGAGAAGCATCGGCTTCAAATCCCAATGGAAGTAGCAGGTTCTTTTCTCTGTTTTTTTCTAAAAACTTCCCCTTATTAATTAATTATTAAGGGTAAGATTATAATAATAAAATCCCCATAATTTCCTTAAACTTCACACTTTTCTGAAAATTGCAGCCCACCGTCAAATTCGATGAGATTGAGCTGTTGAGTTTTAGCCCGGTCAATCTACTTACTTTTTGTGTCTATTAAATTTTAGGGTTAATTGCAGGTGATCCGTGGGGGTTAGCCACTTGTCCCTAATTTTTTTTCTGACGCAAATTGCAGATAAACCCCTCAACTATCCCTTCTTTAGTAAGAATAGCGCTTATTTGGTAGGAGAATGAATTAGACAGCCCACAGTTCATCACGAATTGGTGTGTAAATAAATAAATTGAGGGGTGAGAAGTGCTATGGGGGTCACCTGCAATTTACCCTTTTCATGTTCAAGAATTATAAGAGAATATGGTTTTCTCTGCAAGATAAAGGAATGTGAAATTATCTGTTTGCAATACATTGACATCACATTACACCCAGGTGCTGCACATAAAACCAGATTTATTATATGATGATATTGGTTAATATGTATTTTTCGGGGACCTAAGCGCTAATAAAAATTTTAGAGGTAATAAGTAGCGAACCATCACGTTCAGAGGGTGTATTTGCAGTTAACTCTCTCTTTTTTTTTGTTAAACTTGATCATTAATTATGTAATTTCTCATCCTTATTTCAAAATTTTCTTCTATTGTGAAGGGTAAGTAAATTTTTTGAGGTGGAGCTCCAAGTGCGAGACTATGAACTTGATCAGTATGGCGTTGTTAATAATGCTGTTTACGCAAGCTACTGCCAACACGGTGAGCTTTCTAATCATTGTTAACGATTCCGCTCAAAAAAAAAAAAAGAGTTGTTATATGTGTTTGTTAGATATTTTTCACTAAACTCTTGAGCTTTTCATAAGCTAAGAAATGATAGAAGAAGATGAAAACCCAGGATGTTCTATTGCTGAATCTCTACTACTACCAACTCAATTAAGAACCAAAACACGACTGAATAGATTCTTCTTGGGATTTCATAACTGATACCGTGGTGTTCACTTAGCTATCTTTGGATTTATTATCTTTATCTGTTGTTTGTATTCGATTCCTTTCTTGTTGTATTGTATTCTCTTGTCTTTTGTCTTCTAGAATGACGCATATCATGCAAAGCATTAATAATATCGCTTATGCTAATTTCCGGGACCTTGTAATGTTCCATCATTCTCTTTCTAATGGAACACAGTGCCTATATTCTACCTTTCACCGAAAAAAGCAACATTGTCATCGTGAAGAGTCTGCTTCTCTTAGAAGGCCTATCTGTTATTCATCAGAAGTAAGAAATGGAAATCACATTAACGCTAGTGAGAAGAAAGGAGACGGGAAACAGAAATATAAAAACAATGGAACAGTGAGTAGAAAAAGGAAATATATAATAAGAGGAGATCGAGGAGAAGGAAATCAGGAAGTTCCTTACAAAGGAAAAT
This sequence comes from Asparagus officinalis, assembly GCF_001876935.1. NCBI lineage: Eukaryota > Viridiplantae > Streptophyta > Magnoliopsida > Asparagales > Asparagaceae > Asparagus > Asparagus officinalis. Next base: position 14,129,728 of record NC_033803.1, read on the forward strand.
ATATGCTATTATTGCTACCAGAGGGCTTATAACTGAAAGTGACTGTATATGCACATGTGCACGCGAGGAGCGATGATTTTTATTGCTGGTCTTGTCAATTTACGATCTGATTAAGAAGTGAGAGGGGAGTATATCATGTTTGTTATGATCTCAACCTTATTGGGAGCGGGGTCATGATACTTAATTTCTCGGATCATTTCTTATTTGGTGCACTCATTATATGTTTATGCCGTTCTTAGTAGTGGTGCATAGATATATAATCTAATGACAAGTAATCTCACCCAGGAATAATATCTACTAAACTTTTCACTCAAGGTAAAAGAGTATAAAATTTTTAATCCTGGGGGATTTTCCATAACAATGAAACTATAGGTAGTAATTTCAAAACGACAATACTACAGGGTGTCTTTGTGCAATCAATCAAGCCCTTTACCTCTGTTGATAACATTCTTTGCAACTCTCTGGATTTTGAGAAATATATGAATTATACAGAGAGGGCGGCGGCCTCAGTGATTGCTCATCAATGTCAACATTATCGACAGCTAGCACATGTACTCCAACTAGTGTAAAGCATCAATTCTTATCACTAAAAAGATTTTCTTGCATCGGGTTTGACAGGACGTCACGAATTCCTTGAGAGGATCGGCTTAAGCCCAGATGCTGTGGCTCGAACTGGTGAAGCCCTAGCACTGTCAGAGTTGTCTCTAAAATTCTTTGCTCCTTTAAGAGTAAGCCATTTTACAAATTTGAGTAACCTTATATTGCAATTTGGTAGCTTGATATTAGAGATTAGTCTCTTCTTCCACTTCCAGAGTCGTGATAAATTTGTTGTGAAAGTGAGGGTTTCGGGCTTCTCAGCAGCAAGAATATTCATGGAACACTTGATATTTAAGCTACCAGATAATCAGGTCAGTGATATCCTACTGCTTTTAAAGTTTCTTTTTCATCAATTCGGCTTCGAATTCTTATGTGTAATCTGGTTTCAGCTCATCTTGGAGGCAAACGCCACAGCTGTTTGGCTCGATAAAAGTTATCGACCTATTCGGATTCCACCAGATTTTAGAACAAAACTTGCTCAGCTTGATTCCTCCTAGAGTTTAGATTAATTTGTCAATAATTGATTTACTATGTAAGTTCCTTTCCTTTTCTTTACCATGTTCATCTTCTAATTTGTAGTCTGAAAAATCTTTTCCTTTTCCCTTCTATATTTCATGATAATATTTGTTTATTTTCCAATATTCTTGTAATGATAAAACCCTCTATGCCTTTAAACTATTGTGCGCTATAGATCTTTGCTTAAAACCTTTATGGCTCTTGCTAGAATTAGAAAATTGGTTACGGGAACAATTTTTAAACAATTTTATCTTCACATTCATCGTGTAACGATGACAGTTCCACATCAATCATATTCTGGTTGGGTATAATTCTCAGTTAGCCATTAAAGGGCATGATGTACTTGGTGTTCTTTGTTTTGTTACATCTCTTATCTGTGGTGTTTGAGATGTCATTCTTGTCTTTTCAAGCTAGTTCGCAGCCATCTGTTGATGCTTACAACTATCTGATTTGATATTATCATTATTTTGAACTTGCTATCCTTTTAGTTTCGTTGTTTTATATCATAACATATGCCCATACATATTGAGCATTCTTTTTTCCACGTGACAAAGTAGGGACTCACACTGAGATATCATTTTTAATCCGGCGACATTACATCAAAACTTAGAAGTTATGGTAAATAAATAAATAAATAAATAAATATATATATATATATATATATATATATATATATATATATATATATATATATATTATATATATATTATATATATATATATCATGAACCTAAGCTGCGATAGGCAAGCACTTGTCCATCAAACTTTTTATCACTTTATTAAGCTTTGAGATTTGTGCTACACATCAATGCTATCTTTGAGATTTGTGCCTTTATGTGTATCACATGCTAGCATAAATTTCAATACAAAATCAATGGACAAAGAGTTTCTCTCCACTGAAGTGTTGAAATAAATGAACCTTAGAGGGTTTTTATGGAAATATATTATTTAATAATTGAATTTCATAGATAAAAATTAAAATATGTTTAATAAGTAGTATGTGAGTTTTAGTCCCACATTGGTTAATTGAATGTATTTTAGTTGGTTCAAATTAACACACGTATTATATATCGTATAACAAAGGTGTTACTATTATACAATTGTGTTGGTATATAAGCGAGCGTGCTCGTATGCGTAGGCTCGGGCGCGCGGTCCGATGCGTGTGCTTTTTGCACGTGCTGTCTTTAAACGAGCTTAAACGTTTTGCATGTGCTCACTTAAAACCAGATGAACCTCTCATACATTACAAATGTTACAATTATTGAATAGGTTTTATTGCAGATGTTACAAACATTGCAATAACTAAAATTCAAATCTTTGTCTCCCATGAACCTTATAAAAGGATTTTTTCTGATCATTTGAAACATATAGAAAAATAAAATCTCATGGCGTCTTCTTCTTTTAATAATTCTATAAGCTGTTAAGTATTGGAGGTTCTGGTGAACTAAAGAAGTAGTCGTGGTTTTTACAAGAAGAGCGCTTCTTTGGACTGCAGTCGTCTCATCCTCGAAAGTACTGTGCATACCCAATGCTACTGTAGGTGGGGCATAGTTTCCTCAAGGTTAGTCCTTTGTTAAGAAGGCAATTCAACACTTCTGTAAAGTATTTCAAACTTAAAGTGTATTTAATATGGTGTTTCTAACTTTCTGCTCTTTTCTTTCTTTCATATATGGTTTGTTCTGTACTATTTTGGATCTGTTATTATGCTTATTTATCCCAACAATCTTGAAGAAACTATTATTAATTAAAGTTATGTTGTCTGTTTTTCGAGTTGGTTCTGGTTCATATGCCTCTAAAATGGACATGTCTGGAATACCTGAAAAGTTCGCTGGCCAGTTTTTCAAACATTGGCAACAACGTATGAAGATCTGACTGACGACTAAGGGGCTGCTGGCAATGATATTAACAAAATGCTCAAAACTAGATAAAAAAGATCCTAATAGTGTAGATAAAATTGCACAATAGAGAAGGATCAAATAGCCAGAGGATGCATTTTGTTGGCCGTGTCCAACGTGCTCTTCAATGTATATTGTTCTTTTTCAACTACTACAAAGGCAATTATGGGATGAACTAGATAGAAAATATAATACTGAAGACCTCGGTCTTGAAAAATATTCTATGTCTAAGTTCTTAAAGTTTCAAATGGTCGAGGGTAAATCTATAACAGAACAAGCACATGAACTTTTGTTCATTCTTCATGCTCTTCGAGAAGCTGAAATGGAGCTTCCTGGAAAATTTTAAGTTATGACAATCATTAAGAAATTTTCTAATTTTTGTGAGACTTTTGGAATGTCTCTCAAGCATCATAAGGAAAAAAATAAATCTTGATGACTTGATGATTTCCATAGCTATTGAGGAAGAGCATAAAAAGCAGAAACATGTTGTGCCTGTTGAGCACCAACCTAAATCAAATGTTATAACTTCTGGGAAAAAGCTTAAAAACAAACCTAATGGCAAACCTGATGACAAAATCAAAGGCAAATCTAAAATCCAAAAGAAATAAAAAACAAACAAACCATGTTGGAATTGTGGACAGGCTGGACATTAGGTTAAAGCTTGTCCTACAAAGAAAGCTAAAACTAATCCAGGGTCCACTAGTGTACCTCAGGTTAACATGGTTATAACTGAGTTGACTGGGTCCATAGAAGGATATGTTTCTATTAACCCTAAATTACTAAATATTTATGAACTAAATGAATAGTTGATAGACAATGGTGTAAACGTACACATTTGTGTTTACAAATTGTTGTTTGTGTCTTACCAGCTTGCAATGAAAATACTTTAAAGATGGGGAACCAAACTGCATCTAAAGTGTTAAGATATGGACGAGTGAACATGAAGTTTCCTTCGGGGCGAGTTCTATCATTACACATGGTGCATCATGTTCCTGCTGTTCGACGCAACATTATCAGTGGTTCATGTTTAGTTAGGGAAGGTTATGAGTTTTCTTTTAAATGTAATAAAGTAGTTGTGTCACATGCTGGATCTTTTATTTTTAAAGGCTATGAGTCTGATGGAATGTATAAGGTTAGAGCAGAACCTGTTCTTAGTTTTGAAATAAATAAAAATTTTGTTTCTGATTATCCTGTTAGTAATAATATTGAATCATCTGATATTTGGCACAAACGTCTTGGTTCTATTAATTTTAATTCTTTAAAAAGAATGATGAATCTTAATATGATTCCAAATTACTCTTTAGATCATAGTAAGAAATGTCAAGTATGTGCAATAACTAAACAAACAATAAAATCTTTTTAATCGGTTGATAGAAACTATGAGTTGCTTGATTTAGTTTATACTGATATTTGTGAAGTTAATGGTGTTTTGACCAAAGACATGAAAAAATATTTTATCACCTTTATAGATGACCATAATAAATATTAAGGAAAATTTGCAAAATAGTCTGTTTTTGCTAATTATTTAGCAAAATAGACCGTTTTGCCAAATAATTAGCAATATAGACATATTTTTGTCCAACAGGCCAAAAAGAGGTATATTTTGCAAAACAGCTCAGAAAATATACGGAACTAGTAGTCCCGTATGTTTTAATCACGGATTAGTGAACTCAGAAAATTTCACAAAACATTGAGATGAACTCAGAAAACATACAGGACTACTAGTCTCGTATGTTTTTTTGAGTCATTAATCCGTGATTAAGTTGGCTCTAAACATACGGGACTAGTAGTCCCGTATGTTTTCTGAGTCTTGTTTTTTAAAATCGACCTCTTTTTTTCAAAAGAGGTCTATTTTGCTAATTATTTAGCAAAACGGACTATTTTGCTAAATAATTAGCAAAAACGGACTATTTTGCAAATTTTATCCAAATGTTATTATGTTTACTTGCTTAAAACTAAAGATGAAGCTCAAGAAAAATTTATCATTTTTAAGAATAAAGCTGAAACTCAAACTGGTAAAAAACTTGAAATGTTAAGATCTGATAGAGGTGGAGAATATACATTAAATGAGTTTACTCTTCTATGTTAATCGTTTGGCATAGTGCATGAGAAAACTGCTCCTTATTCTCCTCAATCTAACGGTATAGTTGAACGAAAAAATAGAACCTTAAAAGATATGATTAATAGTTTACTTAAAAGTTCAGGACTTCCTAAATATATGTGGGGAGAGACTTTGAATACGACTTGCTATATTCTGAATAGAGTCTATTAGAAACATAAAGAAAGTATTCCATTTGAACTTTGGAGAGGTCGAAAGACAAACTTAAAATACCTTAAAGTGTGGAGGTGTCTAGCAAAAGTGCTAATCCCAGAACACAAGAGAAATAAACTAGGTCCTAAGATAATAGACTCTATCTTTTTTGGGTTATGTAGAAAACACTTATGTTTTGAGATTCTTAGTGATCAAATCTAAAATCCCAAGCATAGATATTAATACAATTGTTAAATTTCTTGAAGCAACATTTTTGATGATGTTTTCCCTATGAAAACTGAAACGCCTAAAAATATTTCTAATAAAAATTCAGTATCTATCTCAACTTCCATTCCTGATCATGTGGAAAGGATGACAAATGTGGGGGCAGATAGTTCTAAATATGAATCTGAAAGATCAGATGATTTAGATGAACCAAGAAGGAGTAAGAGTAGTAGGATCGTCAAAACTTTTGGAAGTGACTTTGTCACTTCCAAAATCGAGGAGGATCCTATTTCCTACAGATCCGCTATGGCCTCGAAAGAGGCTAAACAGTGGAAGGAAGCTATCAAAAGTGAAATGGATTCTACTGTCTCTAATGAGACGACATGAGAATTAGTTGATCTTCCTCATATATGAAAGACAATTGGGTCTAAGTGGATTTTTAAAAGAAAAATAAAACCAGATGGAATCGTAGAAAAATTTAAGGCCAGACTTGTTGCCAAGGGGTTCAAACAAGTTGAATTAATTGATTTCTTTGACACATACTCTGTAGTTGCCCGAATGACTACAATCAGAATGCTTATAACATGCTTCTATATATGATTTTACAATCCACCAAATGGATGTAAAAACTGCTTTTCTTCATGGTTTTCTTGAAGAAAAGATTTATATGGATCAACCTGAGTGATTTGTAGCACCTAAAAAAATGAAAGGAAAGTATATAAACTTGTGAAGTCTCTATACGGACTTAAACAAGCCCCTAAACAATGGCATAAAAGGTTTCATACAACTATCACTGATTTTGGTTTCAAAATGATTGAGTCTGATAAGTGCATTTATAGCAAAGTAAGAGGTGCTTCTCGTATTCTTCTGTGTATTTATGTTGATGATAATCTATTGTTTGGATCTAACATTAGAATAATCAATAAGACTAAGTCATTCTTGAGTAATAAGTTTGAAATGAAGGACATAAGAGTTGCTGATGTGATTCTTGGCCTAAAACTATTAAGATCAGTTGACGGTATAACTATTTCTCAATCTCACTATGTTGAGAAGGTTATTGAGAAATTTGGCTATAAGAATTACAAACCTGTCAAAACTTCATATAATCCTTCAGTAACTCTCTACAAGAATGTAAGTGGAGTCTCTGTATCTCAATTGAGATATTCTTAGATCATTGAAAGCTTGACGTATCTTGCAAATTGTTCGAGACCGAATAAATCTTATGTAAAACCCCGTAAAATTTGAATATTATGTGAATAATAATAATAAATACGTTATATACTGATAAATAACATATTTTAATGTTTGAGTATGCTAGAGATTGATTTGAGATCAATCCAATGTATATATATGAATATAGGAGCGAAATCATGCACGACATACACGAGCTTGAATCTAGAAAAACAATTAGTTAAGAATATTTATATTTTATACACAGATACAGTTTGAATCCGAGAAAACTCAAAGGACAAAGGTTGTAGGTCTCTTCAACAGCTTTCCAACGCATCTTAAATCACCTCTTTCTGAGTTTTGATGTGAAAGTTACAGCCAAAACAACAAAGACATGCACACACAGATTTTTTCTTGATAAGCCGACTTACACCAAGTCAACTTACAGACTGTTTCTAGTTTTCTTTCGGGTTTTCGGGTCGTATCCGTGTTGTTTCGATCCCAGGCTTATATATACTCATTTAAATCATATTTTGCTGCACTTTTTCGTGAGAATACATCAGCCACCCCCTCTAAAACCCTAGTTCAACTTTATGAGTTTTTGAAAGAGTTTGGTGAAGGATTTGCCGAGAGGAAGGCGAGATCTGTGTTTGTACCAAAGGAAGAGGTATTGCACGCGTGTAGGAAGGATCAACAGCGATGTGAGGTAAGATTATCTTCGTCCAAACCCATCCCCATAGTTAAATAACTAGTTTAGATGTTTAATATGATGTTGAATACGTGTTTTTATGCTTTAATCTTAACATGTGGTGTTAAAAGTCAGATTTTTGATATTAAATCTTAAAGCAATGCTAGATTAGTAATCTTTTCTTTCTTTTTATGAAAGAATAATGATCATGATCTTTACGGTTTCAATTATTTTTGTTTTAAATATTTTAAACATGCTTAACTTATGTAATAACCCTAGTTTGATGTTTAATTATCTTTTTATGCTAATTAATCTTGCTTAAACCCTAGGTTTGTGATACCTAAATAACTTAGACATGTTTAAACGAATTTTATGTCTCTGTTCATATTTATAAATGACCATGCTATGGCAATCATGTGATATTTCATGTCTTTATTTAAAATCTTGTATAATCATGTTACTAACCCTAATTAGTTTTAATCCAAATGTTAAATCATGTAATCTGATCTCTGTTAATTAGTTGTACATGTTTATAACCTGGTTCCTATGTTCCATGTTGAATAGAATGAGTTTTGTTTGAGAAATATCGCAGAAAACATCGAAACATCAACCTGGAAGTTGACTAAGTCGACTTGCCACAAGTTGACTTATGCCAGGCATAAGTCGACTTACGCATAAGTCGACTTACGGACATTTTTCCAGATTTCATGAGTTTTGTTTTTGCACTGTTTTGAGATGCGTTTGCGGGGTTTGAACCGCACTTTTGTACACGTACATTCATGCATACACCAGTACAGTGTCGTTGCACACACATGAGTAACACAAAGAGGGTTTTGACAAGAGTTGGGTTGTTTATAATAGTATAGTGATTGTTTATACACTCGTTGGATATTGTTAATGAGCACAGCTCGGTTCTTTATGGGATAGTATTTCGATATACCAGATATATACAGTTTATGCATAAGATGAATATCGTTGATGAGCCCAGTTCAGTGCTACATGAGGTAGTGCATCGATATTCCATATGTACAGGCCATTTAGTAGGGTTTGGATGCTTTATATAGCAGTCTGTCTGTACGAGTATGCGATAAGGCTTGTAAGTCCTCTATTTATGGTGATTGTGAGTCATCTATTTAGATACATATGTGGTAGGCCGTTCCGCACTCAGGCTACGTACTGAGATCGCGATGAGACTAATGAAGCATGTACACAGTTCAGGATACCTACAGGATAGTACGTGACTTTGAGACTGTTGATTTATAGCCTAAGTTTTAGGTGGATGTCAGTTAGGAGTTCAACTCATCTTTGAGATATATAACCGAGATACTTTGCTCTTGAAAGAATATAGGATTATATGTCGGTATTTATTTTAACTCCTCAGTGATTGTGGAAGATATTATTAATACGATGTAATGATGTCTTTATATTTCTTTACTGTTTTATTTACTTGTTAGTTGGTATCAATGATTAGCGATTCACAATTTGAGACATATGATATATACATGAGGGTTTTCTTATTTGGATTATTTCGCTCGACGTACTAGTCTCGTGTTGTGAATTTCTAATTGTTGATCTTATTAGTTTGTCTTTTTCTAGTTCGCTGTTAATGTTTAGGTATCTACAATTTGAGACATATGGTATATACATGAGGGTTTACTTGTTTAGATTATTTCGTTCGACGTACTACGTTTCGTATTGTAGGTTTCTAAATATTAATTCCATTTGATACAGAGAAAATAATATAGGTAGACTATGCTTAATAGATAGAGCATTTACTTCATCTAGCAACACTTTCTCTAGGGGCGGATGGAGGTAATCTTGTTTTAATGCTCTGACGTTCTTGTTGTTGTTCTTTTTATTTTAACCTTCCTTTTAGGCAGTGCCAAGGCTCGGAGAGTCACAGAATGACAGAGTTCTTGCATAGTCGTCGTTACATGAGTTATTAACAGAGGCTCCACAGTAATTATTATGTTCTTATTCAGACAGTAGAGTTTTATTTTTATATTGTAAAGGAAGTGTGCCTTAGTACGATGTTTAGTTGATTCGTGTTGAGACAGTTTCATTATTTTCGTTGTATACAGATATTCCATTGAGACATGATTTCTGTATGAGATATATCGTCCTACATCATGTCTATGCATTTATTTCCTTATTTTACCTGTTTTGTACCTGCACTTTTATTTGATTCCACTAGAGGATATAACTGTGATTGGTGAAACGTGTTTATGCACATTGTGGGTGTATGCCAGGTTTGACATCTCTGGGTTCACCTTGGACTGTAACCATGTGTGAAAACATGAGCGTCACAGTTAGTATCAGAGCTCTAGTTTCAGCTTTCTTAGGATCTTTCCTGTATCAAGTCGTGGAGCTAGGATAGAGTTTCCTAGGATTTATATATAGAGGCCGCTAGGATTCCTAGAATGAGTGAGAACGTTATATACGTATATTCCAAAATTTACGAAATTTTTTTATGACTACCTTACTTTGATTAAAAAGTAATTACGTGAATGATATATGATACGATTTTCCTACTGTATATTATGTTATGTATGTTTGTGAAGCTCTACTCTTGATATTATAAATATCGGGATGAGGACGTGGTCGAGGTAAAACTCGTACCCGGAGAGCTGGGCAAGTAGAGGCTGAGCCGTAGCAGACTTCATAATATTTGATCGACTTGGTAACACCGATTGTAGAGGTAGAGACTAGCAACTGTCGAGGAGCGAGTAACGAGCCAGATTACACTTTCTGAAGTTTCACCACCGGTCATACCAATCGTACCTATTGAAGAGGCAATACCGATGATTACACCTTCACCACAACCAGCTGTTAATAAAGACACAGAGCAGGAAGCTTGGCTCTGTAAGAATAAGAAAGACATCAGAAGATGAGAGCACCAAAGTTTCAGGGCACACCGGATTCATTTGTAGCCTATAAGTGGAAGGAATATGTGGGAATTATTTTTAGATATGCTTAACGTCGACTCAGTACATAAGCGGAGGTTAGTTTTATTCAGTTTAAAGGACGACGCCGTAGGATAGCACTGATTTTAGTTACGTCGGAGCAGCGAATGTCAATTTCATGGAAGGATTTCATCTAATATTTCGATAAGCAGTTAGAACTAACCCAATTGGGTCAGGGAGACGTACTAAGAGTTAATTTTGGAAGCAAGATTGTTCGGAGACTAGGACAATGACAAGAAACTTTTTGCAAGACCAGGAGAACCCCAGCAATAGGGTAAAGATTTTCATCACCATCAACAAAACAGTGATCGAGGTCAGCAGTCGCAGGGCCACAGTTACGACCAGTAGCAGAAGATTAAGGCACCACCTACCATTCCGAGGACCAAGGAGTCAGTAGGCTAGTTGCACGCTATCCAAGAGATTCCTGAGGGATAGATAGTCCCATAGATTCCACCGCCAGTAGCACTACAGTCGTCAGCCACCGACAGAGTTTATGCAGTCGTACTGCGTGATCATGGTGCGAGCGGAGCTTTCTTAGTGATTATTCCTATCCAGCTTGGATCTTGTTCAATTTAGGAGCTGCGTATTCTTTTATCTCTCATACCTTCATGGATAGGTTTCAGCTAGTTGCATATCCCTTAGACTTTTCGTTATCCATCTCTACTCCTTTAGGGGAGGTATCCCTATTGAGAGTATCTGTAGGAGATGCGTCATCAATCTAGATGAGTCAGAATTCATTTTTGATCTGATCGTTTTTCGGATGTCGGAGTTCGGCGTCATTCTCGATATGGATTGGCTACCATCCTACCATGTTAGTATCGACTGTTTTTCTAAAATAATCAGCTTGTGAGCGTCCGATGGGTCTGAGTTGATGGTAGCGACCTGATACGGGTGTATTTTCTCTTCGGAACTTAGCGATCCTTATGGAAGCTTGAGGATAGATGATTCTCATGATAACATGAGAATAGTGGTGTAAAACAATACAAGGGAACGCAGGTTGAAGCGTGAAACGAGATGGCGAATCGAAGAATCGAAGAACCAGTTTTCAGTTTCATGAGTCGACTCGACATGTTATGACTCGACTCATAAATTCATCAGTTGACTCAACCTGTCAAGTGAGTCGACTAAAGAAATCAAGCCCAGCTAGCAAAACGGCTCTGACCAGTCGACTCATCATTTCAAGAGTCGAGCCATGTGTCATGAGTCGACTCATATATGCACATAAGTCGACTCATCGACGATTTCCTGATTCGTTTAGGTTTCTGTTTGCACAAATTCCGGTGAGGTTTAGGTTTGGTTATTTACCACTTTGTCACCCATGTTGTTACACCTATTAAAGGGGTTGTTTAGGGTTTCTAATCAATCAGATGTAATCAAAGTGAGATTTTAATCAAGAGAGATTAGGGTTTAGAGAGATTGAGAGTTTATTCTCGATTCTAGTGAGATTGTGAGAGAGTGATTGTAATCTTTTCATACTCATAATCTAGAGAGGGTATTTTCTTTCGTCACATAATGAATTATTCTTGTGTTTCTGTCATCCTCTTCTCAACCCATCTTTGATAATTCCATGATCAAAGGTGCTCACACGGCGACTCGTATTAAGTTAGTATCAGAGCGATCAGATCCTTTGAATGGGGCATCCTGTGTATGATACTAACTCGATCGCAATACAAAAAGCTAGGCGAGATCCTTATTTCATTGGAAGGAGTCCAGAAATTAAGGAAGAAGAAGATGACTGAAGGAGATAGTTCAGCGAGGCTAGATACATTAGAGAAACAGATGGAGACAATGAGTTCGACTCTTACCAGTTCGTCAATATCTTCCAAGAAAATGACAAAAAGGAGGAATCTTCTTCGAAAGGCAAGAAGAAACTTATGGAGTTCGATGGAGAAGACGAGGAATCTGATTCTGATAGGGAGGCCGAGATTGTCAAAACTATTCCACATCAAAGGGGGTAAGGGTTCTTATCAGAATTTGAAGATAGACTTCAAGGTAGAGATTCCTATTTATGATGGGAGTGTCAACGTCGAGAGGCTTGATGATTAGATCGATCGGATGGAGACGTATTTTACCCTCTACGGATATTCATCCAAGGAGAAGATTGTATTCGCGACTTTGAAGCTTTTGGGACATGCATTGACATGGTGGAAATCCTATTGCAAGCAGGAATGGAAGGCGGTGTCGTGAAACAAATTCAAGGAGCTACTGAGGAAGCAGTTCTACTCAGTAGGGTTCCTTGAGGAGTGTTGGTATAAGTGGTATGGATTGCACCAAAGGTTCAACCAGACCGTTCAAGAATATATGACGGAGTTCCAGCAACAGGCGATGGTTCTCAACATCGCGATGGAGGAATATTCCATCTTTATGAAGTATATGACGGGTCTGAATGAATATATCTGAAAGAAGATGAAGTTGTTCACAGTCCAGTCCATGGCAGAAGCGAGTGTGAAGGCCATTGCCATTGAGGGCAGACAAAGGAAGGACAACGAAACGAAGGGAGACTCAAAACAGACGGGAGGTGAGTCTAGTGGTTCCAAACATAAAGAGGAGAAGAAGGGTGATCTAGGGAGAACAGAACTGATTTGTAGTCACTACGAGAAGACAGGACATATTGCTGATCGATGATGGGAGAAGTATCCTCATCTGAAGCCAAAAGGATTGAAGAAAAAGGAGGAGGAGAAGGCATATGTAGTAGCACAGGGTCCGAAGGAAGTTCCTAGGATGACAGAGCCCAACAGTAGTCTCAATCTTATGGGAGGAAAACATGCCACGAAAGAGGACGAAGACCCCCCCCCCCCCCCCGAGAGCAGCTCTTTGTGCTGAAGTTGCAAGTGAAGACCAGTTTGGTTGATGCCATTGTTAATCCAGGCAGCAAAAAGAATTTGATATCCGAGGCCTTGGTTCAGATGCTGGGTCTGAAGACAGTCAAGCATCCGAAACTCTATCCATTGGGGTGGCTTCAGAAGGAGACGGGACTAAGTGTAGTTGATCAATGCACTGTCATATTTGCGCTCCACGAGTCGTATATTGACGAGGTCATGTGCGATGTCGTTCCATTGGATGTTTGTCAGGTTATACTAGGCAATCCGTACTTATGGGATAAATACGCGATCTACGAAAGGCGGGCTTAGAAGTACACATTCACCAAGGATGATGAAAAGTTCATATTTCGTTCGGCATCTCTTCCGAGGGAGGCAAAGTTGGCGACGATGACGCGAACGAAGAGGTTAGTGAATGCAAGCATGAAGTTCGTCTCGCTGTGCATTAGACTTCATGACGAGCCATCGAAAAGGAGTTGCATGTTGGAGCGGAAGACGACTACGATGAGGCAAGGAACGAAGGAGTTGTTTCCAGTTGTACGTTTGATATCAGGTTCCTAGCAAAGCCAGGTAGTACAGAAAGGATGGAGGAGCTAGCGAGTTTCCTCAGCTGAAGTTCTAACTTGAATGAGACTTCAAGTTCCTAAAGGGGGGACCCATGATACGTGTGTATCTTCTCTTTGGAACTTAGCGATTCTCATGGGAGCTTGAGGATAGATGATTCCCATGATAGCTTGAGAATAGAGGTGTAAAAAAACACAGGAGAACGCATGTTGAAGCGTGTTGAGATGGCGAATCGAAGAATCGAAGAACCAGTTTTCAGCTTCATGAGTCGACTCGACATGTTATTAGTCGACTCATAAATTTATCAGTCGACTCAACCTGTCAAGTGAGTCGACTCAAGAAATCAAGCCCAGTTAGCAAAACGGCTCTGACCAGTCGACTCATCATTTCATGAGTTGACCCATGTGTCATGAGTCGACTCATATATGCACATGAGTCGACTCATATATGCACATGAGTCGACTCATCGACGGTTTCCTAGTTCGTTTGGGTTTCTGTTTGCATGAATTTTTATGGGGTTTAGGCTTGGTTATTTACCATTTTGTCATCCACGTTATTACACCTATAAAAGGAGTTTAGTGTTTCTAATCAATCAGATGTAATCAAAGAGAGATTCTAATCAAGAGAGATTAAGAGAGAATTAAGAGTTTGTTCTCGATTCTAGTGAGATTGTGAGAGAGGGATTGTAATCTTTTCATACTCATAATCTAGAGAGGGTATTTTCCTTCACCACATACTGAATTATTCTTGTGTTTCTGTCATCCTCTTCTCAACCCACCTTTGGTAATTCCGCGATCAAAGGTGCTCACACGGCGACTCGTATCACGACCTCACGGGGTAACCAGTTTGCGGAGTCACTTCTGGCATACGTCGAGGAGGTGATGATACGGGATCGGGGTGCCGAGTTGAGTGAGACGCGAGTGGTCTCAGAGTATCAGGATGTCTTTAAAGACATCCCAGGTTTACCTCCAGTGAGAGAGGCCGAGTTTCTGCATCGAGTTATAGCCGGGCACAACATCGATATCCTGAGCATTATATTGTATGGTACCTACTGAGATGAGGGAGCTACAAACCCAGTTAGATGAGTTGTTATCTCAAGGCTTTATTCGCCGGAGTCATTCTCTGTGGGGAGCGATGGTTCTCTTCGTGAAGAAAAAGGATGGTAGTATGCTCATTTGTATAGATTATCGTGAGTTGAACAAGGTCACTATCCGGAATCGGTACCCACTACCGAGGATTGATGACTTGTTCGACCAGCTGCAGTGAGCGCAACATTTCTCTAAGATTGATCATCGTTCTGGCCATCATCAGTTGCGGGTTAGAGAGATGTATATTCCCAAGACCGTCCTTCTGACTCGATATGGGTCCTTTGAGTTCCTTGTAATAGGGGTGGCAAACGGGTTGGGTCGGGTCGTTTTGGGTCGGGTCAAATCTGACCCGACCCATTTAAACTTGACCCGAACCCAACCCGTTTAATAAATGGGTCAGACTACCCAACCCATTTATTGAACGGGTACCCATTTATTAAATGGGTCAGAAGAGGAAAGTTCCTACTGAAGTCGATGATCTCACTACTCAGAGGCAGCCATCGAATCGAGCAAAGAGGGAAGTTCCTACTGAAGCCGATGATCTCACTACCTTCCCCCAGTCATCCTCATCCCTCGGAGGATCGTGTTCCGATGCCGCCTATAGATCCGATTTCTCACCCCACTCGTCTGTGATGGCTCTAAGCTTTCTAGGGGTTAGGATGGTGAGGGGGGAGGAGGTATGGTTTCGAGAGGTGAAGGAGAGGCAATGAGGATTGTCGAGATTAGGGTTAGGATTTAAGAAGAAAAAATGGAGGGGTTTGCTTTTGCGATTTCTAGGGCTTAGGGAGAAGAGAGAGGGGATTGACGAGGAAACGAGAGCGGCCATTGAGAGCGAAGCTGTAGCTTGTGAATGAGAGAGAGGAGGTAACAAAAAGAGATCTTTTTAAAACGAGGGAGATGGTGCAGTTTGTGGTGGGTTTTCTTAGGATTTTTGCATATAGACGCCTGAGAATCTAGATAATGGCCTTTCTTGGGTGCGGCGCGACAGGGGTGGTGGTGCCGTGGTGGGTGCGGGGGTGTCTGACGTGGCGGGAGGGCGACGGGGGACTGGGCGGAGATGGAGGAGACGATGAGGAGGAGGTGTATTAGAGAAGAGAATTATTTGGGGTCATTTGGGTCATATACGGGTCGACCTCATAACCCGATGGGTCATACGGGTCGACCGTATATGACCCGAACCCCAAAATATCGGACCCCCACCCCCTCGTACCAACATAACGGCGGGTTGGGTCGGGTTGGGTCGGGTTGAGGGGTCGGGTTGAGGGGTCGGGTCTAAAAATGCCTCCCCTACCTTGTAATGCCATTTGGGCTGACTTATGCACCCAATGTATTCATGGATTTGATGAACCGAGTTTTCCGTCCATATTTGAACAAATTCGTGTTCGTATTCATTGATGATATTCTTGTCTATCCGAGATTGAAGGTAGGGCACGAGCAGCATCTTTGATTGGCATTGCAGACCTTGCGGAAGCATCAGTTATATGCCAAGTTCAGCAAATACGAGTTTTGACTTTCTGAAGTCGGATTTTTAGGCCATATCATCAGCAAGGAGGGTATTACAGTAGACCCAGCAAAGATGGAGGCAATACTTAATTAGGAGCCGCCGAAGATAGCTTCAGAAATCCGCAGTTTCTTAGGTTTAGTAGGCTATTACAAGAAGTTTATTTAGGATTTCTCAAAGATTGCGACGCCACTTACACGCCAGTACGGGGTGCCAGGAGGCCTTTGAGACTCTAATGGCTAAGTTGACTACAACACCGGTATTGATTATTCCGAAAAGTGACAGGACCTTCGTAGTCTATACA
Organism: Asparagus officinalis; assembly: GCF_001876935.1. Classification (NCBI taxonomy): domain Eukaryota; kingdom Viridiplantae; phylum Streptophyta; class Magnoliopsida; order Asparagales; family Asparagaceae; genus Asparagus; species Asparagus officinalis. Next base: position 14,146,308 of record NC_033803.1, read on the forward strand.
GATGTGTCGTTATCGGGTCTAGGTGGTGCTTTGATGCAGACCCAGAGAATAGTGACATACATATCACGACAGCTGATAAAATGAGCATTATTATCCTACGCACGACTTGAAGCTTGTTGTAGTGGTCTTTGCACTAAAGACATAGAGACATTATCTGTATGGAGTACAATTCGAGCTTTTCACGGATTATCAGAGTTTGAAGTATCTTTTCTCTCAGAAAGAGCTAAATCAGAGACAATGATAATGAGTTGAGTTTATCAAAAACTATGAGTTTGCGATTCAGTATCATCCGGGGAAGGCTAATGTTGTAGCAGACGTATTAAGTAGGAAGCATCATCATCGGATTGTAGCTTTGAGGTGCTCGTTATATCGAGATCTTCACACCCTTAGCCAATTTTATTTTAGACCGGAGACGGTAGAGGCAACGCATTTTTGGAAGCTTTGTCTGAGTAGCCATCTTGGAGTAATAAAGTGGTCAGAGCTCAGCTAGAGGACTCTTGGATTCAAACTCGAAAGGGTGAGATCTCCAAAGAGCCAAAGGCTGATTGGACCGTTGGAGCAGATGGAGGACTTCAAATGAAGGGCCAGTTAGTGATACCGAGTGATCCGTAGTTGAAGGACTTATTTGACGAGGCGCATTATACCAGGTATATAGTGCATCCAGGCACAACTAAAATGTACAAGGACCTAAAGAGACGCTTTTGATAGAGCGACATACGTACAGCGATTGCAGAGTATGTGGCTAGATGTTTTACCTGCTAGTAAGTGAAGGCAGAACATCAGATACCGGTAGGAACCCTATAGCCTTTACCCATTCCGGGGTGGAAGTGGGCAGATATTTTTATGGATTTCATTATAGGATTTGCCGAGGTCGAAGAAGGGAAACGATTTAGTTTGGGTAATGGTTGATCGGTTGATAAAGTCAGTACATTTCATTTCGTTGAAGACGACGTACACGGAAGAGACGTATGCAAAGATATTCATCCAGAAGATAGTGAGATTACATGGAGTTCTAGAGATAATTATATCATATCGATGTTCGGTTTTCACTTTGCACTTTTGGAGGAGCTTTCAAAACTCTTTGGGTAGCCAGTTGTCGTATTCTAGTGGTTTCCACCCGCAGACAGATGGACAAACGGAGAGAGTCAACCAAGTGTTGGAGGATATGTTATGGGCTTGTGTTATAGATTTCCAGGACAGCTGGGAGGACCACATCCTATTGATTGAATTCGCTTATAACAATAGTTACCAAGTGACAATTGGTATGGTATCGTATGAGACGTTGTACGAGAAACCTTATAGATCACCTATTTGCTGGCCAGAACCAGATGACAGCCTATTGTTTGGATCGGAGTTAGTGAGACAGACTATAAAAAAGTAGCAATAATTCGAGAGCGCATTTTGCAGCGCAGAGTCGTCAGAAGAGTTATGCATATCAGAGATGACGATCATTAGGGTTCCAACTTGGGGACTATGTATTGTTGCAAATATCACCAATGAAGGGAATTTAGTGGTTTGATAGACGGGGAAAAGCTTGCCTCGAGGTATGTCAGTCCGTTCAGGATAGTGGAGCGCATTGGAGTCGTTTCATATCGACTAGATCTTCCAGTATCGATGTCGAGTATACATGATGTCTTCAATGTTTCGATGCTTAAGAAGCATCTACGTGATAAGGAGTAGCAACGAGTATTAGACACGCCAGAGGTCAAGATTCTTGATGATATGACTATTATTAAAATTCATGTGTGTATTCTTGCCAAGGAGGACAGGAGACTTAGAATTAGAAACAAAGTGATTCCTTTAGTTAAAGTTCAATAGAATCGGAATGGAGCTGAGGAAGTTTCTAGGGGCGCAATGAGGATATGTATCGCAACGACTTGCACCTATTTGAGCAAGTAAATTTTTTGGATATGATTCGCATATGTTTATGATTATCTGCATGCTCATATCTATACTTAACGCTAAAATGGTGATATTAGCACTTAGCTCCTAATTATTCGGAACACGTGGTATACATATGGGGGGTTCCTTGTTTGGGTTTTTTCACCGACGTACTTGTTCCGCTTAGTTAGGAGTTAAGTGAGAGTATTCACATTCTAGATGGTTAAGTGTAGATATTGTTATGTTTCATACCTGGGATTAATAGTACGAGATGTGTACGGGAGGGTTTCCTTGTCTGGATTATCCTCTCTTGGTGCTTTTCTCATATTATTAATCCCTAAGATACGATTGCGAAATTTCGGGGACGAAATTCTTTTAAGGGGGGAAGAATGTAAAACCCCGTAAAATTTGAATATTATGTGAATAATAATAATAAATATGTTATATGGTGATAAATAACATGTTTTGATGTTTGAGTATGCTGGGGATTGATTTGAGATCAATCTAATGTATATATATATGAATATAGGAGTGAAATCATACACGGCATGCACGAGCTTGGATATGGAAAAACAATTAGTTAAGAGTATTTATGTTTTATATATGGATACAGTTCGAATCTTGAAAAACTCAAAAGATAAAAGTTTTAAGTCTCTTCAACAGCTTTGTAACACATCCTAAATCACCTCTTTCTGAGTTTGGATGTGAAAGTTACAGCCAAAACAACAAAGACACGCACACACAGATTTTTCCTGATAAGCCGACTTATAAGTTGACTTACACCAAGTCGACTTATAAGTCGACTTACAGACTGTTTCCAGTTTTTTTTTCAGGTTTTTGGGTCGTATCCGTGTTGTTTCGATCCTAGGTTTATATATATTCATTTAAACCTTATTTTGCTGCACTTTTTCGTGAGAATACAGCAGCCACCCCCCTCCCCCTCTAAAACCCTAGTTCTAGTTTTTGAGTTTTTGAAAGAGTTTGGTGAAGGATTCACCGAGAGGAAGGCGAGATATGTGTTTGTACCCAAGGAAGAGGTCTTGCATGCGTGTTGGAAGGATCAACAACGATGTGAGGCAAGATTATCTTCATCCAAACTCATCCCCATAGTTAAATAACTAGTTTAGATGTTTAATATGATGTTGAACATGTGTTTTTATGCTTTAATCTTAATCTGTGGTGTTAAAAATCAGATTTTTGATATTAAATCTTAAACCAATGCTAGATCAGTAATCTTTTCTTTCTGTTTATGATAAAATAATGATCATGATCTTTAGGGTTTCAATTATTTTCATTTTAAATCTTTTAAACATGCTTAACTTATGTAATAACCCTAGTTTGATGTTTAATTATCTTTTTATGCTAATTAATCATGCTTAAACCCTAGGTTTGTGATACCTAAATAACTTAGACATGTTTAAACGACTTTTATGTCTCTGTTCATATTTATAAATGATCATGCTATGACAATCATGTGATATTTTATTTCTTTATTGAAAATCTTGTATAATCATGTTACTAACCCTAATTAGTTTTAATCCAAATGCTAAATCATGTTTGTATAATCATGTTACTAACCCTAATTAGTTTTAATCCAAATGCTAAATCATGTAATCTGATCTCTGTTAATTAGTTGTACATGTTTATAATTAATTAGTTTTAATCCAAATGCTAAATCATGTAATCTGATCTCTGTTAATTAGTTGTACATGTTTATAATCTGGTTCCTATGTTCCATGTTGAATAGAATGAGTTTTGTTTGAGAAATATCGCAGAAAACATCGAAACATCAACCTAGAAGTTGACTAAGTTGACTTATGAGTCGACTTGCCACAAGTCGACTTATGCCAGGCATAAGTCGACTTACAGGTATTTTTTTTAGATTTCATGAGCTTTGTTTTTGCACTGTTTTGAGACGAGTTCGCGGGGTTCGAACCGCACTTTTGTACAAGTACATTCATGTATGTACAAGTACAATGTCATTGCACACACATGAGTAACCCAAAGAGAGTTTTGACAAGAGTTAGGTTGTTTATAATAGAGTAGTGATTGTTCATACACTCGTTGGATATTGTTAATGAGCACAAATCAGTACTATATGGGATAGTATGTCGATATACCAGATATACACAATTTACGCATAAGATGGATATCATTGACGAGCCCAATTCAGTGCTACATGAGGTAGTGCGTCGATATTCTATATGTACAGGCTATTGATTCGGGTTTGGATATTTTGTATAGCAGTCCGTCCGCACGAGTGTGTGATGAGGCTGGTAAGACGTCTATTTATGGTGATTGTAAGCCATCTATTTGGATACCTATGTGGTAGGTCGTCCCACACTCATGTTACATGCTGAGATCGCGATGAGACTAATGAAGCAGTACACAATTCAGGATACCTACAAGATAGTACGTGACTTTGAGACTGTTGATTTATAGCATAAGTTTTAGGCGGATGTCAGTTATGAGTTCAACTCATCTTTGAGATATATGACCGAGATACTTTGCTCTTAAAAAAATACGAGATTATATGTCGGTATTTATTTTAACTCCTCAGTGATTGTAGAAGATATTATTAATACGATGTAATGATGTCTTTATATTTCTTTACTGTTTTCTTTACTTGTTAGAGGCTGTTTGTTTGCCTAAAAAAAGAGGAAAATCAAAGAAAATGAAACCTATTTCTAAGAAAAATAGGTTTGGGATTGTTTGGTTGGCTAAAAAAGAAGGAAATTAAAGAAATGGAGATGAGATGAGATGAGTTGTCACCTTATTATAGGATGATGTGAGTGATTTTTTAAGAAAACTTGTTTTGATGTTGTTTGGTTGGCGGAAAAAATAAGGAAATGAATTATAAGAAACCTATTTCTTGTAATAGGTTGTTTTCTTTTGTTTGGTTATTTCTTAAAAAAAAGAAAATAGATGAGATGAAATGAGTTGTCATTATATTATTGGATGATGTGACCCACACTTAAGGAAATTATTTTCCTAGCTTTTTGGGAGGAAAACAAAGAAATGAAATATTAATGAGATGAGATGAGTTGTCACAATCTTATTGGATGATGTGAGTGATTTTTAAATATGAGATGAGATGAGTTGAGTGATGTTGTGGATGAAAATAATATTTTATTAGATGTGGTGGATGTGATGGATGAGTTGTTGGATAAAAATAATATTTTATTAGATGTGATGGATGAGTTGTTGGATAAAAATAATATTTTATTAGATGTTGTGTGTGAGTTTTAGGGATGAAAATATGTGAAATTGTACTTTTTGAGATTTCTTGGTTTTCATTTCTATTTTTTGGTTTTTTAGGAAATAACCAAACAGGCCCTTAGTTGAGATCAATGATTAGTGATTCTTAATTTGAGACATATGGTATATACATGAGGGTTTTTTTGTTTGGATTATTTCACTCGACGTACTAGTCTTGTGTTATGAATTTCTAATTGTTGATCTCATTAGTTTGTCTTTTTCTAGTTCGGTGTTAATGTTTAGGTATCTACAATTTGAGACATATGGTATATATATGAGAGTTTTCTTGTTTAGATTATTCCGTTCGACGTACTACGTCTTGTGTTGTAGGTTTCTAAATAGTAATTCCATTAGATAAGGAGAAAATGATATAAGTAGACTATGCTTAATAGATAGAGCCTTCACTTCATCTAGCAGCCCTTCCCCTGGGGACGGATGGAGGTAATCTTGCTTTAGCGTTCTGACGCTCTTATTGTTGTTTTTTTTATTTTAAACTTCTTTTCAGACAGTGCCGATGCTCGGAGAGTCACAGGATGACGGAGTTCTTACATAGTCGCTGTTACATGAGTTATTAGTAGAGGCTCCACAGTAATGATTATGTTCTTATTCAGACAGTAGAGTTTTATTTTCATATTGTAAAAGAAGTGTGCCTTAGTACGATGTTTAGTTGATTTATGTTGAGACAGTTTTATTATTTCTGCTGTATACAGATATTTAGTTGAGACATGATTTCTGTATGAGATATATCTTCCTACATCATGTATATGCATTTATTTCCTTATTTTACCTGTTTTGTACCTGCACTTTTATTTGATTCCACTAAAGGATATAACTGTGATTGGTGAAACGTGTTTATGCACAGTGTGGATGCATGGAAAGTTTGACATGTCTGGGTTCACCTTGAACTGCATCCATGTGTAAAAATAGGGGCGTCACATCTTACTCGGTTTCTAAATTAAGTAGATACACTAGTTGTCCAAATAAGACTCATTGGGAGACATTGGATAGGATGCTTCGGTATTTGAAGGGAACTGTTTTCCTTTCACTACATTATGGTAGATTCCCTCTTGTTATGGAGGGATACAGTTGTTGGCCTTCTTGTTTTGATGATGTTTAACAAACAATTTACTTCTAATGTTATTTGTCTAGTGTTTGTATTTTCATATTTATTCTAGGCAAACAGCGAATTGGAGGATGGATGAAATAGAGCTTCAACGATCATATCCAATGGAGGTTGGTGGAATAGTAGAGTGAAGCCTTGCAATTCAAAGTTAAAGATCAAGTTCAAGCTTCATCCGCGAGATTACCAAGTCAAGCATATTGAAGACCAATCAAGCTTGGGTAAATTAGTTTAGGGCTTATATTATGTGTGTTAATACTTCAAGCTCAATATCACACACACACACACACGTTTGGTTTGGTTTATCGTCTTTTTGAATTATAGACTTAACGACATTATTTTATATCTTTTATCAAGTTTATAAATCTATTGGAAAGTTTTCAAAACTTTGTTTAAACTCATTTTGTCAAGATCAAGCTTTTACAAGTCCATACTTATGTGATTTTGCAAAATAATAAGATTCCACAATTGGGAAGTGCAAATTAGAAAATTCTTTTTTGTAACATGTTCAAAATCACATTTGCAAACATTTCCCAAAGTTTCATCAAGTTTGAAATTGATTTATTACGTTTAATTGAATTTACAAAATCATGTTTTTTGTTCGTGCATGTTCGTGCATATTTTTACAAAACAGATGAGTTTTCACAAATGAGAAGTGATATTTAATAAATTCTTTTTTTAAAATGTTTATCTACATGTTTAGAAACTTCCTTCAAAATTTTACCATTTTTGAAGTTGATTTACTGTGCCCAATTGATTTTACAAAATCGTGTATGTTAGCAGATTTTCAGAAACTATATATCTGTGTTCAAACATTTATTTCTCTCAAATGAGAAATGATTTTTCAGAAATGCTTTCTCTAACATATTTTTATACATGTTTAGAATCTTCCCTCAAAGTTTCATAATTTTTAGAGTTGATTTACTATTTTTAATTGATTTTACAAAACTAGATACGTAAATTTCCAGAATGCTGAATTTAGGGGTATTTTGGTCTTTTCAGCCTATAACGGCTAGTTTTTGATATTTTTGGTTTTTGGGAGTTTGTGGCTGGTTTAAGAGGCTATAAAAAGCCCTCAACTTTCATTGTTTCTTATGAATATTTAAGAGAGTTTTAAAAAGAGTTTTACAAGTTTGTTGAAGGGTTTTTAAGTTTGTTTCAAGAGTTTGTTTGTGAAGAAAATTCCACAAGAGCTTGAGGAGATCATCTATTGAAGTTTGAGCTTCCAACTATTCTCCCTCTTTAGATTTGATTTTATCTCATTGTTACACACACCCACTTGATTTTATTGTATTTATATACATAGTATATTAGGGTTGTGAGAGATTGTAACATTGAGTTGTGCTTAATTGAGTTCTCATCTATTGTAGAGAACAAATTTATATTTGTAATATTGTGAGTGTTGTTAGGTTTTCGGTGAGCTAGAAAACCGGGTGTGTTGTTGTGAAGTTTTCGGTGAACTAGAAAATCGAATGTGAGGAGTGAACGTTGATCGGTGACGTTGAAAACCAACATTATGAGTGATTGTATACGTTGATCGATGAGCGTTGAAAACCGACATTGTGAGGTGTAAACGTTATTCGGGTGAGCGTAGAAAACCCGGTTGTGATAGTGGATTTCTCCCCGGGAGTGGGGAGCGGAGACGTAGGACGGAAGGTCTGAACTCCGTGATCATTTGATTGTGTTTGTGCTTTGGCGTTTATTTATATTTGTGCTCATTGCTCATATTGCCATTGTCTCATTATTTATATGATCCACTATCTAGCTCATATTGTTTACCCCTTTGTGTTAGTTTCATATCCTTGCATACATATTTCATCATATACCTCTTTGCTAGGATATATCTCTTTGATCATATTGCATATTCTTGCTCATATCATATTGTATATCTATCTTGCAATAATAACTTGTTAATTAATTTTAATTGGCATAAAATCGGATTAGATTAGCATAAGACCCTAATCACCCCCCTCTAGGGTCTAACAATTGGTATCAGAGCTTGGTTCTCTTTGATTTAAGGTCTAATCGGCTTGAGTTAAAGATCTAAGTTATCTTTTTATGCTAATCTTATTTTGATTGCATTTGTATCTTGCTTGCATATTTTTACAAATTATGGATATGAATGATGCATCTTGTTTAGGCTATGATTCTAGTGTTGCTCTTAAATTCAATGTTTTCCTCTATGCTCAATGGTGTTTTAGATTCAAAATATTTGTTCAATCTAAAAATATCGATTTATGGGAAATCATTGATTGTGCTTATATTGTGCCCACGTTGGAGAAATCCAAGTGGAGAAAACATGATAAAAAGATGTTTATTATGAACAAGCTTATGTTAGAATTTTTATTAAATGCATTTGATTCATTTATGTCTAACAAGCTTGATTCTTTTGATAGCGCTTATACATTATGGAAATTCATAGAAGCGCATCAAGAAGACTTGGAGGCGATCCGACAAGCTTTGGAGGATCCCGCTTCAAGTTCATATGGAGCTTCATGCACACGTGCACTAGGCGATAGCCCTAGTGAGGTTTGCGAGTTCGAATCTATTAATGATTTACCTAATGATAAACTTGCTTGTGCTAGTAAAAAATTATTGCATGCATTTAACAAATTGCAAAATGATTTTATTGATTTAAAAAGCAAGCATGAAGATTTAAAATCCGATCATGAGAAGTTAGCTTCCAAATTCGATATCATTTCTCAAGAAAGTATTGCTCTTCAAGAAAACAATGATATGTTAAATTTGGAAAATAAAAATTTGAAATTGGATATTGCTAACTTGACTCGTGACAAAAATAATGTCATGTTAGAAGTAGAGAACATACAAAATGATACTACTTCCTTTATAAATGACTATTTATGTTCTACTTCTAAAAATGCATATGTGCTTGTGCATCTCATCAAGTTTCTTCATCACATGTACACACACATGCACCCATTGTTCATCATAAGCATGCTCATGTGTATAGATGTGATCATTATGGTCGTTTTGGTCATTTGGCCGAATATTGTTTTGATTTGAAAAAGAAATCTCATTTGCCAAATGCTTCTAGTAGACCACATATTTTTAAATGTGATGTTTGTGGTAGATATGACCACTTAGGAAAGTTTTGTTTTGATAATGTTTCTCATTTGCAAAATAATTTTAAAAGACCATCCATGTTTGCAAATGTTTTTAATGTTTCCCATGCATGAGCTAATGGTCCACAAAAACAAATGGATCTCTTTCATTGTACATATTGCAATCAGAAGGATCATTTGAGCGATTATTGCTTTGACCGTGTTAGTGCACTACATGCGCCTAAGAGGGTTCATAACCCTAGGGCTTTGAGCTTAAATAATAGGGGTCATGTCCGTAAATCTTTTGGTACCAAGAGTTCTTGGGTACCAAAACAAATTTGATTTTTAAACCAAGAATTTTAATGTTTTTATCTTTCTTTCTTTTTTGTTTTAAAAATTATGCTTTAAAATCTTTTGGTTATGAAAACAATTTTTCTTGTATCAAATCTTTTGTTTTCATGATTATTATTTTTGTTTTGATGAGAAGACTATGTTTATATAACCCTCCGGAGTTATTGAGTGTTTATTCCCAAACATTGTTTACCGGGTGCTAAAAATGTTTATATGGGTTATTATTAGCTCAAGATCTAGATATGGTTGCCTCTCTTGATTTTTTAAAATCAATGATGATTTGGTTTTATGTTCTTATATGATTTACTTGTGATTTATGATTTCATTGGTTGATTTGTTTTCATTTGAAAACCTTTTACATGATTTTCATGTTCCTTTTCTTTTGATTTCATAAATCTATTTTTGATCTTTATGTTTTTGTTAATGAGACACTATTTTCATATTGACATATTTATATGTATTCTCGTTATCTTTTTGTATGTGAGTGATATTTAGCATATTCATGTATGCTTGCTCACATGCATGCCATGATCCTTTATTGCATATATTTTATATGGCATTTTGATAGGGGGAGCAATCCCTATATCTTTCTATGTGTTATACTCACCCACGCTTATTTGTAGGGGGAGCTTTCGTTCTCTTAATTCTTTTGTTCCTTTTTTGATGTTGTCAAAGGGGGATAAATATTGTGAGTATATTCTTTCTTGTTTATATGCATGATATATTATACTTTGTATATTCATTTTCTTTCATGCATATATCCTTTTTGTAAATTGTTTATCATCATCAAAAAGGGGAAGATTGTTGGCCTTCTTGTTTTGATGATGTTTAACAAATAATTTACTTCTAATGTTGTTTGTCTAGTGTTTGTGTTTTCATATTTATTCTAGGCAAACAACGAATTGGACGATGGATGGAATAGAGCTTCAACGATCATATCCAATGGAGGTTGGTGGAATAGTGGAGTGAAGCCTTGCAATTCAAAGTTAAAGATCAAGTTCAAGCTTCATCCGTGAGATTACCAAGTCAAGCATATTGAAGACCAATCAAGCTTGGGTAAATTAGTTTAGGGCTTATATTATGTGTGTTAATACTTCAAGCTCAATGTCACACACACACACACACGTTTGGTTTGGTTTATCGTCGTTTTGGATTATAGACTTAACGACATTATTTTATATCTTTTATCAAGTTTATAAATCTATTGGAAAGTTTTCAAAACTTTGTTTAAACTCATTTTGTCAAGATCAAGCTTTTACAAGTCCATACTTATGTGATTTTGCAAAATAATAAGATTCCACAATTGGGAAATACAAATTGGAAAATTCTTTTTTGTAACATGTTCAAAAATCATATTTGCAAACATTTCCCAAAGTTTCATCAAGTTTAAAATTGATTTGTTACGTTTAATTGAATTTACAAAATCATGTTTTTCGTTCGTGCATGTTCATGCATGTTTTTACAAAACAGATGAGTTTTCACAAATGAGAAGTGATATTTAAGAAATTCTTTTTTTGAAATATTTATCTATATGTTTAGAAACTTCCTTCAAAATTTTATCATTTTTGGAGTTGATTTACTGTGTCCAATTGATTTTACAAAATCGTGTATGTCAGCAGATTTTCAGAAACTATATATCTGTGTTCAAACATTTATTTCTCTCAAATAAGAAATGATTTTTCAGAAATTCTTTCTCTAACATGTTCTTCTACATGTCTAGAACATTCCCTCAAAATTTCATAATTTTTGGATGTGATTTACTATTTTTAATTGATTTTACAAAGCCAGATATATAAATTTCCAGAATGCTAAATTTAGGGGTATTTTGGTCTTTTCAGCCTATAACGGCTAGTAACGGCTAGTTTTTGATATTTTCGGTTTTTGGGTAAAGAGTTTTAAAAAGAGTTTAAGCTTGTTTTAAGTTTGTTTAAGGGTTTGGTTTATGAAAAAAGTTTTACAAGAGCTTGAGGAGATTATCAATTGTATTTTGGGCATTCAATCCATTTCTCTCTTGTCATCTAGAGAAGTTTTCCTAAACTCAACTCTAGCTTTTATTTATAATTATTTGTTGATTATCATTTCTATTAAAGCTAGTTTTATATTGAGTTTATATTTGATTTTATCTCATTGTTACACACACCCACTTGAGCTTATTGTATTTGCATACATAGTATATTAGGGTTATGAGAGATTGTAATATTGAGTTGTGCTTAATTGAGTTCTCATCTATTGTAGAGAACAAATTTATATTTGTTACATTGTGAGTGTTGTTAGGTTTTCGGTGAGCTAGAAAACCGAGTGTGTTGTTGTGAAGTTTTCGGTGAACTAGAAAACCGAATGTGAGGAGTGAACGTTGATCGGTGAACGTTGAAAACCGACATTGTGAGTGATTATATACGTTGATCGGTGAGCGTTGAAAACCGGCACTGTGAGATGTAAACGTTATTCGGGTGAGCATAGAAAACCCGGTTGTGATAGTGGATTTCTCCCCGGGAGTAGGGAGTGGAGACGTAGGACGGAAGGTCCGAACTCCGTGATCATTTTATTGTGTTTGTGCTTTGGCGTTTATTTATATTTGTGCTCATTGCTCATATCGCCATTATCTCATTATTTATATGATCCACTATCTAGCTCATATTGTTTACCCCTTTGTATTAGTTTCATATCATTGCATTTATATTTCATCATATACCTCTTTGCTAGGATATATCTCTTTGATCATATTGCATATTCTTGCTCATATCAGATATATCTCTTTGATCATATTGCATATTCTTGCTCATATCATATTGTATATCTATCTTGCAAGAATAACTTGTTAATTAATTTTAATTGGCATAAAATCGGATTAGATTAGCATAAGACCCTAATCACCCCCCTCTAGGGTCTAACAACAGTGATGCTAGCTGGATTGCTATGGGTTCAGGTAGCAGTGGTCGTACAGGGTATGTAAATACCTTTGGTGGCGGCACTGTCGCGTGGAGATCTGTCAAACAAACCATTTTGTCTCGGTCTACACTTGAGGCAGAACTTTGCGCTTTGGACACTACTAGTTTAGAAGCTGAATTGCTTAAGGGACTTATGTCCGAATTGCCCATGTCAGCAAGCATATTCCTGCAGTCTTTGGGCATTGTGACAATATGTCCAAAATTGCAAGAATTAAAAGTTTAAATTATAACCATAAAACTTAAGGTCATATCCAAGTATGGAATAAGACTGTGAAGAAGTTTATTGATGAATGGGTAATTACTGTGGGCTTTGTCAGGTCCAAGGACAACATTGCAGATCTCTTTACAGAAGGACTAGAGTTGTCAGTAGTTCTTAAATCTAAGTTGATGATGGGACTGAAACACTTACCTACCTTATCGACAGTAGCAAGCCAACCTATCTGAGTAGAGATCTCATAAAGTAGGTTCAATGTGGTAACAACAAACTGTTGAGTGAGTTAAATACCTAATCATAGATTGATACTTTGTATCTGAGTCTATCATCATGTATACCTGAAAGGTGTTGATAACTGCTAGTATAGTAAGAGTGTCTCGACTCTGAATGAGATCAAGTCTTTAAGACGAGATGCAAGCAATGCATCCCTGGAGATGCCTAACTATATGAACATAATTATGTGGCCGCAATTAGAAAGAGGTTATTCCTCAAAATTATTCATGAAAAGGATAAGGACACATGGCCATAATGCGTCAAACCTAAAGATTCTTGCTATAGCCTATATCGTGATGTTACCAATGAATATCACCACATCTGTTCAAGTTCAAGACTTAGCTCCACTTTGTGTCTGTGGTGATAAAATTAGGGAAAATTCAAATCGGAAGTTAATTCTTTGAAAGCATGATATGTATAATCTTAATTACTATCTGCTATAGAATTGTGGGGGATTGTTGAAATAAATGAATCTTAGAGGGTTTTTATGAAAAGATATCATTCAATGATTGGATCCATAGATAAAAATTAAAATATGTTTAATAAGTAGTATGTGAGTTTTAGTCCCACATTGGCTAATTGAATGTATTTTAGTTGGTTCAAATTAACACACGTGTTATATATAGTATAACAAATGTGTTAGTATTATACACTTGTATTAGTATATAAGCTAGCGTGCGAGCAAGCGAGCGGGACCGAGCGTGCGGTCCGAGTGCGCGGTCCGGTGCGTGTTCTTTTTACACGTGTTGTCTTTAAACGAGCTTAAACATTTTGCATGTGCTCACTTAAAACTAGCTGAACATTTTGTTTGTTACAAATGTTACCAGGATTGAATATGTTTTATTGAAGACATTACAAACATTGCAATAACTGGAATTCAAATCTTTGTCTCCCATGAACTTTATAAAAGGGCTTCTTCTAATCATTTGAAACATATAGAAAAACGAAATGTTCTATCTTCTTCTTCTTTTAACAATTCTATAAGCTGTTAACTATTGGAGGTTCTGGCGAACTTAAGAAGTAGTCGTGGCGTTCACAAGAAAAGATCGCTTCTTTAGACTGTAGTCGTCTCATCCTCGGAAATACTGTGCAGACGCAACACTACCGTAGGTGGGGCATAGTTTCTTCAAGACCAATCCTCTATTAAGAGGGCAATTCGGCACTGCTGTAATGTATTTTAAACTTGAAGTGAATTTAATATGACGTTTCTAACTTTCTGCTCTTTTCTTTCTTTCATATATGGTTTGTTCTGTACTATTTTGGATTTGTTTTTATGCTTGTTTATCCAAA
>NC_033803.1:14160956-14161278 GCF_001876935.1 Asparagus officinalis
GATTATTTATGTATTTTGTTTGGCATTGTTGAGCATGAAGTTTTTGTAATCCTTGCACCCTCCGTAAAAAGAAAACTATGAGACAAAAGTACAACTGGTCTAAATTGCTTCAATTTTGGGTGATTTAAGTTATCTTACTTAGCTTGCTATCGAGCATGCTATCTTCTCATTTTCAAAATCAACAGTTCATTTGGTAGAATGTTCAAAAGATACTGACACATGAGGGAAAAAATATCCTGTAGAGCATCTTCTATAAAAGATCACAAAGAGAGGAAGTGAATTTTTTGTTTATCAGAAAACAGGATGGGATTCCAAAGAGAAA
>NC_033803.1:14161541-14185653 GCF_001876935.1 Asparagus officinalis
CAGCCACCTAGAGTCGCCCTAGTGTGTAGCCGCCTCCTAGTGTGGGCTATAGTGGGCTTCCGTTTGTGTATAGTGTGGGCTATTATTTGTGTATATATATTTTGTAAATCTGATCATTGTTAGACCTTAAAGCCACTAGGAAAGAACCCTAGGGGGTGAATAGGGTCTTATGCTAATCTAATCCGATTTAATACCAATAAAAACTAATTAAGAAATATATCCTAGAAAGAATGATATTCTACAAAATATATGCAAGGATAAATAAACTAAGGGTGAAATAAACACGAGATGCAAATATGATAATAGGCAATATAAACAAAGAGCAATAGACAATGGCGAATAGAATGAGATAAATAATGAGCACAAATAATATGCTAAGACAAAACTCAAACACACGATATGATCACGGAGTTCGGATTTTTCATCCTATGTCTCCGCTCCCCACTCCCGGGGAAAAATCCACTATCACACCGGGTTTTCAACGCTCACCCGAAAATATTTACACCTCACACTCGGTTTTCTACCTCACCGAAAACTTTACAATCAACACTCTTGCAATCACACTACACCCTCTAAGTGTTGGTCTCTAGCCCGTGTCTCCCTCAAGTAGTCGGATTTACAACCTCCCCCTAGGCTTTACTACCGACGTCACTCCTCTTGGGACGACCCCGTCTCTCACCACACACTCCTCTCGGTGTACAAGTGTATTATAAAGTGTATACTCACAATGAAGGCTCAAATACAAATTTTGTTCTCTAAAACAAGGATGAGAACTAAGTGTAAGCTCACTCTCTAAGTCACACAATCCCACAACCTCAATTATACTATGTATGTAAATACCATAAGCTCAAAGGCTGTGTGTGTAAACAAAGAGTAAAACAAATATAAACTCAATTTAATCTAGCAAAAAATAAATATGACAAATTAAACATAAACAAGCTAGATAATGAGTTTAAGAAAACTTCTCTAAAATAAGAGTGGAGGGATGTTGATTGAAGCCTAAACAAGAATGGATAATATCCTCTTACTCTTGTAAAAATTTCTTCACAAAACAAACATGAAACAAAACTTAAACGAATTTTTAAAACCCCTTAAAACTTGTTTTTAAACACTCTTGGTTGGTGGAAATGATAAATGCAATAGGGTATTTATAACAACCCAAAACCATAGCCAAAACCCAAACAAAATGATGAAAAAACACATAAGAAAACAAAACTGGAAACTAGTCGTTACTGTGTAACGGTAACATTGCCGGTCGACCGTTGCGTTATGGCCGGTCGACCGCAGGGTCATGGCCGGTCGATCGCGAAAGACTGAAGTACAGAGTAAAGTCTCTGGACAATTCGCTGTTGACCGCCGCGACCACTCCGGTCAATCGCGGACTGATATTTCAGATACACAGGTTTTGAAAACAGTTTTTCTGACTTTAAACTTGATTTAAAAATAGCAAACAAATTTAGAAAAAGGTAAAACTTTAGGAAATTATTGTAAACATGAAAATGAACATGTTACAAAAACTGGTTTTCAAAAAGTACTTCCCATTTGTAAAATATCATTGTTTTACAAATATGTCCAAAACATGAAAACATGATATACTTGAATTTTGATGTTTTGACATAAACCAAGTTTTGAAACTTTGTAAAATGATTTTATATACTTGATAAAAAATATAAATTGTTGTTGTTAAGTCTATAAATAAGAAATACAATATTTTCTCAAAAATATATATTTTGTTCATTCTTTCAAAACTAATGAACATAAATTCATGCCAAACACATATAAACATGAAACAAAAATGTATTTTCCAATTATATTTAATTGTTTCATATTTAAACTTAAAAACTATAAAACCAAAAAAAACACACACACACACACTAGGTGGAATGCACGTGCGATACACGTGGTCAAATATTATAATTGTTGATTTTTAGTTTATGTATTTACTATAATATAGTTACAAAAAGTTTATAATTATCATAATATATTAAATTTTTTTAGATATTTTAATATATAAAATCTTGTTGGTTTCAACACTTTACCTTCCACATAATTAGTAAGGTTTAAAGTCTTAAAATATTAATTATCTACGAGAAATTTAATGATTTTGAATTCTAATTTTAAAATATTAATGATGTAAGGACCAATATCTAAAAAAAACTATTATTATTAATGAAAAAATAAATCTTAAATTCATCAACGTAAAATGGTAGGTTTTATCTGGTCATAGAGGATTTTGTTCAATTATAAAGAAATCACTCACACCTATTGTCTACTTTCACTTTCTATTATCTGGCGATGGAATATTATAGATATTCAAAAAAAAATTCTAAAATTTTTAAAGTTAGAATGTACAAATTCAATCAAGAAAAAATTTTAAATTATGTGATCGTAGTCAATTCTAAAATCTAATATTATAATCTTCTTACATCTTCTCAACTAATTAATTAATTTATCAAGCCGATTACTCTCTAATTTCAGAAAACCATAAAATATAATCTGAGAATGTTTTAAACATATTTTTTACATGTATTTTATTTTAACAAAATAATTTATATCTATCCAATAATGAATAATATTCAAAATTTTAGGTTAAAAAGTTAATATAATCTAATAACACTCATATCCAAACTATATGCTTCATAAAGATGAGACATATGAAATGAACAACTTAATTTATTTTGTTAAATAATTTAGTACAAATCATAAAAGATAAGGAGAACTATAAGGATCACATAGCCATCCCAAATAAAAATTAAATTTCTCTCTACGAATTTTGTAGCAAAAAATTTTCAGAGATACTAATAGATTTGCTATAAAATCCACTCTTATAAGATTAATATCACATGTGTCTTAAATTATGCTTTGTTTAAGGGTTAATTTTAGAAAACTTCCTCTCAACTACTTGAAATGAGTAAATCTTTGTTCGTCAAATTTAGGGTGTTGTAGTTAATCTATCTCAACTTCAAAATTTTGATTTAACCTTATGAACTTTTCTCAATTAACCCCTCAAAACTAATATCGTTGAGTCGAATTCATTATGTGATAAGTACTTATGAACTTTTCTCAATTAACCCCTCAAAACTAATATCGTTGAGTCGAATTCATTATGTGATAAGTACTTAACTTGGAAAGACCAAAATATGCCTCAACCATAAAAGAACTGTAAATAGGTCATAATCCTTTTATTATCTGTTGAGAGTTTCTTTTTAACTAAAATGACTTTCTTCAACAGGGCATTTTGACAAAATCATATATTAAAGTCTTTTACATTAAGGGTTTTGTTATGAGATGTGTAAAAGACCATGAGAATTTTTATAAGACACGCTAAGTTGAAGGGTGTTTTCTAAAATTACACCAAAGTTGAGAGGGGTTATCTACAACACCTCTATAGTTAGGTGGCTCTGTCAAATTAAATTAGTTGAGTAGTTTTTTTGAGACATTCCCTATAGTTGAGAGAGTTTTTAAAAAATTAACTATTCTTTTAAATTTAGATTATTTACATATTTTTCCCTCAAATATTTTATAATTCAATATTAGTCCCTAAATTAAAAGCAATATCAAAATTTTAAGGGAATAATGTAGAATTATTGTAGATTTAAAATCAAGAAAATAATATCTAAATTACCTTTAAATATTACTCTTATAGCCAATATATGAAATATCGACCGATATAACGTTATATCGACAGATATAAATGGTCAAATACTTTATCTTGATAATATTTATGGTTTAATATTTTTTCTTTCATTTTTTTCTCATATATCGATCATTATCGAAAATATTGGGTGGTATAACAAAATCAAGTCATTTTTAATTTGATTGTGGGCTTGGTATTGGGTTGTGTTTGGAAACCAAAACTAAAGCACAAGACACAAAAGCCACAATTCATATCTCAAATCTCTTCACTCTCAGCTCTTCCAAATCTTAAGCATATATCTTAATGCAAATTCTTATGTTAAAAATTCATCAATATCTGAGATTATATATTACAATGTTATATTATGTATGAGCATTATCTCATATGACACCCAAATATTTTTTACATAACCCTGATTATTGCAATCCAATATCATTGATTTTATTTGTCCAGTATTTATATCATGCACATCACTTTGTAGCACTCTTTTGAAAGTCTCTTCTAAAGTTTTTTAAGCAAAGTATATAAATTTAGAAATAATTTAAAATCTTAAGATTATTCAAAATATGATGCTTTAGTTTTCCTACATCTCCTCAAATATATAAATGTAAGCTAACCCTCTGGCCTCATATTATATGATGAATATTATTTATCAAAGGGATCACATATTATTGCTTGTGGTTAACAAAGGCTTTAAATCTTTATATGATGAATATTATTTATCAAAGGGATCACATATTATTGCTTGTGGTTAACAAAGGCTTTAAATCTTTATTGGCTTAATTAAATTGAATACCTTACTCACATATTATTGCTTGTGGTTAACAAAGGCTTTAAATCTTTATTGGCTTAATTAAATTGAATACCTTACAGTTTATAAAAAATTCAATTACATACCTCCACTTTTATCTTGCTGCATTAAAATATCCTAATATTTTTTAAAATTACATGTCTGTATCTTCTATATGCAAGAAAACTATTTGTAATTTTCCTATATAAATATAATGGTCTAATTTTAGGATAATTATATATTTTCTACTCTTTCCATTAATAATTTATTAACATGCAATTGTCTATTAATATTATTAGATATTACTAATAATTAATATGAGAGTTTTAACATTGGAAGTTTTAGGGACCAAGTTGGGAAGTGGCATATAATATGATTAATTAACAATAATAATTAATTTAGTTTAGTTAGGATTAAAATATAATTTTTTAAAAAATAGGAGTAATATTAAATATGATTCTTAGCGAAGTTATAATTTCATTTGTAATTCAAAATCTTGAGACTTATTCAAAATATGATGCTTAATTTTTTTCACATCTTCTATACTATATAAATATAAGCTAAGCCTCTGGCCTCATATTATATGATGAATATTATTTATCAAAAGGATCACATATGCTTGTGGTTAACAAATGCTTCAAATCTTTATAGTCTTAATTAAACTTAAATACTTTACTGCTTACAAAAGTTACACTCATATACCTCCACTTAAATCTTATTGCACTTAGATAACCTAATGTTTTATAACATTACATTTTTGTACTTATGTATGCAAGAATACTCTTTATAATTTTACTATGTGAGTGTCATGGTATAATTTTAGGATAATCCTATATTTTTTTACTCCTTCCAAAATAATTTATTAACTTGCAATTGTCTTTTAATATAGTATTATGAAATATTAATAATTAATATGAGAGTTTTATAATAACATTGAAAGTTTTAGTGCCAAGTTAGACAAAATTGAAGTGGCATGTAATATGATTAATTAATAATGATAATAAATTTAGTTAATTTATGATTAGAATATAATATCAAAAAATAGGAATCTTGAAATTATTCAAAATACGATGCTTAAATTTTTTCACATTTTCCGTACTATATAAATATAAGCTAAGCCTCTGTCCTCATATTATATGATGAATATTATTTAACAAATGGATCACATACTATTGCTTGTGCTTAACAAATGCTTCAAATCTTTATAGGCTTAAGTGAACTTAAATATTTTACATCTTACGAACGTTACACTCATATACCTCCACTTATATTTTAATGCATTTAAATATCCTAATGTTTTCTAAAATTACATGTTTGTACTTATATACGCAAGAATACTCTTTATAACTTTTCTATATGAGTGTCATGGTATAATTTTAGGACAATTCTATATTTTCTACTCCATCCAAAATAATTTATTACCTTGCAATTGTCTATTAATATAATATTATGCGTTATTAATAATTAATATGAGAGTTTTACAATAACATTGGAAGTTTTGGGCCAAGTTAGTCAAAATTGACGTGACATGTAATATAATTAATTAATAATGATAATTAATTTATGTAATTTATGATTAGAATATAATATCAAAAAAAGAATAGGGGCCGACTTGGTAAACTTGGATGAAGCTTGAACTTGAATCTTTGACTTAGACTGTATTGCTTCACTCCGATATTCAGCCAACCTTCATTGGATATGATTGTTGAAGCACAATTCCATCCATCCTCCAAATCATTGTTTGTCTACAATAAATAGGAAAACACAAACACTAGACAAACAACATTAGTAGTAAATTATTTGTTAAACATCATCAAAACAAAAAGGCCAACAATCTCCCCCTTTTTGATGATGACAAATAATTTACAAAAAGATATATGCAAGAAAGGTAATGAATATATGAATTGTAATTATCATGCATATAAATAAGAATACATACTCACAATATTTCTCCCCTTTGATAACATCAAAAAGGGGGAAACAAGAGAATGAAGAGAGTGAAGGCTCCCCTACCTATAAGCATGGTGAGTATAAAAATAATAATAGAAATAAGGAATGCTCCTCCTATCAAAATACCTTAATGAATATATACGATGATGATCAATGCAAGCATATGTGAGCAAGCATAGATATAGAAAACATGCTAAACACCACTCACATACAAAAATACAACGAGGACACATTATAAAATAGTGTCTCAAGGCATAAACATAAAAATCATATATGAATAGATTTATGAAAGCAAAGAAAGAAAATATGAGAATCATGCAAAAGTTTTCAAATGAAAATGAATCAACCAATGAAATCATAAATCACAGGTAAACCATATGAGAACATAAAACCAAACCATCATCGATTTTCAAAAAGTAAGAGAGACAACCATATCAAGATCTTGAGCTTGTTTCAATCCATATAAATATTTTTAG
Source organism: Asparagus officinalis (assembly GCF_001876935.1). Lineage (NCBI taxonomy): Eukaryota > Viridiplantae > Streptophyta > Magnoliopsida > Asparagales > Asparagaceae > Asparagus > Asparagus officinalis. The sequence continues at coordinate 14,168,395 of NC_033803.1, forward strand.
CACTCGGTAAACAAGATTTGAGAATAAATACCCAATAAACCCGGAGGATTATATAAATACAAAAATCGATACTAATAATCATGAAAACAAAGAATTGGTCAAAGAAAAATTGTTTTCATATCCAAAAATAATTTTAAAACATAATTTTCAAAATCCAAAAAAAATAAAAACACTAAAATTCTTGGTTTAAAAATCAAATATGTTTTGATATCCAAGTATTTGTGGTACCAAAGATTTAGGGACATGACCCCTATCTTTTAAACTTAAATCCCTTGGGTAATGAACCCATTTGAACGTATTTAGTGCACATAACCAGTCATAGCAATAATTATGTAAATGACCCTTCTGATTGTAATATGTGCAATGAAACCAGTGAATTTGCTTATGTTGACCATATGATTATGCATAGGACTCATTTGCAAGAAAAGATAGACTTTTAAATTTATTTTGTAAATGAGAAACATCATCAAACAAAGGTGGTCTTATTGGAACATTTTGCAAAAGGGAAGATTTTTGTAAATCAAAACAAAATTTTGCAAGATACCCAAACCTATCACAAACATCACACTTAAAAATATGTGGTCTACTAGAAATATTTGGCAAACTAGATTTTCTTTTCAAGACAAAAAAATATTTGGCCAAATGACCAAAACGACCACAATAATCATATTTAAACACATTAGCATGCTTATGATGAGAATTTGATGCATGTGCATGTGTGTGTGATGAAGAAACTTGATGGAATGCACAAGAATTATTTGTCTTGATGAGCTTTTGTGCATTATAACAAAATTTGGCAATATGGCATTTTCGGCCGCAAATGAAACACTTGTAAATTTTGTTATACATGTGTGCATACTGTGTAGGTTTCTTAGAAGGGTTTGCATTAGACTTTGCACACAAGTTCATAAGCTTATTATGATTAATAATGCATGTTTTTAGTGTAGAATCAAGAGATGATATGCAATCCTTAACATGATTCAATTCATCATTAGGTGCATATGCATTGATACTAGAAGTAGAAAGAGCACGATCATTCTTAAATGAATCAAATTCATTTATAATATTTTCTACTTCTAATATGGTATTATTCTTAGCATGAGATAAACTAGAAATGGATGAGGTTAATTTTTTATTTTTCAAATTTAACATGTCATTGTTTTCTTTAAGCATGGTATTTTCTTTTGTAATGACATCCAAATTTGACACTAGCTCCTCATGATCGGATTTTAGTTCTACATGCTTACTTTTAAGATCAATAAAATTTTTATGCAAGTTAGTGTAGGCATGTATTAACCTATCATATACACAAGCGAGTTCATCAATAGTTAATTCATTTTCGAAATCGGAATCGCTTACCACACTAGGGCTATCGCCTAGTGGCCGTGTGCACGATGAGGCTCCACATGAACTTGAAGAGGAAGCCGCCAAAGCTTGTCGGATTACCTCTAAGTCCCCTTGATGTGTTTCTATGAATTTCCACAATTTGTAAGCACTATCAAATGAATCAAGTTTGTTAGACATTGATGAATCAAAGGCATTTAATAAAAGTTCTAACACAAGCTTGTTCATAGTAAACATCTTTGTTTACTCCACTTGGATTTCTCCAACATGGCACAATATAAGCATTATTAATGATTTTAGATTGGACAAATATTTTAAATCTAAAACACCATTGAGCATATGGGAAAGCATTGAATTTAGGAGCAATACTAGGAACATAGCCTAAACAAGGAGAATTGTGCATATCCATAATTATAAGTATGTACAAGAAAGACAAATGCAATTAAAACTAGATTAGCATAATAAGATAACTTGAATCTTTAATTCAAGGCGATTAAATCTTAAATAAAAGAGCACCAAGCTCTGATACCAATTGTTAGACCCTAAACCCACTAGGAAAGAACCCTAGAGGGGGGGGGGGGGGGGATAGGGTCTTATGATAATCTAATCTGATTTAATACCAATAAAAACTAATTAAGAAATATATCCTAGCAAGAATGATATTCTACAAAATATATGCAAGGATAAATAAACTAAGGGTGAAATAAACACAAGATGCAAATATGATAGTAGGCAATATAAACAAAGAGCAATAGACAATGGCGAATAGAATGAGATAAATAATGAGCACAAATAATATGCTAAGACAAAACTCAAACACACGATATGATCACGGAGTTCGGATTTTTCATCCTACGTCTCCGCTCCCCACTCCCGGGGAAAAATCCACTATCACACCGGGTTTTCAACGCTCACCCGAAAATATTTACACCTCACACTCGGTTTTCTACCTCACCGAAAACTTTACAATCAACACTCTTGCAATCACACTACACCCTCTAAGTATTGGTCTCTAGACCGTGTCTCCCTCAAGTGCTCAGATTTACAACCTCTCCCTAGGTTTTACTATCAATGTCACTCCTCTTGGGATGATCCTATCTCTCACCACACACTCCTCTCGGTGTACAAGTATATTACAAAGTGTATCCTCACAATGAAGGCTCAAATACAAATTTTGTTCTCTAATACAAGGATGAGAACTAAGTGTAAGCTCACTTTCTAAGTCACACAATCTCACAACCCCAATTATACTATATATGCAAATACAATAAGCTCAAAGGTTGTGTGTGTAAACAAAGAGTAAAATAAATATAAACTCAATTTAATCTAGAAAAAAATAAATATGAAAAATTAAGCATAAACAAGTTAGATAATGAGTTTAAGAAAACTTCTTTAAAACAAGAGTGAAGGGATGTAGATTGAAGCCCAAACAAGAATGGATAATCTTCTCTTCCTCTTGTGAAAATTTCTTCACAAAACAAACTTGAAACAAAACTTAAACGAATTTTTAAACACCCTTAAAACTTTTTTTTAACACTCTTGGTTGGTGGGAATGATAAATACAATTGGGTATTTATAACAATCCAAAACATCAGCAAAAACCCACACAAAATAACCAAAAAACCCATAAAAAAACAAAACTGGAAACTAACCGTTACTGTACAACGGTAACATTAGCGGCCGACCATAGTGTCATGGTCGGTCGGCCATGAAAGGCTGAAGAATAGAGTAAAGTCTCTGGACAATTCGCGGTCGGCCGCCGCGACCAATCCGATCGACCGCAGAATGATATTTCAGATACACATATTTTAAAAACAGTTTTCTGACTTTTAAACTTGATTAAAACATAGCAAACAAATTCAAAAAAATGTAAAACTTTAGGAAATGATTGTAAACATGAAAATAAACATGTTACAAAAACTGGTTTTCAAAAACTACTTTCCATTTGAAAAATATCATCATTTTGTAAATATGTCCAAAATATGAAAACATGAGATACTTGAATTTTGATGTTTTGACATAAACCAAGTTTTAAAACTTTGTAAAATAATTTTATAGACTTGATAAAAAATATAAATTGTTGTTGTTAAGTCTATAAACAAGAAATACAATATTTTCTCAAAAATATATATTTTATTCATTCTTTCAAAACCAATGAACATAAATTCATGCCAAACACATATAAACATGAAACAAAAATATATTTTCTAATTATATTCAATTGTTTCATATTTAAACTTGAAAACTAAAGTATCTACACACAAATATAAACCTATAACTAAATTACCTAAGCTATCTAGATCATCAATATGGCCAGACTTGTAAATTTGGATGAAGCTTGAACTTGAATCTTTGACTTGAATTGCATTGTTTCACTCCGATATTCCACCAACCTCCATTGGATATGATCGTTGAAGCACAATTCCATCCTTTCTTCAAATCATTGTTTGTCTACAATAAATAGGAAAACACAAACACTAGACAAATAACATTAGTAGTAAATTGTTTGTTAAATATTATCAAAACAAAAAGGCCAACAATCATAACATATTGAGTTCTCTTCAATACTAAATCTAACATGGTATCAGAGCTATAGATTTAATCCACTAAATTTAGCCAGCAGTGTTACTTAATTTTGCTGTCGTTGCTCGTCTTTCGTCTCCTCCACGCTTCACTCGACGTCATCGTTGCCTCAGCGCGAGTGCCCCCCCCCGCCCTCTCCAGTGCCTTTCAACTCCGCGCTGTTCTCCTGCCAGCTTCGTCGTCGGTTGCGGCCGCTGGTCAGTCTTTCGCCGCCGCTCATGACCAAGGTCGTCACCATCACGGATCCAATCACATTTCCTCTTCCCTCCATTGAGAATCTCGATCGAGTTCCTGTGAATTTGGGGGACTAGGGTTACGAGAACAAAAGAGGGAAGATAACGATATCTCTCTCACAGAGGCTCTGTCACTTTTATTTTTTCCCTCTTTGGTTCTGTTCTAGGGGGTTCCATCTCTATTTTATCTCAGGCCCATATCTCTATTTTATCTCAGGTCCATCTTTAGGCCTCTTCTAGTAAACTTAAAAAATAAAACTTTTAAAAAAAACTCAATGGACAAGAAATGACTCTACACCTTTCCACCCCTTGATGTGCAACTTACAAATATTAAAAATTACACTGCATAGTCCCTCACTATGCAGTATAATCTTTGAACTTTCGCACTATGAGGTTATATTGATGGTTGTCCATCCAAAACTGTTATTGGGCCTTCATCCTCCATATCAGAAGTCAATTCCAGTAATTCCACTATTGATGATTTTCAGATCACTTATTCTTAGTGGATTTGTACTGATCAACAGATCATGGCATATATTATGTGTTCTGTAGCTATTCCTATTCGACTATCTCTTGGACGAGCATCTTCATCTCGTTAGTAGTGGTTAGCTCTCAGTCGCATGTTTGTTCAGACTGGTGCTGCTCGTGAGTATCAACTTCACCAAGCTCTTCAGGATGCACGTCAAGGTGAACGGTCTATTCAAGATTTCTATTCCTTATTATCAAGCTATTAGGAGGAATTGCAGATGATGGAAGAACCTATTCCTGAGACGCTTTTAGACTTTGCCATAGCATTTCAAAAACAACGTGATCGTCAATAATTATATTATTTTGTCATGCGCCTTCGCTCTGAATTTGAAAGCTTATGTAGGTACATTCTTCATCGCAGTCCTTTTCCCAATCTTCGTGAAGTAGTGGCCGAGTTCATATCTGAAGAGACGCACCTTCAGATGCTCTCCCCTCCAGTTATTATATCTCAGCCATTACCCTCATCACATATTATTCTAGCAACTTCTCAGCAGTTCTCTTCCTATCGGGGTCCTTCTAACAGTACATCTGATTCCTCTCAGCAACTCTACTGTTGTTATTGTAAGAAGCCGGGTCATCTTATTGATAAATGTCATAAGAGACCATCTCGTCCGACACCCGAGAAAACTCGATCTCCATTTGCTATTTCGGCTGATATTAGCCCTACTCATCAAGGACTGCAGACTTCTAGCCCTCTCTCTTCTGAGCAGCTGTTAGAGATTACTATATTAATAACCAAGAATCTTGGGTTTAATGGTGCTGCCTCCACCTCAGATTTTACTGCATTTTCTACTCATTCTGGTACTTCTACTCTTTGGATATTCGACTCAGGTGCATCTCATCATATGACTTTTGATAACTCTGTTCTTACAAATTGTTCACCTGCTCCCTCTTCATTATGTATTTATACTGCTAATGACACTCCCCTTGCCATCTCTCAGTTAGGTGATATTACTCCAAGTTCTGATAGTTTTGATCATCTAACATTATCATCCGCTCTTTATATTCCCAAATTATCTATGCAACTTTTATCCATTAAGAAAATTGGAGAGTCTAGTTGCACTATCTTATTTAATGCTAAATCTTGTGTTGTCCAGGATCACACTGGCTAGAAAATTAGGATAGTTCATAGAGTTAATGGACTTATCAGTTGGAGTCTCTATATCTTTCCACTCCATCCAACATTGGTCATAAGCTCTCTATTTCTGATCTGTGGCACCGTCGCTTAGGTTATATCTTTGGTTCTCGCTTAAAACTTTTATCTGAATCTGGTGTATTAGGAAATTTAAAATTCTCTACTTTATCAAACTGTACTGGGTGTCGATTAGCGAAAAATTACCCTATCATTTTCATCTAGTAACAAATTGCTTTAGTCCTATTTGATTTGATTTATTCTGATATTTGGGGACTTACCCCACTACCATCATTATCCGGTTATCGATATTATGCCAGTTTTATTGATGACTATTCTCGCTACACCTGGGTATATCTCATGCGTGCTCGTTCTGATATTTTAAATATTTATAAAGACTTTACAAACATGATTCACACCCTGTTTTATAAACGTATAAAGATATTTCGCTCTGATGGTGCCTGTGAATATATTTCTTCGGCAATGCAATCTATTTTAATCACATGACACACTCTTTTAGCAGTCTTGTCCACACACTCATGAACAAAATGGTGTTGCTGAGAGAAAACATCGTCACATTCTCAACACCTCTAGAGCTCTTCTGATATCACCATTTATACCTTGATATCTCTGGGTAGAAGTACTTCTGACTGCTATTTATCTTATCAATATTACTCCATATTCTATCTTAGCTGACAATGTTTTCGTCGAAAGTTGTCTTCATTATCGATTTCATTATAACTTTAATCTTTTACAACAAATTCAAATAACAAAAATAAAAGTTACAACTCTCTTGAAAATAAACACAAGAATCGTTTATCGGCTCTTGCTTGCGCGGGTTCTTTGCCGGTGCTAGGGTTTATCCGTAGACGACCGCGGATCGGATCCGGTTGACAGATTATGGAATCAAAGCTCCTACTTCATGAAGGAAGTATTCGCTGCAGCGATAATCTCGAGCAAGAGATTACGACTCTTCTCGAGATTAAGACTAAGCTTAAATCCGGAGGAATAGGGTACGGGTTTCAGATCTCTCGAACTCCACTCTTTATGCACAGGAACTCGCTAAGATCTGCTAACTCTTGCTGTAAATTCGTGGCTCCACTCTCCAATTCGGCAACGTTTCGCCCTCTTGATTTTCCCCTATTAAATGAGCCCCTAATCCTGTATTTATAGGCTTCGGATACGGGTATTTGGATGAGAATGAGAGATTTGGCCTTATCTTCAGTTAATAACGACCTAACCATGTTTGTGGATGATATCAAGTTAGTTGGGAACCCCTGGAATAGATAAATCCTATGAAAACAGCCCAAACCGTCGAAAATGCGTTTTCGGGTTAGGACTGCGTGAAACGGCTCGTGCTGAACACGCGGGGGGCGCGGTCAGACGGGATCCGTCCGCGGGGGCGGCTGGGTCGGAACGGATCTGTCGTCGGGCCGGCGCTGGTCGGACTGGATCATCCGCGGGGGTGGGCGGGTGACGGATTTCGTCCCGCGCTGGTGCGGGTCTGCCAGCGCCGGTCATGCGCGTGGTTGTAGTTAACCGGCTCTGGCCGAACTTCTTCTTTTTGGCACTTTGTGACTTTTCGGGACATGTACTTTCTTTCGCTTCGTTTACTTGTCCGTCGTGTTGACTTGTACACTCCGTGCGCGTTGACTGAAGTGTGCGCGTTGACTGAAGTGCACGCGTTGATTGAAGTGCACGCGTTGACTGACGTACGCGTGTTGATCGATGCGTGCGAGTTGATTTACGTACGCACATTGACTGAAGTGCGTGCGTTGACTGAAGTGCGCGTGTTGACCGACGCGCGCGAGTTTACTGAAGGTGGCCGGTGAGCACACGAGACACAATTGGTTCATCAATCCGGTTCATGCACTTGTCGGCGTCAGATAATCCTCTTAGACTCGGATAACGATGTTCGTCATCTTCTCTCCATCTCGAGCTGTGTGCGGACACCTATAGGTATTTTTAGATGCCTACAAATACCCCCTCTAAAGTATTTCAGACTCATTCTTTTATAGAGGAGCCTGGAATGCTTTGGATAAGATAGGCCCTTTCCTCAATCTCGTAGAGGGACCTGTGAACTGCTTCAATTTTTAACTTCTTTAGCCTTCAGTCTATTCAGTATCTTATCGAATAGATAAAGTTCTTCCAGCGTTACATTTATCGTCTAGCCATTGTTGAAGTCTTGAATTGAAGTTGGTGTGTAAGTTTCTGGACTTAGCTCGTGTCGTTGAGTTGACGTTGACCTGATCATCTTCGTCAGGAGTTCATATCTGAATGCGATTGAACTCCCTAGAATCATCCTTTACCTTATTTTGGCAAAATTGCTGATGCGTTGACCGGCATCGACCTTTACTGTAGCGCGTTGACTGGCGTTACCTTTGCTGTAATGTATTGACCAGGGGCGCCGCTGAGGCGGTTCACCCGGCTCCACAGAACAGGGCCCCCGACTTTGGGGGGGCCCCCAAATCGTGCACAAAATGCAGTGGTTAAAATGTAAACTTGCATCATATGAGGAACCACGCGGAGAAGGTATTGGCTGTCTAGAGGTCGAGGCCGGCGACGAGGTTGATGATGGGGAGGTAGAGGGACCCTCCGCCTACACGGCCTGCGCTCGAGAGGGAGGCTGCTCTGAAGCAGAGGAGACCGGCTATTAGAGTTCTCAGGGTCTGGTTCGCCTTCACCCTAAAAGAAGACCGGGAAATAGAATATAAAATTCTGCCTTTCCCGCATCGATCTTAAACGAAATTTATCAATTTAGGATTCATCCTAGGAAGTTTATCCCGAATCCTAAGCAGGGATAAGTCTGCGCTGGTTTTGGGAATAGGAATTAGTGAGTCGGTGAAGTTTTTATGAGGGCTTATTATGACCACAGATTTGAATGAGTATAATGCCACCCCCTAGAAATAAGGGAGTGAATATAAATGGTCATATTAATGTGTTATTTGATTAATAAATTTTTTATTACGATATTTTCATTTGTAGCAGTGCTATTACACTTTGAAGATAGTTCAACAACAACGTGTCGCTTCGAAGTAAGGTTCATGTTACTTTGAAATAAAATTTGTATTAAACAAGTCCATTACCTTTTTTATCTCAACTATGGTATGTCCTTTCGAAAGTCTCAAGAATCCATCCTAAATCTGTACAGCTGGGAATCCTTGTCCTATTATCAAATTGTTGCTCTATCATGCTGGGACTAGGACTAAAATTAGGGTTTTTCTTATTTTGGCCCCCAAAAATCATAAAGTCTCCAACAATCTGATATATTTTTAAATAAGTCCCCGCAAGTATGTAAGTTCTCTTGTATTTTTTGCTGCCACTAGTGTTGTTCCAGATCTTAGTGGTAAGTTTGTTCTCTTGTTATTTGTGGTTAATTCAATTTTATCAGAAAATGCTTAAACATTTTGGCTAAATAGCTTTTTAGTTGATGGGGGTAGTATTAAATCATTTTTTAAACCTAGCATTATAAAATTAAATCAATGTCGAGTCGATTGAATTTGATTATGATTAACCTTTATCAAATTAAATCATTTTTTTACTATCAATATTTTGCACGTAATATGTTTTTGCATAGAATCATTGTTATGTCTTAATGTTTATTTTAATTCTAGATATAAAAATTTCTTTCCATTGTTAGTACTACGTATAAAAACAATTATTAGTTTTTTCTGAAGATTGATTAAGAGGGCCCGATTGAAATTTAGAACCGGGCCCCCAAATTATCAACCACGCCTCTGGTATTGACCGGCGTTAACACAGTTTATACTCGTACATTTGCTAGAGTCTACACAGTTTAAGCTCTTAAGGCATTAGAGCGTGACGGCCCCAAATGTTGGGGCTGTAGGACCAACTGTTAAAGCTGATTCATCTGCATGTAGGACTCTTATTCTAAAATTGTTGGATGCTCAAGTCACGAGACCAACTAATGGGGCGGGTGCGTCAATGACTCTCATATTTATAGGATTTTTCGCAAACCCTCAGCCATCAACGGGTTTAATTAGCCTTTACCGACTACCGTTTGAGTCGGGCTAGTATGCAGATTGTTTAAATCCGTTCTGCAAGTAACGTTATGCTAAAAAAGTTAACTCTTTTAGTGCTACGATATTGAATACATAGACTTCGTCTTTCTCCTTTGAAAGACTAAACAACGACGTGTAACAGACGTAGACATAGGATTTTTAGCAAATCCTCAGCCTTTAATGGATTTGACGTGCCTTTACCGATTACTGTTTGAATCGGGCTTGCATGCGGATTGTTTAAGTCCGTTTTGTAGTGACGTTGTGCTAAGAGAGTTAACTCTCTTAGTGCTACGATATTAAATATGTAGACTTCGTCTTTCTTACGATAATAGACTATTCGGCAACGCGTGTTAGGCGCTGACTTATCCCTACTTAGGCTTCGGGATAAAATTCCCCAGACTCGGACTCTGGTGTCTTCTTTAATCGGTGAAAGACTAAACCGGCAACGTGTGTTAGGCGTTGACTTATCCCTATTTAGGATTCAGGATAAAATTCCTCGTGCGTGTAAGGCACGGATTATGGTGTTACTAATAACAACCTGCCACAATATTAAATATGTGAGCTTTTGTCTTTTTCACGGCCAAAAACTAACCGGCAACGTGTGTTAGGTGTTAGCTTATCTCTATTTAGGAGTTGAGATAAAGTTCCCCGCGCGTGTAAGACATGGATTTTGGCATTATTAATAACGGCCTGCCATAATGTCGAATATGTGCGCTTTTGTTCTTTTTACGATCAAGAACTAACCGACAACACGTGTTAGGCGCTGACTTATCCCTACTTAGGATTCGGGATAAAATTCCCCAGATTTAGATCTGGTATCTTCTTCAATCGGTGAAAGACTAAACCGACAACGCGTGTTAGGCGCTGACTTATCCCTACTTAGGATTCAGAATAAAATTCCTCGTACGTGCGTAGCACGGATTATGAGAGTTGAAAAGATGGTGTCTTCTCTTGGGGCAAAGACGAACCCGACATCAGAGAGGAAGAATTTTATATTCTATCTCCGGTTGCAAAAGAAACTCAAAGTGGGATCTCCACTTTGAGAATCCGTGAGGCGAAACTAAGAGTAGGATCTCCACTCCGAAAATCAAAAAGATTCAGATAACCCTAACTACCGGAAGGTTTGATTACTGAACTAAAGGTGGGTTTCTCGTTTATCGAGAGTGAATTGCGGTTTTGGCTCTAACTGTAGGAATGTTTAACTAAGTGGGAGATTTAAGACGACCCTAATTGTAGGAAGGTTTGATCGTTCTATTTGAAAGTGGACCTCTCGTTCATGGAAGGAATCGAGATGGGATTTTGGTTTTGGCCTTAACTATAGGAAGGTTTGACCAAGTGGGAAGTTTGAGACAATCCTAACTTTTATAGGTTTGATCCCTCAATTTGTGGACCTCTCGTTCATTGAAGGAATCGAGAGGGGATTTTGGTTTTAGCCCTAGCTGTAGGAAGGTTTGACCAAGTGGGGAGTTTTGAGACAATCCTAACTTTTATAGGTTTGATCGCTCAATTTATGGACCTCTCGTTCATTGAAGGAATCGAGAGGGGACTTTGGTTGTGGTCCTAATTCTAGGAAGTTTTGACCAAATAAACAATGAGAGTGGGAGTACAAATCATAGTGGGAGTGTTGACTCGTACAAATCACTCAAAGGGGTTCCTGGTGTTAAGTGACAAATACTTAACACGGAGAGGTTTGATAGTCGTCAATGATCAAGATGTTGAAATTCTAAGTACTATGTCCGAAATTTAATAATGGGAATGTTGAGTGCACAGACATATCGGAAGTTTGAGTGGATTCAACCGAAAGGAATTTTGATGGTCCTACTATCAATTAGTCTGATCGGTGGGGGTTTTTGTGGTGGAAGACTGTGAGTCGTCAAACACCAATGAGAGTTTTGTGAGGGAAAATTGATCCAACGAAGTGATCAAATCTTGTCTCAGCAAAAGAGTGTTCAGAAATCACAGTGGGAGTTTAGTGTTTATCACTTTGTTCGTAATGATCGGGTTATCTCTAAGAAAATTACATGTAGCATTCTTCCGGGAACTTCTCGTTACATGAATCATCCACCCCCAGCTTTCTTCACGAAACTGGGTCTAACATTATACTTAGTTGGGTGACCGGGTTATCCTTAAGAATACCAGACATGGCACTCTCCAGGAACTTCCCGTGAAAGAAATGAAACAGTTTAGACTCATATACCTATTAGAGTTTTGAGAAGCAGTTTATACTCATATACTCTTCGGAGTGTCGGAAGTAGCATTTTATACTCTTATACTTGTCAGAGTCTTCATTCGGCTCAATTTAGCATTATGATGCCGGCTTCAACCAAGGTTTGCATGCTATTCATGAGAGCGAAGCAAGCCTTGGTAGGATGAAGGATCCTCTTGTGGTGCGCACAGTACTTCAGATCCGTAGTGTTGTCAGCTTCCTCCTGATTTGCGATAGGTGATAGTTTGATCTTGTTGTTTTCAAGGAGGAACTCAAAGATGGCTGGAACGTCTTTGTCTTTGAAAGAGTACTCTTTTTGGAGTCTCGGATCCGAAGTCTTTTGCTGCCTTCGGGGTTGTTGCTGTGATGTCTGATTAACGTTAACAACTGCTGCAGGTACATTTCCCTTACCACGGGAAGTGAAGTTTGAGTTTAGAGGATTACCCGTCGGTTGGATCCGCTTGGCCTTCTTCCTTCTGAGGAAGCGTTCGGCCCGCTCTCCGCGCATCTTCAACTCTTTCCAGGTATTGGAGGGTGCTACTCCCATAACCTCCAACACGTCCAAAGAGAGGTTGTTGTGACAGGTTTGGAGGATGAAGTCCTCTGTGATCGAATTGTTGGCATTCTTGTTTTGATGATGATTTACAAATAATTTACTACTAATATTGTTTGTCTAGTGTTTGTGCATTCCTATGTATTATAGACAAACAACGTAGTTGGAGGATGAATGGAATAGAGCTTCAACGATCATATCCAAAGGAGGTTGGCGGAATGTCGGTGAAGCCTTGCTATTCAAAGTTCAAGATCCAAGTTAAAGCTTCATCCGTAAGTATACCAAGATAGAGCTTCGTTGAAGATCAAGATTGCTTGGGTAATTTAGTTTAGGAGTTTATATTATGTGTGTTGGTACTTTAAGCTCAATATTATACACACATATACGTTTTGGTTTTTGTATATATAGTTATATATATACATATATGTTTTGGTTTGATAGTTTTCAAGTTTTACTATGAAACAATTGAATATAATTAGAAAACATATTTTTGTTTCATACTCATATGCATATATATGATTTCATCAATATCAATTTTAGTTAATTAAATGAAATCATGTTTTTAGTGTATTATATGTGTATTTTGATAAAATACTACATTCATTGTTTATAGACTTCATAACAATAGTTTACATCTTTCTTCAAGTCTATAAAATTAATTTGTAAAGTTTTAAAAGTTGGTTTAGCCAACATGCCAAAATTCACATGTTTATATTTTCGTGTTTTGGACTATTTTGCAAAATGATGATATTTTTCATTTGGGAAGTCCTTTTTCGAAACCAGTCATTGTAGCATGTTTATTATCATGTCTACAATCATTCCCCAAAGTTTTACATTTTTTGGAATTTATTTGATATTTTTAAACAGTGTTTTAAAATCAGCAAAACAGGTTTTTTTTATGTCAGATTTCGGTCGACCGCACCGGTCGACCGAACCTGAGGTCAAAAGTTCACTGGGCGACAGAAAGCCTGTCGGTCGACCGGTCCGGTCGACCGATGAAAATTTTCGGTCGACCGATTAAAAGATTGGGTTTCTGTTTACAAAGGAGGAAGTTTTCACTGCAGATTGAGGGATTCATTCTCAATCCTCTTCATCCTCTTCTTTGTGTTTATAGAGAAGTTTTCTAACTCTTTTCTCTAGCAATTTCGTTATTGATTTTCATATTCTTACTATTGCTAGTTTGCTATTTGAGTTAGATTTTATTTTACTCATTGTTACACACACCCACATGAGCTTATTGTATCTTTCATACATAGTATAGTTGGGTGGTGAGAGATTGTAACTTTGAGTTGTGCTTAATTGAGTTCTCATCCATAGTTGAGAACAATCATTTGTTATATTGTGCTTATTGAGAGATTCACTTTGTAATACACTTGTACACCGAGTGAGGAGTGTGTGGTGAGAGTCGGGGATCGTCCCAAGAGGAGTGGCGTCGGTTGACGTGCCTAGGGAGAGGTTGTAACCGAGCACTTGAGGGAGACACGGCTAGGTCCAACACTTAATAGGTGTAGAGTGTGATTGCAAGAGTGTGAGTTGTAGAGTTTTCGGTTAGCTAGAAAACCGAGTGTGTAGAAGAAGTTCCGGCTTCCAAACCGGATTGTGTTAGTAGATTTCTCCCCGGGAGTGGGGAGCGGAGACGTAGGACGGAAGGTCCGAACTCCGTGATCATATCTTGTGTTTGAGTGTGCTTTGGCGTTTATTTATACTTGTGTTTATAATTCTTGTCGCCATTGTCATTAGCTCATTATTTATATGATCCACTATCTAGTTCATATTGTTTGACCTTGTGTTAGTTTATATATCCTTGCATATATCATATAATATACCTCTTTGCTAGGATATATCACCTTGTGTATATTGCATATTCTTGCACTTAACTCTTTGTATATCTATCTTGCAAGAATATAACTTGTTAATATATTAATTGGCATTTAATCGGATTAGATTAGCATAAGACCCTAATCACCCCCCTCCCTCTAGGGTCTAACACGAATCTCGGTAGTTTATCGCCTTATTCCGAAAGCGCTTGATGAAGTCGTCGACCATCTCTCCGTCTTCCTGTTTCCCCTCGAAGAGCATTCTGATTGATATCTCGATGTCATCATCAAAGAAGGGGGGCGAGGAACAGGTTCTTCAGGTCGTCTCAGCTGTTGATGCTTCCAGACTTGAGACAACGGTACCAATCGAAGGCGGGCCCACGAAGGGTGCCAACGAATGACCGAACCATCAGGGATTCATTCCCAGAAATCACGCCCAAGTGAGACTTGAAGTAAATCAGGTGCTGAGTGGGCGAGCCCTTCCCATCAAACAGCGTGAAGTTGATCAGGTTGAACTTCACCAGGTACGGGATCGAATCCCACTCTCTTGGGTAAGGATACGGAATACCGGTCCTTTTCACCTCTCGAGCAGACATTAGAGTGTTGATTTTGCTCTCGAGTTCTTTTATTTTCTCATCCTCGCTTGTATCAGGCCTTGGACGATTCTTAAGAGGAACAATGAGGCTACCCCCAATGTTGTCATCTTCAGTAGGACCACCCCAGCATCGTTGTTTTTAGTAGGGCCACCCCCAGTGTTTTGGTCAATGGGAGGATCATCTGCATTGATGTGTTCATCCACGTCTGAATCGCTACCTGCTTGGTTAGCAGTGTTACAACGACTGGATTTACCAAATTGATTGGACAGAGCCCGAATCTGTTGGTCATGCTCTTCTTTCATCCGCTTAGGCCTGTCCATCCGGCCCGGCACGGTCCGGAAATCCGGGCCCGGGCTGGGCAAAAATGGAGCTAATCGGAGCCCGGACCCGGACTCGGGTACCCCGGGCCTGGTCCGGGCCCGGGCCCGACCGGGCCGGGCTCCGGGCCGACCCATTTTTTTCCTTTTTTTAATTTTATTTATCATTTTTTTTAATTTTATTTAAATTATACAAAAAAACAAAAAAAAATAATTTTATTAATCACATAAAATGACATAAATTACAAATAAAAAATTATAAAAGTAAATTCTTTATTAATAATTAATAAATCATTTATAAATTACAAGTATAAATTTATTTTGGAATTCATCGCATCACAATAGATAAATACATCCCAACTAGGTTTTTTTTAAATTTCTTTTCTTTTCTTTTTTTTTTGATAAAAAAAATACTAAAAATTAGTTTAATATTATTATATTTTATATAATTATGTATTAGTATATACTTACAAATTATTATGTAACTATATATTATATATACATATATTATATGTAAATATATTGTATATATTTATAAGTTATAACTTGAGAGAGAAAGAATCGCATATAAGTAACCCTGTAGCCGTTGCTCGTTGGGCCGAGAGAGAGTATATTAGTATATATATATACACACACATATATTATACATATATAAGAGAGTGTATACTTATATATACTTATTTAAGAGAGAGTATACATATATAAGAGAGAGTATACTTATATATACATATATACTAAGAGAGAGTATATACATACATACATTCATACATTATACATATATAAGAGAGAGTATTCTTGTATATACTTATATAAGAGAAAGTATACTTATACATATATATACTTATATACTAAGAGAGAGTATATATATACACACATATGACATATTATACATATATAGAAATATATTATATATACATATATTATACATATATAAAAATATATTATATATACATATATTATACATATATAATACATATAAAAAAATAAAAAAATAAAAATACATAAAAAATAAAAAAATAAAAAAACTACTATTCCGGGCCGGGCCGGGCCCGGGCCGGGCACTACATATATATACTTATATACTAAGAGAGAGTATATATATACACACATATGACATATTATACATATATAGAAATATATTATATATACATATATTATACATATATAAAAATATATTATATATACATATATTATACATATATAATACATATAAAAAAATAAAAAAATAAAAAAAATAAAAAATTTACTATTCCGGGCCGGGCCGGGCACCAAAAAGCCGGCCCGGGCCCGGAGCCCGGACTTGGCCCGAGTCGGGTTTCCTGGCCGAGGTCGGGCCCGGGCCGACGGACTTTTTGGACACCCCTAACAAGAAGGTGATGAATAAGAAACTCCCACTCAAACACTCGCTATGTCTGTACACTCAACACTCCCATTGTTAGAGTTTGGACATAGTATTCGGAATTTTAATTTTCTGAGTATTGACAATTATCAAACCCCTTCGTGTTAAGTATTTGTTACTTAATACTAGGAACCCCCTTTGAGTAATTCGTACGAATCAACACTCCTGCTGTAATCTGTACTCCCACTCTCACTGTTCACTTGGTCAAACATTCCTACAGTTAGGATCATAAAACCAAAATCGATTCCTTCAATGAACGAGAGGTCCACAAATCGAGCGATCAAACATTCTTACAGTTAGGATCATCTCAAACCTCCCACTTGGTCAATCCTTCCTATAGTTAGGACCATAAAATCAAAATCCCCTCTCGATTCCTTCCATGAACGAGAGGTCCACTTTCAGATCGAGTGATCAAACCTTCTTACAGTTAGGGCCAAAACCACAATTCACTCTCGATAAACGAAAAATCCACCTTTAGTTCGGTAATCAAACCTTTCGACAGTTAGGATTATCCGAATCTTTTTGATTC
>NC_033803.1:14191433-14216050 GCF_001876935.1 Asparagus officinalis
TTTTGGTTTTGGAGCTTCGACATATTTGGGTCATCTTGATCATAGGTTGTTGACTGCTGTGTGGAGATTTTGGATCTAGTGGAGCTGCTTCAGATTTTGGGTTGCGTCGGATATTTGGTTGCCCAGCATTTGGTCACATCGAGGATGTGAGATTTGATCCGATTACACATTTGGGATTCAGAGGTTCGTTTTATTATCGGTTAGGAGCTTCTGATTTTGTTCTGAGTAGGTATGTCACATTTGACTCTTGGTAGGTGGAGAATGTTGATCAGATCATTGGGATATAGCAGCGGGTGGAGGGTGATGCTACTTCACATTGGGTGGAGATTACTCCACATACTCCAGATCATACTGCATCATTTGAGATTCTAGCTGAGGTGACATAGTTTGGAGATCATTTGGATTTGGATGCAGATGATGAGTTGGTTTTGGATTCGAGTGTAGCTGGTGGATATACTCTTCTAGTGGATTGAGGCCTTTGGAGGCCATTTGGGTGAACTACGTGAAGGCTTGATTCCTTGGGCAAGAGGCTACGTAGGCAGTCATTTATGATGCAGCCGGTTTGGTGAGTTGATACAGACATTTAAAGTTTGTTCGCATTCTCGTTTGGATTCTCGACTTGTTGTGGATTGAGTCCTTTGTCGTGGATTTATTCCACTTCGTACTGGACGTAACAAGTGGGACGTTTGGTTGGTATTGATGTCGGCTCAGTTTTGGAAAAACTTCGCCAATGTGGAGAATTGTTGGATAACAGGTTCCTAATATGTTTTCTAATTTGTTTTGGTAACATGTTATTGGCATTCCTAATCTGTTTTGGTAACATGATTCCAAATCTGTTTTGGTAATAAGTTATTAGGATTCCTAATTTGTTTTGTTTTTTGTTTTAAAATTCCTAGTATGTTTATGATTTTAGGATTTCTATATATATGGAACAATTAGAAGAGAGAATTGAGAAGATAATTGGGGATATTTGGAGCACGGAAAAGATGTATTTTCTGAGCTATTGGTTAGGGTTTTGTTTGGATAGAATTAGAGATTTGTTGGTGAGATTAATTGGTGAGTTTGAGTGATTTGTAATCTCAGTTTGTACTCTTTTTCTCTATTAGTGAAAAACCTTATCCCCTTCTTACCCCGTGGACGTATGAAACTTGCCGAACCACGTTAAAATTGGTTGTTTGTGTTTGTGGCATTGATTTGGTTCGTTTGGCCTTCTCTCGACGTTGTTTGATTTGATTTCTCGTAGCATGTTGGTTTGGTTGTTTGGCTTCCGCAGCGCTCAACAATCAAAATCATCACATCTGAATTGAATGAACGGAACGCATTTCAAAACACAAATTTCACTCCCGTGTCGGATCCGGTCAAGTCCAACTCGAACTAAATATAAATGATTAACTGAGAACAGATCTCAGTTTAACACTTTGCATACTAACAATTCCCTGACTAGATTCCAATTTCAAATGATCTCTTATTATTGTCATACTGTCACTTCTTGTCTCTTTATTAATTCCATATTTTCAGAATAACAAAGGATAGGCCTATCCATCCGGGCCGACCCGGCCCGAAAATTCGGGTCTGGGTCAGGCAAAACCGGAGCCCAGACCCGGACCCGGGTACCCCGGGCCGGACCCGGGCCCGGGCCCGGGCCCGACCGAGTCGGGTTCCCGGCCGGCCCGGTTTATTTTCTTTTTAAATTTTTAAATTTTATTTAAATTTTAAATTATAAAAAAAGACAAAAAAATAGAAAATAATAATTTTATTAATCACTTAAAATGACATAAATTACAAAATAAAAATTATAAAAATAAATTCTTTATTAATAATTAATAAATCATTTACAAATTACAAGTATAAATTTATTTTGGAATTCATCGCATCACAATAGATAAGTACATCCCACCTAGGTTTTTTTAAATTTCTTTTCTTTTTTTTTGATAAAAAAATGCTAAAAATTAGTTTAATATTATTATATTTTATATAATTATGTATTAGTATATACTTACAAATTATTATGTAACTATATATTATATATACATATATTATATGTAAATATATTGTATATATTTATAAGTTATAACTTGAGAGAGAAAGAATCGCATAAGTAGCCGTTGCCCGTTAGGCCAATGGGGAAGAAGTAGCCGTTGTAATATACTATACTTATATATACTTATATACTAAGAGAGAGAGAGTACACACAAAAATTAGTTTAATATTATTATATTTTATATAATTATGTATTAGTATATACTTACAAATTATTATGTAACTATATATTATATATACATATATTATATGTAAATATATTGTATATATTTATAAGTTATAACTTGAGAGAGAAAGAATCGCATAAGTAGCCGTTGCCCGTTAGGCCAATGGGGAAGAAGTAGCCGTTGTAATATACTATACTTATATATACTTATATACTAAGAGAGAGAGAGAGTATACATACACACACACACACACACACACACACACACACATATATTATATATATATATAAGAGAGAGTATACTTATATATACTAAGAGAGAGAGTATATTAGTATATATATATACACACACATATATTATACATATATAAGAGAGTGTATACTTATATATACTTATTTAAGAGAGAGTATACATATATAAGAGAGAGTATACTTATATATACATATATACTAAGAGAGAGTATATACATACATACATTCATACACAATATAAGAGAGAGTATACTTATATATACATATATACTAAGAGAGCAGTAATATATTATACACACCATCATGACATATTATACATATATAGAAATATATTATATATACATATATTATACATATATAAAAATATTATATACTATACATATATTATACATATATAATACATATAAAAAAATAAAAAAATAAAAAAAATAAAAATTCACTATTCCGTGCGGGGCCGGGCACCAAAAAAGCCGGCCCGGGCCTGGCCCAAAGCCCGGACTTGGCCCGGGCTCCAGCCGGCCGGGCCGGCGCGGCTTTTTGGACACCCCTACATCCACTGCATAGCCATTTCTATTTCAATATTGAATGCCTCTTTCTGCTTGGTTAGAGCATCCTCGAGAATTTTGAAATTTTGCTCGGTGTTGATCATGAATGCCTCGTGAGATTATCCTGGGCTGGATACTGTTTTGTCAGAAGTAACTATAGAGTTAGCATCTGATGCTTCATCATCTGAGGATAATCCCCTCTGCATTCTTTGATAATCCCTGCGTCTAGTGGTCCCTGTGCGTAGCCGAGTTAGACGATGCGATACAAGGGGGTCGGAGCTAGAAGGTCGAGCCGACTTTCCCTTATCAACCATATTTACCGTAACTTTCAGAAATTCGTCACCTTAAACTACCGATCGTTTCTTATTGAAACACTTTGGCTTGGACTTAGTCGTTCCATTAGAGATCCTCTCGAATACTGAGACCCTCTGTGGAGCGCTCTTAGGGCAGCTACATGCTGATAATACTGTCCTGATAATGTTGGTGCACGGACAGTGAGAGTCCGTTTCTCGAGTACCTCTCTTTTGAGATTTGTTCGTACCCCCAGCCCGATAGTATAACTCATTGGTCCGAAGACCGGAGCAACCTATCGTGTGTTGGCACGACTCCTCAGGTATAACGTCATCGTCTGACGAATACGTTTCCTTCTGAGGACTTGCTGCCTTGATGGTGTTCTCAAGAGTCACACGTTTGGAGCCATGCTTTCATGAGCATGAGACATTAACTGGCTCTTGGATACTGACTTACAGTCCGAGGTGGTCAGTTATAAGACTTTTCACATCATGCGTTCTCCTTCATTGCTTAGGAGGACGACTACGACCTCCAGCCTGAAAAATGGTTCGAGATCCGTTCAATGGGCCTAAGCGCTCTTTGACTGGAGCTTTGCATCGATCATCGTGTGAAGGGCTAAGGTGATCCATGATCTTTATCTTAAACCGGGATAAATCCACACTGTTGCGGATCTTTGCCGGAGGTGCGTAACTCAATAGAATCGAATAAACTGGTGTAGAACATCTTCTATCTTGACCGTGGCGCGGGTCAGACTTGAGTGACCCGCGGGCTGGAGGGTCGGATCTGGGTGTCCCGCGGGCTGGAGGGTCGGATCTGAGTGTCCCATGGGCTGGAGGGTTGGATCTTAGTGTCCCGCAAGCTAGAGGGTCAGATCTGAGTGACCCGTGGCTGGGAGGGTCAGATTGAAGTGACCCGCGGTTTTTGATCTTCTCGGCCGCTGTTTCGGACTTTGGCCTTCAAGTTTGATACAGCCTTGGTTGCTTCTTTTCCACTTCTTCCTTCTATAATTTTTTGGCTTTTTGCATAAGAATTCTTGCATGTGCAAGCAATGCGCGGCATTTCTGAATCTGCTCCTCAAGAGTTGAAAGGGTCCTTTTGACTTGGATCCATTCACTTTCTGATGATTTGGAGGAGGGGACGTTTGCTCGCTGTTGGGACGCTTAGTGTTCCCTGAATTTCAGATCTGCCCTGTAACAGATCCCGTCCACTGGCTCCAAAACCTTAGCGAGTTGGCGAGCGAGACGTTGACGTTGCCTTTGACGCGCCATCTTCGATAGGATTGGCGCGCCTTCAGTACTCAACTCCCTGATTGAAAAGGAGTTTAGATCTGTAGATCCGGTCTCGTTGGAGATCGGAGAGGCTGTGCAAGGTACAGCCATCGCAGTAACGAGAGCGTTGATCTTTCTGCGCTTATTAGAGGCGGAGGATCTGGAGGAGGAGGACAAGTACTCCTCGTACTTTTGTTGGTCGAACTCGTACTCGACCTCTTCTTCAACCGGGATAAGGATCCGAGGTTGCGATACATTAGCCTTCACAGAAAGGCTATCGGCTCCCACTGTGGTCGCCAGTTTGTTTTTGTCGAAAGTCACATTCATTATCGATTTCATTATAACTTTAATCATTTACAACGAATTCAAATAACAAAAATAAAAGTTACAACTCTCTTGAAAATAAACACAAGAATTATTTATCGACTCTTGCTTGTGTGGGTTCTTTGCCGGTGCCAGGGTTTATCCGTGGACGACCGCGGATCGGATCTGGTTGACAGATTATAGAATCAAAGCTCCTACTTCAAGAAGGAAGTATTTGCTACAGCGATAATCTCAACCAAGCGAGATTACGGCTCTTCTCGAGATTAAGACTAAGCTTAAATCCGGAGGAATAGAGTACGGGTCTCAGTTCTCTCGAACTCCACTCTTTATGCACAGGAACTCGCTAAGATCTGTTAACCCTCGCTGTAAATTCGTGGCTCCACTCTCCAATTCGGCAGTGTTTTGCCCTCTTGATTTCTCCCCCATGAAATGAGCCCCTAGGCCAGTATTTATAGGCTTCGGATACGGGTATTTGGATGAGAATGAGAGATTTGGCCTTATCTTCAGTCAATAACAGGCTAACCATATTTGTGGATGATATCAAGTCAGTTGGGAACCCCTGGAACAGATAAATCCTGAGAAAACAGCCCACAAGGGGGCACGGGTTGGACGGCGCCATCCCGTGTTGGTCGTAGGTTTACCGCCTCAGCTGAACTTCTTCTTTTTGGCACTTTGCGACTTTTCGGGACTTTTACTTTCTGTTGCTTCGTTTACTTATCCATCGTGTTGACTTGTACACTCAGTGCGTGTTGACTGAAGTGCGCGCGTTGACTGAAGTGAGCGCGTTGACCGACGCGTGCGAGTTTACTGAAGGTGGCCGGTGAGCGCACGAGACATAGTTGGTTCGTCATTCCGGTTCATGCACTTGTCGGCGTCAGATAATCCTCTTAGATTCGGATAACGATGTTCGTCATCTTCACTCCATCTCGAGCTATGTGCGGATACCTATAGGTATTTTTAGACGCCTATAGACACCTCTCTATATTTTCAACTTTTCAACTCTCAGTTTCGCTACTCTCTTCTTCACACTTTTGGATGCGTCTGTTTTTTCCTGCTTCCAACTCATGAACGAGATAAACTATCTCCACGCACTTTATGATGTATCTTTCTTGGCTATAGCACCGTTCACAATGGGTATCGTTGTTATGAACCTACCACTCGAAGGCTTCGTATTGCCCTTCATGTGACCTTCTTTGAGAATATTTCCTATTATACTTCTTCAGATTTAGATCTCTTCTTTCTTCAACCCCCTTCGTTACCTTCCACTATTATACCTGTATCAATGGTAACTGAGCTTTCATCTGCTCAACCGACTCCCTCCTTCACTCTAAGGTAGTTAAGTATCCAGAATGGCAACAAGCAATGACAAAAGAGTTGGAGGCTTTTCGTCGGACTAATACTTGGGACCTTGTTCGTCTGCCTTTCGGTGTTAAACCGGTAAGCTGCAAATGGATACTTAACTGATGGTTCTATTGAGCGGTACAAAGCTAGTCTTGTAGCTCGGGGATTTTCACAAGAGTATGGTATTGATTATGAAGAGGCTTTTGCTCTTGTTACAAAAATGACATCTATTCGCACTCTCATTACTGTTGTAGCTGCAAAACATTAGCCATTGTATCAAATGGATGTTAAAAATATTTTTTTTAATGGCGATCTGTTTGAGACAGTGTACATGTAGTCGTCTCTTGGCTTTCCTGGTCTTCCAGGACAATCCTGACGCCTTCGTCATGCTATATATGGTCTCAAACAGGCTCCTTGAGCTTGGTTTGAGCATTTCCGGTAATCTCTTCTTTCTATTGGATTCAGTGAAAGCCTAGTTGACTATGCTCTCTTTTATCGGCCCTCAGCCTCTGGTACAGTTATTCTATTACTTTATGTTGATGACATGATAATCACTGGGAATGATTCCTCTGCCATTACTTCCTTAAAGCAACATTTTCAGAGTCAATTTGAGATGAAGGATATTGTCTTTCTTCGTTACTTCTTGGGTATTGAGGTTGCTTCCTCCTCTCATGGCTATATTCTCTCTCAGCAGAAGTACATTGCAGACATTCTTGAGCGTGCTTCTCTCAGTGATCCTTCTATTGTTATCACTCCTCTCTCCACACCGATGAAAATGAACTTGAAGCTTCGATATGATGATGGCGATCCCTTACATCAGCCTACTCGATATCAGGAACTTGTCGGAGCATTGCTTTATCTTTCAACAACACGTCTGGATATCGCCTATGTAGTACACAACTTGAGCCAGTTTGTCAGTAGTCTGACTTCCATTCACTATGTCGCTCTCGTTTGGGTTCTTCGATATCTCCGTGGCGCTATAACCTAATCATTATTTTTTCCCTCAGACTTTTCTTTGTCTCTTCGTGCATATTTTGATGCTGGATGGGCTGATGATGCAGACACTCAACGTTCCACTATTGGCTTTTGTATTTTTCTAGGTTCATCTCTCATCTCTTAGTGTAGTAAGTGTCAAGCTGTTGTCTCTCGTTCTAGTACAGAGTCCGAGTATAGGGCGTTGGCAGACAGCACCGTTGACCTGAAATGGCTCCGCACTCTTCTGCGAGATCTTGATGTATTTGTTACTTCCCCTATCATTTTATACTGTGATAATCAAAGTGTCATCTCCATTTCTACAAATCGCGTATTTCATGAACGTACCAAACATATTGAGGTGGATTGTCATGTGGTTCGACAGGAGCATGTTGCTAGAAACATTACACTCTCATATATTCCCTCTAAGGAATAAGTAGCAGATTTGTTTACCAAGGCTCAAACCATTTCTGCGTTTCACTATTTCTTGTTCAAACTCTCGGTGTGTGATTCACCGTGAGTTTGAAAGGGGGTGTTAGATAATATCATGAGCTCTAGCCGCCCTAGTGTGTAGCCGCCTCAGCCACCAGTCGCCTCAGCCACCTAGAGTCGCCCTAGTGTGTAGTGCCTCAGCCGCCTCCTAGTATGGGCTACAGTGGGCTACCGTTGTGTATAGTGTGGGCTATTATTTATATATATATACTTTGTAAATCTGATCATAACACATAAAGTTCTCTTCAATACCAAATCTAACACAAACATGCTAACTTATTTTATAGACTCATATTAAATACCCATATTAACATACATCTCCCGAAAACGCACAAGTTAAAAACTAACACCAGCTTCATCGATAGCTTCATATGCAGGAACCTTTCAGCATCCATTTTGCTCTGTAGCCACTGCAGCATCCGCTGTATTTGCACCTGCTCTGATGTTTCTAGCAGTATTTATTTTCCTCTTCCTCACATAGCTCATTGTCATTTTATACCTGGAAGGAAGGTTCCCTAACCACAAAGCAGTAAAGTTATTAATTTGTAGTGATAAGTCTAGAGCATGTTTCTTCTTTTGCTGGAAAATGCGTAAGTTTCTTACATACCAAACATTCCACAACAAACTACACATAGATATTGTTAGGTGCCGAATCAAACTCCAAGTTGGATCCGGATTTGAAGCCCAGTCCTAGTAGTTTTCTTGAAGGTCAAGTTGACTTGGTGGATAAGTCAGGAGTGTCTTTAAATAAGACGTTATATTCTAGGGTTTTTTTAGTAGAGAGAGGGAGATAGACAATATTCTTGTAATCAAGGTTTAACAGAGGGTGTAACGGAGTTTAATGATATTGTGAGAGAGAGGGTTTTTCAGTGTTTGTCCGTACAAAAAGATTGTAATTAATTTGGACATAATAGTGGATTGTTTTTTTTATCCCGTGGTTTTTCTATGTTGAGATTTTTTCACGTTAAATTTTATGTATAATTTTATTTGTTGTGTTTGCTAATTTTTGGAGTTTTTTGCAAAAAATTCCAGCAGATATATCCCACCTCAACTTATCTTTTGATGATATATACTCATGACACCAAGACCAAATATGACGAACGTCAGCAAACATAACATGAGATCTATGAAAATGATGTTTTAAAGAATTCCATCTCATATGAAATTGATGTTTTAAAAAATTCTATCTTAGATAGGAAACAAAACGACATTCAATAAAAGCATGGTTATGACTCTGTTCCTCAACTTCACACAGCATACAGCAGCTATCCACGGACATTTCTCTTTATAGTCTTTCTTTCGTATATATTTAGTTAGTCTATGCTTTTTAATCAACCAAACCATGAGAGAGAAGTGAATCTTGACACGTATTCCCCAACATGAATNCCCCCCCCCCCCCCCCCACCACACACACACACACAAAAAAAAAAGAGAACCCAACACAAAAAAAAAATGTAGGAGTTAGTAGGAAACTCTTATTAACTTTGAGATTTTGTCGGATAAGTCCCTTAAATTAGTGCACCTTGTTCGATCATAATGAGGAGTGTTTGGCAGAAATCATATCTCAAAAACCACCTATATATACAACTATTTTTGGACAATTTGAATAATGAAGATTAATGTTGATGAATTCCTTTCTATCCGGAAAAAAAAGCAACTTTATTGACTTATATAACTTCAAAGCTGAAGTCCTAATTTATTTGGCATTGCTTGAAAAAGTTTGTATGAAACAATTTGACATGTTACAAATTAATTGCTTCTTCTGACTAATAATTATAAAAAAATGGAAATCTTAGAGATAAACATGAAAACGGCTCGAAGCATTTGACATAACGTAATGTGTGCACATCACAATTTGAGTAAATGGGCATGTGAATCCACTTCATTTGCACATTTGTTGATGACTTAATGTATAGGAGTTGGCATGGTGACCCTAGATGCCCTTTTTGCAACCTGGAAATTGAGAACCAGGATCACTTGTTCATCAGATGTTCTTTTGCTTCATCTATTTGGTCCACTCTCTTCCCTAGCGTTAGTGCAACTTCTTGGCCTCATAATATGAAAGACTTGATACTTTTTAGAGATAATTTCCTCAATAATATAGATATTTAAATTATGTGAAAAGTACTGCTTCCTTGTTGTTGTTGGTTGATCTGGAATAGTCGTAATCAGCTTATATTTAGAGATATTACGCCTAACCCTGATCATGTTGCAGCTAACGTGGCAAGATATACTATTTTATGGATAGATACTAAGGATGATAGGTTGGCTAGAAGGATTAGAAGGGCAGCAGTAAAAATGCAGTTTGAGGAAATTGCGAAGAAGAAAGGTGTAGGCGACGTGGGGGAAAACTTCTCCTCTTCTGATTAGGTGCTGGTTTTGGGCAGCAGTGTTTTCCTGTCCAGTCTTTTGATTTGGCGATGTTATTTTGTAGTTACTTTAAAAAACAATCCTTTTGTTTTCAGGTTCTTAACTTAAATTATGTAGTTCCTTGTGTATTGTAGATGGTTCTATGAGGGAAGTGTCTAGTTTGGTGACGATAATGTCCGTTCCCAAACTTATTCCTCTTCTCATGGTTCGTAATCTACATTTATCTACATTTTTTTGTAAGTTTTGTAATTAAACTGTTAAGCTCTTTTACTTTTATATATATATATATATATATATATATATACAGGAATCATCTTCCTGTTTTTTCAGTTCAAAAAAAAATGTATAAGAGTCAAGGAATGCACTATAATATAATTTGAAGTTTATTATGTAATGACTCATATTTGCAGTGCAAATATTATGCAAATAATGATTTTGAATCTCTCTTGTAAAGCATGTGTATAACAGGAATATTACTAATTAGACGACATGGTGATATTCTTTTCTTACATAAGCTATTACTTTCCTTATTGGAGGCCGCCCCTCCTAAATCAACATGTGGACTTGTCTCTTCATCTTCACGACCAAATTTAGCAAAATGAGATAAGATAAGGTATAAGGTTTAAGACAATTTCTAAAAATATAGAAAATACTACAAGTGCATATGCTAAGTTTTTATATGTCAATCAATACATGCCTTTGTTAATAATTCATATATCTGAAACCAAAATATAACTCCTCAAATCTAGATTTTTAGTGAATTTTAAACATTTTTCCTAAACTTTTAATAGGTTTGGACCTTATTCGCCTTGGTAATGTTTAGTTTGCTTAGGCACATGAAGCCCTTTTATGGTATGGAACATTTCTACATAAAAAGAGAAAATAAATGGTCGAAATTATTACCTTCTACAAAAAAAATATCATAAAAAAACCTTAGCATTTGCATTTGAATCATGATAGGAAACAAATTTCCTGTCCAAATGTATCAATTCCATTCATTTGTCTTCCTTTTAAGATTCATTTCATGCTGTTTGTTTATTCATCTCCCTCCAAATCTGACTAAACCTTAAGTTTTAAATAAAATGAAATTTAAATCACATCACTAGCGCACAAAATTGAGCAAAACTTGCCACCTTTGGATGCAAAGGATTATTATCTTGCTCTTATTTCTCAATTCCTTCTGTCGATAAAAAGTCACAGCAGAGATTGATCATTTGTAGAGTTTTCCATGAGATAATGGCTTCCATTGTTTTCAACTGCTCATTTTCTTTGTTGGCTTCTATATTTCTAATTAATCATTGTTCATGTTTCAATCCCATGTTCTTCAATCTCTCGGCTTCTGTGAGCAGCTGGGCTCCTGCTATTGCCACGTGGTATGGATCTCCAGATGGTGCAGGAAGCGATGGTATAATTTTATTACCTTTGTTTTGCGTACAATCCCTTTTTTTGTCAAGATACAGATTCATTTGAAAAGTGAACAAATATGTCTTAGCACTGTTAAATATTAAACTTGATTATCTTTTATTGAGAAACGATATTTATTCTATTTATTTATTAGTTACATATGTTTTTTTTTAATATTTAATAGTGACTTAATATCAACCGTTCTTTTTTTGGTTTACCAACTATTTAGTAAACAATGCTCGTAAAACAGGTTTACCTAAATACTTATACACTAATTCTGCTTCCTCATTGTATTTTCACTATCACAATAGTGATTCTTATAATAATAATTTAAAATATAATATCGGTTTTTATGATAATATTGAATTCCTATATGAATGCATTATCACAATAGTGATTTGTAGAGGATACGAATCTCCCATGGGATTCCATAGGATGATCGGTCGGTCTGTCGGTCAGGTACCCGTTTGGCTGAAATTAAGATGGAACGGAGGTTCCTTGTCATTAAAATTTAAAAAAAAAAATGCTGACTCCATTAATTTATTTCTTTACGGAGGTGGTGCATGTGGTTTCGGTGATGCAGTAGAAAAACCCCCGTACAACAAAATGATTGCTGCGGGAAACCCTCCTCTATTCAACTCAGGCAAAGGATGTGGTGTTTGTTATCAGGTCCTCTTCCTCCTAATTAATTAATTCAACTGGATCATCTCTGATTAAATTAATAATCAACATTGATGGTGTGAGTAATAAATTAAACAGGTTAGGTGTAACGGGAGCGCAGCATGTACGGGTAATCCCGTTACGGTCACGATAACGGATAGTTGCCCGGGTGGCCCGTGCGCATCCGACCCCATCCATTTCGATCTGAGCGGGACTGCTTTTGGGGCATTGGCTAAGTCTGGTCAAGCTGATCAACTTCGTAATGCAGGATCAATTGAGATTCAATACAACCGGTGAGATATACTTTATCGTTTATTACAAGCTAAATGTTAGAAATTTCCTTGACTTTGGACCATTATTAGATAACCTCTCATGGATTTTAAAATATCAAAAAACCTATCGTAAATTCAAAGGTTATTAGAAAACTCTTTTAATTGAACTTTGAGATTGTATCGGGAAGTCGTTTTAGGGGGACTTCCCAATAAAATCTCAAAGGCAAAGGGCATTTTCTGATAATATCCTAAAGCTAAAAGGGGTTTCTGATAATCCGTACACCTCTTTAGAGATACGATAATCCCTATACTTAATGGTGGTTTTCTCATATTTTGAAGGTTATGGGAGTTATTTGATAATCATCCAAAACTAATGGAGCTTTGCTAATATTTAGCCTTTATTAAATAAAATTTAGCGATTCAATTTGGGCGATGGATATTGATCAATTTATTTGTTGATTTATTATTACTAGTATAATGCGCGTGCTTTGCACGTGAACATAAATGTTTTAAGTTTTGATATTTTTATTGAATAGTAAAACTACGTGTTAATAAATAAAATTTTATAATAAGATTGCATAAAAAGAAATTTATGAAGTAATTATTATTATATAGTTGTTGTAATGAAACACTTTTCTTATAATGATTGACCAATGTTAACCTTTTTTTAAATAAGTCCCCAAATCTAAAATTAATCTTAAATAAAACTGTCACTTCTATAAACTTTCTTAAATATGCCCCTCCAACTTGAACTGTTAACTTACTCCTATATTAACTAACCTGCATTAATCTTGTTAAACTTTTCCTGATGTTCCCTAGGTAGTTACACTTGATACCTACAATATATTGTAATAGTTACTTCTCATTATAATTATTTAATAGGATATATGAACTTTTAGCCCATATGAACTTTAAAATTACACTAAATTCTAATGACTTTTCCATTTCAAAGAAGATCCCCAATAATTTTTTTTAATTTTGCAAATAACCCCTAATAATTAAAACCACAAAATGGCATAAAAAGGCATTTTGAAAGTTATTTTGGGTTTGGTATAATTTATCTAAAAGATAATGGGGCTTTCTAAAAAAGTTATTACGGGTTTAGTATAATTTCGAAAGTTCATAGGACCTATTTACTATAAAATGTTGAAAGTTTATAGGTTTTCTGTAATTTACCTTATTTAATATGATAATTTTTAGTTCAAGTAATACTATTAAAATAATTATATTTTCTATATATAATAAAATATTTTTATAATTTTAATTTTTTATTATGTTATTGACTAATTATGTAATGTAAATATTTTATAAATATTTATTTTTTTTTTGTAAAAGGGTTAGTTTTCAATCATTACCAAATATAGATTATTTAGTATCGTGTAATAATCTTTCAGAAAACACTTTAAAATAATATTTATTTATTTATTTATTTTATTTAATAATATAATACTAAGTAATAGTGTAAAATTCATAATTTATGTGATATTATTAAAATAATTGCACTATTTACTTGATTCAAAATTTATTCTATTTATTTTATTTCTCATTGAATTATAATATATTTTTTAATAGTATTTGATAATATATTATTCTATTTATACTATCATTTTAATAATTTTATTACAATTTATAAATAATAATTATAATAATTTAATTGGTTACTACTATTAATTTTGTATATTTATTTTATAAATTATTTTAGTTTATTATTTTTAAATAATTAATATTTATAATATTATTGATAATTATAATTATTTAGGAAGGTGAGGAGTAATGATAGGTTATATTTATTTGATAAAAGATTAATTAGATAATGGCATTGTTAGAATTTATCCAAGTTTAAGAGGGTAAAAAAGAAAATTAAAAGTTTTAATACCCCAATCCTCTTTTCACCCTTGTAGGGTTCCGTGCAACTACAAAGGTTTCCATGTGGCCTTCAAAGTGGACTCCGGCTCGACCCCAAACTACTTCGCTGTGGTTGTCGAATATAACTCAGGTGATGGAGCCCTCGCTGGTGTCGACATTCAGCAATCGGGTTTGAACACATGGCAGCCGATGAAGCAATCGTGGGGAGCCACGTGGCAGTTGAACGTCGGTTCACCGCTCATAGCGCCCTTCTCAATTCGACTAACTTCGGTCGGATCCAAAAGACAGATTGTGGCTCGTACGTGATTCCTAAGAGGTGGAAGCCTGGAGTTACTTATTATGCGTCGTCAATTTGAGAGATTTTTCTTGGGAAATTTGTTTGTGATCTCTCCTATGTTTTTGATGATGTATTGAATAATGTAGTTATGTTTTTTGAGAAAATAAATTAAGAATAAAAGTTTTGTTACGGTGGATATGCAATTTTCATGAGTGTTTCTTCTACATCATATGAAATGAAAATATTGGTTTCAGTCATGTCTGTTGGGGAATTTTAGTCTCCCCGTCTACTATGATTTGCGTAATTTGGAAGCCAACCTACAATCAACAATATATAAAATAACCACAATTAAGAAATAAAAATACCAAGATTTACATGGTTCAGTCGACCAACTTCGACTTACGTCGACGGGCAACAATACTAGAAATCCACTATATATGTATCAGGGAGAGCTACAAGAGGAACCACTCAACTCTCGTCTCTCAATCTCTCAACCTCATATACATAATCAACTCTCGTATTATCTTCAAAACTCACTCCTTATAATCTTTTGAACGGATAAAGACTGCGAAACCCTCTCCCAATGTTGTAATCTTTTGCACGGATAAAGAACATGAAACCCTCGTCTCTTGCTCAATATTCTTGAATTAGATCCTCTACTAACCCTAAATTATAAGAATATTGTCTATCTCCATTCTTCTTGGTTTTTTTTCTAACAATAGAAGAATAAATAAAAAAACCAAAAATCATTCTCTAGCCTATTCCTAATTAGAATAGGATTCAAACTCCTAATCATGATGAGACCCAATCTCCTAATCATGATAGATCTCTCTAATTAGAATAGGATTCAAACTCCTAATCATGATGAGACCCAATCTCCTAATCATGATAGATCTCTAACCCTATCTAATTACCCAATCTCCTAATCATGATAGATCTCTAACCCTATCTAATTCTCATGAAGTTATACAAAGAATCAAAAACACAATCCCAACAATCTCTACCTTGGATTTGATCCCCAAACATTCTTGAAGATCTATCATCGTCGTCTTAAAACTTTGTCTCTCCTGCTAGAGTCTTCTATTTTTTTTTGCACTTCAAATCGAAGCACCTGCACTCCAACTGGATGCCCCTATGACCCTCACTTTTATTTGTCTCGTTGTGGCTCCTCTAGCTCTCTTGTGCGCACCAAGAGATCTTTGCCACCTCTGACATTAGAAGCAAATCAATCATGTTTCTCCTCCCAAACTGAACTTGACAGTAGCCTTCCCCCACTTGTTGTCCTCATACTTCACTGCATCGCTCATCTCGAATCATATCAGTGCACCTCTCCTACTTCACACTACGAGCCAGATGCCTTCATCTCCTCCATCTCTTGGCTTGGACCGAATATAAACGCTCATCGTCTTCAAGTTCAATGCCTACCAACTCCTGCTCTCACGATGACTCTGAATAATTATATGCTAACAACTCTACTACTAGGATCACATCTAATTCTCTATACCAGTCTCATCCGTCACATACTCGTTTACCCTATCTGCCATCAGATCTATCTCGTTACCACCATCAGAACTTATCAACACTTTCTGATCAATATGAGGAAAATCTAAAAAATCAAATCCTCCCATCGTGTTCAAAGCACTCCAAAACTTAGGAATCGATTGCTAGATCGCCAAAATCCACCATTGATTTGCCCATCTACACTCTAATCAATCTCAGCCATTGGATTGAACTAAACACCAAATGCCATACAAAGCCACACACTGAATCTTGGGCACCAAAAATTCTGGTTCTTTCTCTTACATGTTGTTGATGCTCGTGAACAAATAGTCGATGAGGGTTTCCCGCAGTCGGATGCAGTTTTGATCCTGACGACGGTGGGGAAGAAGGAGAGGATGAATATTGGGGCCGACTCCTCCTCCGACTTTATGCCCGATTCTGAGCGTGTGGGGTGGACTGATAGCCTGCACATGTAAGAATCACAGGAATACGGGGCTAGTTTCCCCCA
This sequence comes from Asparagus officinalis, assembly GCF_001876935.1. NCBI lineage: Eukaryota > Viridiplantae > Streptophyta > Magnoliopsida > Asparagales > Asparagaceae > Asparagus > Asparagus officinalis. Next base: position 14,207,982 of record NC_033803.1, read on the forward strand.
TGGTACCTCCGACGGTCAAGTCAGTTGATGAACTTGAGGATGGTTTTTTGGGAGGTCCCTGGGCCATTGAGGTCATTGCAGGGGGGTTCCTCCCTAAGAGTTATTAAAAGCTCTTTAAGTAAAAAGAAGATCCCAAAGGGGAGTAAAGCTAAGGTGTAAGAGGAAGTAGAGAGCAGCCCTCCCACCCTTATCCTTCCTACCTTCTTTATATAGTACATAGCTGTGACGCCCCTGGGTTCACACAAGGCTGCAGTCCGAGGTGAAACCAAGAATGTCAAACCTGCTATGCACCACACCGTGCAATAACATGTTTCACCATCACAATTAACATCTATCTAGTAGAGTCAACAACTGGTGTAGGTACAAAAACAGGTAAAAGATAATACAAGGAATACTGATGAAATAATAATAGTCACATAAATATCTCATCATCCAACAACACAGAAGTACATAGTCAAGATCTGAGTAGAAAATCTGGAATACTCAACAAGTCTCAAATATAATATCTGACAAAAGGAAATAAGGCACACAGCCTTTACAACTTCTAGAATAATACCCTCAAATGTCTAACCACACTACAGTGGAGCCCAAAGAAAATAATACATAGCTAGAAAGTAAAGCTGAACACTAATGTGGTCCGCTATCAACCTGCGGCTCTCCGTGCTCCTGGCTCGTGACCTGAAAGGGGGAGGGACAACGAGCGTCAAAGCGCTAGCGAGTAACATCACAACCAACCCCAAGGGAACAGGGCTCGTTGTATAAGAAAATACAGATAGTATATAATAGATCTAAAATCATTGATCCTACTAAAGAGGGTTTTAGTATTTAGAAATTTACAACACGAGCATAGGTACGTCGAGCGAAATAATCCAAACAAGGAAACCCTCATGTATATACCTTGTATCTCAAATTGTAAATCTCTAAACACCAAACCCGAGGTTCTAGTACAGAAACAATAATAAAAGAAATACAGCAAATCTCAGAACAGTATACAGTGCCATACCATAGCTAACATGAATATCATGTTATTACTTACATAAGTGTCATGTCAACATCATGTCGTGAACTTCTATGAAGAAGTCATATGCAGGGTTAAGAGCTATGCCCAAATCAGGAACTATTTATGTCGTACTCTTCCAGACTCATAGATTAAGTGGCAAATGTCCAACACGAGGACTGGAATGAATTTATAGTCCATCACGAGGACTTCCATGGATTATAGTCCAACACGAGGACTGTGAAACTGTGAAACATGTCGCGGTGATATATAGTGAAATCTAAATCACATCACTTCATAATCATATCAGTGTATATATTCACAATTGGTACCCTCAGGTCATCCATCATACCTGGGTACATAGTAGGACTAAATGCCAATGTCAGATAGTCCAGACAGACTCCCAAACATGAATGAAATGTACAAAAATACCCAAAACCAGGAAAATACCACAGACAGAGCGTCGGTCGACCGAGTCGGTCGACCCCTTCCAATATTATAAAAACATGAGAAACAATTTCCAAATCGTTTAAATGACAGTAAAAATGATTTAGTTCTTGTTTAGGCGAAATTTCAGATCTAGATCGTCAGCAAACAGGTATTGGGTGAGTTTTTATAAACAAAAACCTCTGATTCATACTATTATACCATAGCTAATTCGTTTCTTAACAAAAATACTATTTTGGCTCATCCAAAACTCATAAAATCCAAAATAAAGATCATGGAAAACAGGGGTGAGGGATTTGGCGAGATGATACTCGCCTTGGGTGCTGCAAAGATTCCTGTTGAGGATCTCCTTCCACCTGATCTGCAACTCCCACTGCAGCTCCTTCAGATTTTCCCCAAAATCACCAGTGACGGCTAGGGTTTTGAGAGGGGAGAGAAAAAGGGGCTAGGGTTTACGTCTGAGGAGAAGAGGAACTCTCCTGGGTTGAGTTGGTATAAATACCAATTCCCCAACCCGACCCGAAACCCAATAGCCCAAAACTAAAAACCGTAAAAGAAAACAACCTGGATAACTCTCTGATCGCTGATCGGTCGACCGTACCGGTCGACCGCCACGGTCGACCGCGTCGGTCGACCGCTCAGCACAAAAATGCCTTTTGCATGCATTTCACCTGCTGGACTTATATCACTCGATATCTCTCATATATAAACACCTGTTGGGTTCCCAAACCCTGGTAAAATATATACATCATATATATGTATGGTTATTTATCACCAAAGAAAGATTTATTACTACTAATCACATCCTTTCATTATAAAATTTCGGGGTTTTACAATAGCCTCTGAGATTTTTGGCTTTTTCTCTTACACAGGAGGGCGGTTGCAGGGTGGGCAGATAGATTACTGAGTCATCCTTCTCATTCCAGATGTCGGCTGGCGATTAGAAGAAAAGTCATTCGAATACAGGAGAGAATTGTTTTCTCAGTACCATGGGTTTGTTAGAAGTGGCAGGGCGTAGGATAGGTCGGTGGCGTGGCCGTCCTTCTCTCTCCAGGTGGCGGATGACGATTGGAGGAGAAGTCATTCGTGCACAGGAAAACATCATGACAATCTTCTAGGAAATGACTTGTAAGCCGAATAAGAAGCTGGGGCACGAGAGTTGTCAGAATAGAGATCTTGATGGGACTAATCAGTATTGTTATGTCGATTGACATCTGAAGTGAACTTGGTCGGCTCTTATCCCTTTAGTCGAGGCGGGTTGATCTGTGATCCATCATTATGATTTAGCGACCCGATAGTCAAGTGGGCTTCGGGTCGGGTGTATAGTCGAGTTGTCTGCTCGAGGAGTCGTCTTAATTGTGAGGGGGCGACTGATCCCGCACTTCGAGTCGGTCATAATGACCCGTTGATCGAAATATGGCTTATCTGCTCGTCTAGTCGTGGGACTTGGCCTTGACTAGGATTTTGAGCCTCTAAGTTGATTTGGATCATAGCTCTCTTGGGCTTATGCAGACATTCTCCCGATATTTCTATCTTAGTATGGTGACTGACCATAACACATGTGAAGAATGATTTCTTTCTTTATCATGTGTAGTCAAAAACACCAATACACCAAAATATTCCAAATACAAAATCACCTCATCATCAAATCACGTGATTGTTTTCTCAAATTTTCACGAACAGAGCCAACCGAAGCCCTCTCAAGAATTCTTCCAAGCAACTCCGCCAACTTGTCGCCGCCTCCTCCTCTCACTGCCAATTCATCTCTACGCAAGCCCTCTGTCAGTGACCGGTTGCACCTCCTCGACACCGCGATTCACTGCTGCAATGGCCTGCAGACTTCACCGTCGGACACCACATCCCTTGGGCGCTCTCCTCTGGACGATTAGTTGCCATTAAATCCTCCTGCCAGCAATAGTTGCTCCTTCCTTTTTTTTTCTTCATCTTGATTCATATAATGCTGATCTTCGATCTTGCATGACATCATCTTCTATCTTGTGAACTTGCTCCCGGATCCATCATCATGACTCTGATACTACTTGTTAGGAAATTTTAGTCTCCCCGCCTACTATGATTTTCGCAACTTAGAAGTCAACCCACAATCAACAATATATAAAATAACCACAATCAAGAAGAAAGAACACAAAGATTTACGTGGTTTAGTCGACCAACTTTGATCTACGTCCAATAATATGAGAAATCCACTATATATCAAGGAGAACTACAAGAAGAACCACTCAACCCTCGTCTCTCAATCTCTCAATATATCAACCTCACATACATAATCAACTCTCATATTATCTCTAAAACTCACTCATTACAATCTTTTGAACGGATAAATACTGTGAAACCCTCTCCCAATGTTGTAACCTTTTGCACGAATAAAGATCATGAAACCCTAGTATTTTGCTCAATATTCTTGAATTAGGTTATGCCCTCTACTAACCCTAGATTATAAGAATATTGGCTATCTCCCTTCTCCTTGGTTTTTCCTCCAACAATAGAAGAATATGTAGGAAAACCAAAAACCCTATCTCTAGCTTAACTTTCTAATTAGAATAGGATTCAAACTCATAATCATGATAGATCTCTAACCCTATCAAATTCTCATGAAGTTATATAAAGAATCAAAGACACAATCCCAATAATGTCCAGAGGAGTGATAAATAGCAAATCAATTTATCATACTCCCTTTAAAGTACGAGTTCAAAAAAATCTTTCCATAGTCAATATTACCCTTAATTTTTTTTAAATATTATATTATTATCCTAATATATTCTAATTATCCTATCTTCATTGAATTGGTAATTAAATGATTTATGCTATTCATAATAAGACTTAACATATTATTAGATAAAGGAAATACATTTGATATAATTCAAATACTTTACTTATTTTAGCTCGCAGATAAATCTAAAAAACATATGCTAGCCAGCAACTAAAAGTTTTTGGACTTTGCAAAAAATATCCTCCAAGCTTTTTAAATTACAAAAACACCCCTAAAATTCAAAATTTTATTAAAATATCTTTAAAATTATAAATTTTACTTATTTTAATTCAGTGAGAAATCTAAAAAATATGTACTTGCTAAAAACTAAAAGTTTTTAACTTTGGAGAAAGTATCTTGTAAGTTTTAAAAAATACTTTGAAAATTTTTAACCTATAAACACACTAAATTAAAACCTACAAATAACACAAAAAACCCCCGATAATATTCAACCTAACAATGTATTGAAAATATAGGAGTTGCAAATATCCCTTACATAATTTATAATTTATAGAGAACACCCTTAAAGTTTTAAAAATTACAAACAAATACTCAAAATTAAAATTTTACAAAAAACATCTTGAGAATTTTAAACTCATTAGTAAATTAAAAACATAGAAATTATAAATAGTCTATAAATAATTTATAATCTGTAGAAAAGGCTTATAAACTTAAAAATTACAAAAAAACCCTAATATTCATAAATTATAAAAAAACCATGAGAATTTCTAACCTATAGACACTAAAATTAATAAACAAAATTATTAACAACCCCTAAAATTTAAGAATTTGTAAAAAAAATTCACACTCCTTTGTATATGGTCAATATTACCCATAACTTTTTTGAAAAAACATAACTAATTGAAAGTCTATTAAATTTAAAATTTATAAAAAAACATCCTTAAAGTTTAGTATATTGTAAATTACCCTTCCAAAGTTTGAAAATTTTCAATAATTTTTTGTAGTTCTCTGATTTCAATGTAATATTTAATAGTTTTATATATTTGTAAATTACAAAATTTCAGGGTGTTTTTTATAATTTTTTAAAAATTTAAGGGTGTTTATTTTATAGGTTTCTAAATTTTTATTGTGTTTTTGTAATGCATATATATGTAAATTAATAATAATATTAAAGAGTAAGTAGTTCATAAGATGTATTAGGCCATAGTTAAGTGTGCATATCACTATTTCTAGGCAGTATAGTTTATATAAGTAAAAATTTTTAGACAATTAATATAGTGGTTAAAAAGATTTTGACTTTAATATATTATTTTTTTTATAAATTATATTTAATGTAAACTCACCATATAATTTTGACTGTGATCATCCTAATTTTAATACGTTTGATTGACTATATAGGTATATAGACCATAAATTACTTTACTTTCTCACATGAACTAATATTTAGGCTTTATAATTTAAATTATTACTTTTAAATTTATATAAAGAGGAATTCTAATAATATTTATTTATTTACCTGTAGGATAATACAATCTTAATTCCTATTTTTTGCTTAAGATATATTTCATAGTTATGCGTATCAAATTAATAACTAAAATAATAATTACTTATACTTAAATTAGGATGATTCACTATAAAATTTTTATGAAGATATATATCATACTTTGTATAGCTATCTGCACTGCCAATGTATATTTTATAAATTAGTTTTTAATTTAACATATTAAATTACTTTTTCTTTGTAGAAATTTTTTCTTTGACTTTTGGATTGTGTAAGCACTATATCACCATTCTAGCATAGAAAGAACCTCACTCTAAATGGCTTCAAACTAATATTTAAGTTGAACCGAAGTATATACTATTGCTACTATGTGTATATATTTTTAAAAAAAATCATGTCAATACTTTTTAAACAGAAGAGAATATTCTAACCTCTGATATTATAAAAACTCAATATAGCTAATTGAGTGATTAGCAAAAAAGGACTTATATCAGAAAAGCGTGAATAATAAAATAAATTAGAAAGGTAATGACATTGCCAACCGTAGTACCAATAGCAAGCTACAATATAAAGTTAACCTGTTTTGTGGAGCCCAAATACTAGCTATAAGCATTGATGTTTCCATATATATATATTTTATAATTTATTAAAAAAGGGTCATATAATCTTATATAGTAAAATTGATTTAATATTAAATAGTAATATCGTTATAAATGAGCAATTACAGAGATGTTAGGGACTAATATGTATGTATTTAATATTTTAGGACAAATATCTTAATAACCTAACTATATAAGCATGCCACTTTGTCACCCATTTTGTTCAGTTTTCTCCTTGCTCATTCTCCACCAATTTTGTTGTCATGTTCGAATAGAAATAGAATTCATGTCTGTGAGGTCTTCTCTCTCTTATCCCTCGATCTCATATTTTTTTAAATTAGTTTCTTTAATTTTTTTAATAATTTCTTGGATCCATTTCATGCTTCATTCTATGAAATGCCTTGTTAGATTCAATTTAAATATATTTTTATTTCAATTATTATATTTCTCTATTTATAGGTCAATTAATCACCAGAATGTTTAGGTCTTTTCACCCATTTCATATTTTGAATTAATAGTTTATTTTAGGAGAATTTTTAAAAAGATCACTTTATAAAAGTATTAGCAAAAGCGACTGTTTTACATAATAATTAACAAAATTAACCTCTTTTTTGCCATATCATCAAGACTTGCAAAAAAGAGGTCGACTTTGCAAAAAATCATCTTTAAAATACACGAGAATAATAGCCTCGTGTAATTATTGAACATTAATATAAAAGTAATTAAAGTTAGAAACTACATGTGGCTACTACTCTTGCGTATTTTGCAGTCAGAACTAGAAAATATACGAGACTATTGTATATGTCCGATATACAATACAAATGCCCCAGGCAAGTGAATTATAATAGCATTTTTCATTCAAATCGTTTGGGGCAAGATTTGATAGGGACGACATTGCATCAAAGGAATTTCTTTTTTTTTATATTTAGAGCACATAGCGAAATATATCATAATCTTCATGCTCTAATTTCGTAAGAAAATAATTTTTTATATTTTTAGTTTTACTTCTATCGTACGAAAAATGAGCTATAAAATTGAATGAGAATATTAGATAATGTAAATATGAGTGAAACAATAACTAAAAGTTAATGTGAGTATGAGTTAAACCCCAACTAAAAGTTTAATAGACATATTGTAAGTAAATTCATATGCAAAATTTCTTTGTAAATTAAATGATCACTCATCTTTTAAAGACTTCAACATACTAATAAACAGAGATGTTGTACTAGATCAATGTGTTTATAACTCACAAATAGTAGATCACGTGACGACAGTCTGGGTTGAAGGAAACAATAACAATATTTTATTTGAAAGAGTGATTATTGAGTTGATGATCAATGCTACAAAAAAACTTTATTTTATTTTTTATTTTTATCCTATTTTTATCAATTCACATACTCATGATATTCAGCCACGTGCATCGCACGTGCATCTTAACTAGTCTTCCAAAAGTGAATAGAGTCACAAAATCACAATTTAAAAATTGAATTTCTTCAATTTTTATGATCTACCTTATAATATCTATTACATAAAAAATTAATGAAAAATAAGTTTAGGTGCCTCACGCCCGTGCAAATTAAATGAACGTGCATACTGCTAGTTTATAGTGGGACCCTTGCATTTGAAAGATCAGCTTCATCAGTATGCAATGCTTGTTTGCCATTTTCTTTTTTCTTTTTTGTTGAAATTAAGACCGACGGTTTCTAATTACCATCTAACTGAAAAGAATCCTGAAATGAATGTTGAAAGATCTCTCTCTTTGGAGTTTTATAGAGACAATGAATCTAATATTTGTGA
>NC_033803.1:14216060-14224311 GCF_001876935.1 Asparagus officinalis
AAAGTCAAAAACTAAGAAGTTATTGGAACTTATGCATTTGGATATACTTGACTGAGTGAAGTAGCCTGCTACGAGGTGATTATAGTAAATAAATAATATTTCATCGATGATTTCTCTAAGTAAGTCGCACATATTTCTTAAAAAGAAGCATATATAATTTGGAAGTTCTTCCATCGTAGCAAATATATGGAACCTCTGAGCATAAAAAAAGGACCTTTTTTTCTAGGGCCTATCTGTAACAATAGATTTTCATTCAAGGAAGAATATCTGCAATATTGGAACTGTTTTATGGGGTCTATCTGCAAAAAAATAAGACCACGGGGATAATATGTTTAGTTTGGAGATAATACACATGGTATATCTGCAATTAACCAAAACTGAAAGTTAAGCAACATGACAATCCAGGGAGCTAATTAAGGAAAGAATAAGAGTTGAAATCAAGCACTAGAAAAAGTAATTCCAGGACGGACTAGCGTTCATCAAATACGTCAAAGGAGTGAGTGTCTCAAATTAGTAACACTCAATTTATTAACAAGCTCGGCAAAAAGAAGTTGAATTCAAAGTATTTTAAAATGTAGTCATCATCGAATACGAGGAGTCGTTCAAGTTTGACCAGACTATGAGAGCAACGAATGATAAAACGCGATTGACAAAATAGGTCTTGAAGTAAAATCAAATTAGTATGGAATATGCCATGGTATGCATATTAACCAATCTCCTTAATGTGGGCTCACAAAGTCAAGTCAAGTCTAGCTTAAAGATCTTTAATGAGTTATTGACATAAAATCTACTTATTTTCACCTATTAGATTTTATGCACGTGCATTGCACGTGGTAAAATACTGTGATTAGGTATTTTTGGTTTATTTTATTACTAAAATTTATTCCTTGTCTACTCTTTGATAATTTTTGATCACTTTGATTAAGTATTTTTAGTTTATTTTCTTACTAAAATTTATTCCTCGATTACACTTTGATTATTTATTTATTTGATATTTTTTTGAATATAATACACCTAACTTAAATTTTTATGTTGATAGTTGAATTGTCAGGAAATAAATATAATCTAAAGCCAATTTAAATTTAAATTTCATTTGGATCGGCATGAAACCGAGCTTGACCTGAGGAAGTATAGTGTTATGAAAGTGAAAACACTTGAAAAAATAACATTATAAAAGGAAGATGAATAATAAAACCAATGAGCCAAGATTATTGATTTAAAGTGGGCTAAAATGACAGAAAATAGTTAATAAAAAAATCATAAACTAAAGATTAATTTTAACTCTAATACACTTTTATATGATAAAAGCATCCACATATGCATATGAAAGCATGAAAAATATTTTATGAAAATTCTTTCTAAAGATTCCTAATTTTACTAAAAAAATAAAACTATTCTATAACAATTCACAAAGCATTATCTTTTCTTGCTTCTATTTTATTTTTTATTGTGTGGAGATCAATCATTCTTCATCTTTATTTTGTTCCTATGTAATTCTAGAGTAGTGTCTTCATCGTTTACATCGGTTGTGATATGAGACTGAAGCATGTTATCTTTCCTTGGGCTCATTCCTCTTTTGTCTTCTCGTTTAAATTCACAAAGAAGTTGAATATATTTTTTATTTTCAACACAAACTTCTGACAATACAAACTTTAATTTTTTTCCTATTTTAATAAGAATAAATGTTAATTTCATATATATAATTTTTTGTGCTTTTAATTTATTACTTAAATAAGGTTAGGAGCTACCTTTTTTTTCTCTGCAATGAATTTTTCTGTTGTACATCCAATAAGAATTTCTGTTGTGTCATAATATTACTTTTGCTATGTCTGTATCATTTTCCATGAGGATCTGAACTAAGTACATTATATTTTTCATTGTCAATTTGCTTTATATTATAATATTAATATTTAATTTTGATATATTTATTTCATGAAGAAGGGATATCACCTAACCTTGGTACAACATCATCGGTGATTCTACAATATTTATTATCTAGACACTTATTATTAACAACTTTATCCACTTTCTTATTGCAGTCTTTGCAAACATAGAATCACTGCTTAACTCTATTATAAATGGTAGTTATCGTTACCTTAAAGGTGCGATAGTATATCTGTATATTGGTAAATTATTCTTAGGTTTAATTGTATGAAATTTAGAGTGGTTTTTCTAAGATCATACATCTTTAAAATATTATAATGGTTGTATATATTAGTAATTTGAATGTCTGCTGCATTTATAAAAAGCCTTAATGGAGATGCTTTTGTCTTGGTAGCTTACTCTAAAAGAACGCTACATATTGCCTTTAAAATATAATATTTTTTCTTTATAGTGTTATATGGATATTTACTTGGTTTACTTACTATTCTCTTCTTTTTAGTAAGTTGTATCTTTGGATTGATATATATTGTTGAAGCAATTTACGGTGGCATGCATATATTCTCTATAAATTTGAGACAGATATAAGGTGAATTTATATTTAGTGGTATTTAATAAAAATTTTAGTAATGAAATATACTACCTTCATATTTAGATATCTTGAATTCTAATAGTGCTATTACATAATTATCTTTGATCACGTCTTTAAGAATTGATCCTTCGTTAGTAGTCATATCCCTAAATAAAGTCACACGTAGGGTCGTGATACTATATAAAAAAAGAAAAAGGATGATTTTTTATTTTTTGCTTACGTAAAGTCATGACATAGTAATTTTTCTTTTATCTTTCATGAATAATGTTTCTTTAATTGGAACAAATTTGTTCAATATATTCTTTAGGGGGTATTTAGTCGGTGTTTTTTTTTGATAAATATAAGTTATGTTAGTGTTAATTGAAGTGATTCATAGACGTTCCGAATTCTATTTCAAATGAAAACCGCTTGATTCTTTTGAATGATATCTCAAAATTTTCTAATAGTTCTCTATACATAAATCTTTATAATTTTTTACCCTATAAATATTATTACCATTAGAGATTAATATTTATAAATTATAATCAATTGATAGTAAGCTATTATATTATAGTCTCTTTATCAGTTTTTTGTGATTTAGTCTTCTATCAATTAATGATACTTATGTATTTTTGTTGCTCTAACATATTGGTACAATTATATGCAGTTACTTTAATTTATATAATAATATTAACTTTTAATCTATCATATATTTTTTTAAATTTTTATTATTTAACTGAATATTTTTAATGTGTTATTATTACTATTTTTTACCAGTATCAACTTGACTATTTTTAGATTTTGAAAAGGGATAGTAAATCTTAAATTATAAATTATATTTATATATCTTAATAAAAGAATATCACACAATTACTTTTTTTTTGCCAAGTACTAAAATTTTTTAGCTTTTTATTTTGTGTAATTTTAAACTTTTGAGAGTATTTTGTCTAATTTTTAAAACTTTTTACTTTTTTAGTAATACTTCATGTAATAAACTTATACTACGGAGCTGTTTCATATATTTTATTAAGCTTATTTAAAATTTTGAGCTATAGATATTTCAAGGGGTATTTAGGATAGGATATAAGTATGATTAGAATAGATTATAATTTAAATTAAATATTTAAAATAGTACATAGTAATTGACTATAGAAAGCTTTTTCGGAACTCGTGCTTTTAAATGGAGTATGATTTTTGTTTTTCTTAATTTTTATTTTTTATAATTTTGAGAATAACTGTTATCTCTTTAATTTGTATGGTGGATTTTGTAAATTGTTGGGTCATTTTGTTTTGATGATGATTTACAAACAATTTACCTATAATGTTATTTGTCTAGTGCTTGTATTTTGTATCAATTCTAGGCAAACAATATGTTGGAGGATTGATAGAATCGAGCATTCACGATCATATCCAATGCAGGTTGGCGGAATAGTGGAGTGAAGCAATGCAATTCACGTTGAAGATCCAAGTTCAGGTTCATCCGTAAGTTTACTAAGTCAATCTATATTGAAGACCTTCAAGCTTGGGTATATAGTTTATAGTATTTGTAGTATAGGTTTATACTTATGTGTTAATACTTTAAGCTCATATTAATCACATACACGTATTTGTTGATTTTATCAAAATATAGGTGTTTTTGTGAAAACATTTTTTTTATTATTTTATAGACTTCAATATCAGTTTATACATATTTTATTAAGTATATAAAATCAGTTTACAAGTTTCAAAAGATTGTTTAAATCAATATGTCAAAAACATATATGTTTAGTTTCATGTTTTTGGACATTTTTGCAAAATGAAAAGATTTCTCATTTGGGAGGTGTTTTTTGAAAACCAGTTTTTGTAACATGTATATTATCATGTCTACAATCATTTCCTAAAGTTTTATATTTTTCTGATTTTATCAGTTTTTGTAACATGTATATTATCATGTCTACAATCATTTCCTAAAGTTTTATATTTTTCTGATTTTATTTGCTATTTTTACAAGAGGTTTGAAAATCGTACAATCATTTCCTAAAGTTTTATATTTTTCTGATTTTATTTGCTATTTTTACAAGAGGTTTGAAAATCGTATTTTCTGTTTCAATCATGCTGATACAGTGTTATCAGTCGACTGATGACTGTGTTCAGTCGACTGATGAAAACGCCTGGAATAACAAAAAGTTTCTGTTTTGTTTTGGTCGACTGACCAATCGATTGATAAGGTCATCAGTCGACTCAGTTGACTGATAAGGTCGTCAGTCGACTGATGAGCTGGTAAATATCTATAACGGTCAGCTCATCAGTCGACTGATGAAACCCGTCAGTCGACAGATAGCATCATAACAGCTAGTTTTTCAGAATTTTTTAGTTTTATTATTTTGTCTTTTTTTGATGTTTTCTCTTTGTTTTTTGGGTTGTTTCATGAGCCTATATATACCCCTTGACCTCTAACACTCTGATGTAATCAAGAAAGTTTTTAAACAAGTTTAAAGGGTGTTTAAGTTTGTTTAGTGTTTGTTTCAAGAGTTTGTTTGTGAAGAAATTTTCACAAGAGCTAGAAGAGATCATCATTTGGTGTTTGAGCTTCAAATCATCTCCCTCTCACTCTTGTCATTTATTGGAGAAGTTTTCTAAACTCAATCTAGCTTTACATCTTATATTGTTTGATTATCATTTTATTAAGCTAGTGTTTATATTGAGTTTAGTTAATTTTATTTATCTCTTTGTTCACACACAACCATTGAGCTTATTGTATTTGCATACATTGTATAATTGGGTTGTGGGATTGTGTGACTTAGAGTGGAGCTTACATTGTGTTCTCATCCATTTATAGAGAATAATTTATTTGTATTGAGAGCTAAATTGTGAGGTTCACGTTGTAATACACTAGTATACCAAGAGGAGTATGTGGCGAGAGACGGGGTCATCCCAAGAGGAGTAGGGTAGGTGGTAATACCTAGAGAGAGGTTGTAATTCCTAACACTTGAGGGAGACATGTGATAGAGACCAACACTTGAGGTGGTAGTTAGTATAGTTACATTGTGAGTGATTGTTAACGTTGATCGGTGAGCGTTGAAAACCGACATTGTTAGGTGTAAACGTTTTTCGGGTAAGCGTAGAAAACCCAGCGTGATAGTGGAGATATCCTCGAGGTGAGGAGTGGAGACGTAGGTCGTGGGGACCGAACTCCATGATCATATTGTTTGTTTGCGTGGTTCATTGACGTTCATTTATATTCGTGCTTATTGTTTATATCGCCATTGTCAATTTCTCTTTGTTTATATTGCCCACTATCTTGTTTATGTTTATTTCACCCTTGTGTTAGTTTCATATCCTTGCATATATATCTTGTAGTATATCTTATCTTGTTTATGTTTATTTCACCCTTGTGTTAGTTTCATATCCTTGCATATATATCTTGTAGTATATCTAATTTGCTAGGATATTTGTTAATAAGTTTTAATTTGGCATAAATCGGATTAGATTAGCATAAATCCTATTCATCCCCTATAGGGTTCTTTCCTAGTGGCATTAAGGTGCTTTCATAAATATCCTATCCATATTATGTACATTTGTAGATCTACGTTATTCCCAGTGCGACCTTTAGGGTAGACATTATTTGTCTCATTAATTTATTTGGTTTTTACATATACTCCCTTCATTTTGTAGACATTTGTAAATTTGATATTTAATAATTTTATTTAGATTTACATTTCAATTTAAACTGTATCCCTATCTTCATATTATGTATATCCAATAAGAATTCATTAATTTATCAACTTACTCTTACTTAATGGAATAATATTTGAATTCCAAGAATATTTTTGTCTACCGAAAGATTTTCCAAACTCGTAATTTTAAAGGGAGTATGATTTTAATTAGTTCATGAATGAATATTAAGTTCTTGTCACTATTTTTGTTGATTTCTTTTTATTACAAAATATTTTTTCCTATTTCTTCGCGATCTAAGGGTTGATCGATTGAGAGGAAATATAGCTATAATAGCAAATGTTGCAGTAAAATTTCTATTTTCTTTGTTTGGTAAGAGAGGTAATAGGGTTGTAATAGCAAATGTTGCAATAAGACTTTAGGCAATATTCATTGAAGGAAATTAACTTCAAATATGTTGTTTGGATTATTTATAATTTTACTGTCGAAAGTATATTTCAACTGCAAATCCATTGTTTCATTGAAAACAAGTGGTGCAAAAGTAATATGATTTTCTCTATATTTAAATTAGAAAGCTATAATTTGATGAATTTGGTGAGATAGCATTGATTTTTATTTATGAATTTTCTTGTGCAAAACTTCAACTTTTGCTCCCAACAAACTGATTGCATATTTTTTCCTGCAAATTATAAATTCACTTACATTTCCTAACTACAATTTGAAAAACAAAATTCGCGTTACCTTTGTAGTTGTATTTCCCCCTCAAATAAACGACTCTGTTATGTTTATTTCTTCTATTTATTTTCCCCCAAAACAACACTTCGCTTTGAGCTCTCGCGTAGAGATGTTAAATGGGAGGGTATGGATTTTTTTGATAAAAACAAGGGTTAAAACCTGTTCATTAATAAAATAGAAAGTTGAGTACAAAAAAAATACAAAAGTAGGATACGAACTATATCCACGTGTAACTTTGTGTTTGTTTTATTTATCCATACCCTGTTAAATGGGAGGGTATGGATGATATGTCACGTTTAAAATTGCACCCTATGTATTTATTTATATGATAGAAAAGTGTAACTTTGTGTTTGTTTTATTTATCTTTAGACATTAACCTTACCAGTGTAAACATCATTCTTTTCAGTAAGAAGCCTAATTAAGGTCCTCTCTTTTTCTTCAAAATTATCATTTGTGTTGGACTAATTACCAATCAGAGTCGTTATGCGCTATTGACCTCTCTCTAAAATTGAGAAACATTCAAGATCCCGTCAAATTTGGACAAGCTTAAATGCTCAATACGTGAGCTCAACAAAGTACATGTGTCGCTTTAGCTGCTCATACACTTCTCTTGGTATACCAACCGTCCAATTAAAATCTGATGGTTCCGATTACAGATCAGCAAATGAACGGTGGATATTTGTCTTAGTTCATCAAGCTTCTCGTCTTCTGTTTCTGGGAAGTTATGATGGACCCCAATTTGGGAAAATTCCAGGAGGCAGTTTCTGGCGATACGATCAGGATCTGCTTAAAACAGAAGAATCCGAAAACATTGTTTACTCTGGAACCCCTCCAAACTGTAAAATTGCAGAATCTAACATCTGAAGGCTTGGCTCTCACGTGCCGACGGAGCCTGGTCCCCTGAGTCACACGTGTGGCCACAAGGAGCGAAGAGTGTGATCAACGCGAAGAGCGGCGGATTGCTGGCGCACGTGCCACGCGTGTGAGAGTGGACCCCAGATGTGGGCTTTGAAAGATTTCGATGGGCTCTTTCTTGGACTCGGTCGAAAGCAAACCCCCAAGCAAATCGGCGTTAACTCCCTCCAGCAAAAGCTTCACTCTCGGAATGTTAGTTTCTGCAATTTTTCATTTTACCCCCACTTTAGTTCCTAATTAAATTACTGTTGGTAATGATATTTCTCTCCTCGTCGTTACAACAAACCCAGCAGATTTCTTGACTTATGCGAACTGACCGCCTTGCCAATTTTACGAAGACACCCTTGTCATTTCAGTAAACGATAAGAGCGGGATTATTCTCATAGTTACTTAGAAACTAACAAATCAGAACACCATAAGCGTTTCCACGTCCAGTAACTAAAATTAGATTCAAAAGATACATTATTATGAAACAAATAAAAAAAAAATGCCACA
>NC_033803.1:14224600-14263513 GCF_001876935.1 Asparagus officinalis
TGCCGAGAGAATTCCGCACGTGTGTCCGGTTTGCTTCAGAGTTTTCAGCTCGGGTCAGGCTCTGGGCGGCCATAAGAGATCGCACGTAGCGTCGGCGTCCGCAGCGACGATCACCATAGCGGCGTCGTCGTCGTCGAATTTGATCGCGCCTGTTGCGCCTCTGATTGGTCTCGATCTCAATTTGCCCGCTCCGGTTGAGGACGATGCTGAGGTTTCTGCTGTTTCTGATGCTGAGTTCGTAGCTGCGAGAGCTTAATTCAAGAGGTAAAACCGACAGTAACTTTTGATTTTTTTTTTAATTTTAATTTTAATTTTAATTTTGATAATTGAATTGGGAAAGCTAGCTAAGTGAATTTTAGTGGGTTTCTCTGTAACTATTTACTTCCTTTGCCGACATTAATTTAATTTTAGTAATTTCCTGGGATATATTTACTCATCTTTTTTTTTTTGTTAATTTTGATATTATAACCTTGATTAAGTTCAGCATCATTAGCATGATGTGTGCTGCTGGTTCCAGCTGTTGTTCTGCTGCTCTCTACACATTAGACGTACCCAGCTCTAATTGCAATCGCTAAAAATAGAGTGTTTTGTTTATTAATCCAATTTAAACACGCTTGTAAAATATAACGTGGTTGCAATATCTACGGGTTTTCCTATTTATGGCTGTTGAGAGAATTTCGTGCAGGTATTTATTATTGACTCGGTTATTGCATTGGAATCATCGATCTTTTATAGTATCATCTTATCCAATTTAATAGCATGTACGTATTTTTTTTGTACTGTATAGTAGTTTATGTGATACGTATTAGATAACAAATATCGGTGGGGACCACTCTAGTCCATTATATGTGATGGACGGTTGGGGTCATCTGCATCGTGTGATCCTGCCCTCTCGGACTTTCGGCGCGTGGGTCTTTCTTTTTTGCTTTGATTTGTTTTGTTTTTTGTATTTAATTAATTAATTAATTTTGTACTTATTTAATTAATTTTGTACGCGATGGGCTAGTTAAGCATTGGGTGCTGGGTATTTTGAGAAGTTTAGATGGGAGTAAAATCAACAGTAGAAGATGAAGGGAATTCCATACTAGTGTAGATTCTCACCCCTCTTCAGCTCTCTCTTTAAGGGAAAAGCTTGCTCAACCTAATTTGTTCGTCGTATCAATCCTTAATTATCTAATATATCTCCACTAATTCCTGGTAAATAGCAATATTGTCTGCGATATATTTACTTGTTAATTAGTTATTTCATTTTTTCTTAGAACGTTGACATAATTAAACAATGTTTTAGGAAATATTAGATGTTTCTGGACGCCACACACAAAACGTTTAGCACAGAAACTTTTCTAGGATGGTATATCAATTAATTATTTCATTTTTTCTTAGAACGTTGACATAATTAAACAATGTTTTAGGAAATATTAGATGTTTCTGGACGCCACACACAAAACGATTAGCCCAGACGCTTTCCTAGGATGGTGCATAAGGCGTACATGAGTTTTTTTTAGTACCAAGAGAGGAATACTTATTTTCTTCAAAGATTCAAAGTCCTTCCCTCGGTGACTTGAATCAAGTTCTAGTCTGATCTACTTTATCCTGGCTTGTCACTTCACCCGTTGTTATGGTTAAGCGGCTAAAAATTCAGTTTTTGTCATGGTGGGTCCATGCAAGTAGTCCGTGTTCACCAAGACGCTCTCAAAAATTAAGCGGACGACCTACGTACTGCTTAGGCCTAGGTGGGCGACCGAACACCTTTTAGTAACTAAATATCAAAATATAAGATGTAAATCTTATCAAAATATCCTGCACGATGTGAAGCATAGAAAATTTTGAATATTTAAGCGCATCCCATCAGTCGGATATTCCCACACCCCTATTGTTCAGATGTTCCCTCACAGTGTGGGGTTCTAATATAATGGCCTATTCTCAGAAATGTTTGTATATATACTCTTCTAGATAATCAAAATTGGAGACTAAAAATATTAGAATTCAAATAGGAGTAATTATTTTTTAAACCTACACTTGCATTCATTTGTTCTAAATTCTAGTAGCATTAGTATGTAAATTTATGCTTATAGTTATATACCTACTAACTACTACTACTAGTCATTAAAAAGAATGCGATCTTACTAGTGCAGTGGCTGTTATGTGAAGGATAAATGAAATGAGACAATACACTTGCTCATGAAATGAACATGATATACTCGTGCACCAACCATTATTAGGTTAGACGCTTATTACTGAAGTAAGAGTAGATCCCTCACATATCACATGGCAGAGGTGTCCTCAACAAGAAAGATGGCCCGCATGGGATGTGTTCCCATTTCATTGAAACCTTTGATGGATTTCAATGTTATTTAATGAAACATCTATATTTATTGGACCCTCTTGGTCGTGCATATACAATGAGTTTATCATTTACTAAGCAAATACATATGATTGATCTTGCTGAAATCTACAAAAAATTACACTGTATGTGATAAACAATAACTATAATGATACTATTGTTCATCTTTTCACTGCTTGCGAGAACTGAATGGGGAAAAAAAAAAGAAAATTCATTGAGCCAACCACAAATATTTAGAATGAAGCCTTTATTAACTGTTGCAATATATATGGTAATTATATTTGAAATGAGTCATAATCAATGAAGAATTGTGATCTCTCCATTACCAAATACTTGTTAATGATTTGAGGTTGAAAAAGGGAATCAATAAAGGAAAAATATTAATAGACCATCAAGTGGGCAGTTCTGAGCTGATTTGAGTTGGTTGCTACCTGCTTCGCTCAAAAAGAGAGCAAAGTGAGGAGAGCAATGGGAGTGAGTTGTGGGGGGCTTTCCACTCTGTTGCAATTACTTTAACCAAGCGTGTAGCGGCGTACTAATTACTAGATCTACCGGCTTAATTACACTTAATTAGTGTCTAATGAAGTTCGTTTTCTTGTTCTTTTCCCTGTACAAAGGGCCCAACATGGTAGTAGGTGAACTGAAACGGGTAAGTGGGCCTATGAACTTCTAGAGAAGAACTTCTAGAGGAACTATTTCTTTTATATAATCTTAAATGATCCTTCACACACTTAACTGGTGTCAGACTCTCGCAATTCAAATCATTAATCATTAATATATCAAAAGTATAAGTAACAACACATAATTTTGTGTCACGTCCGCAATATACCAGTTAAATATTTGAAGTGACACACCACCCTCATCTACTCCTTACTATATGAGATAATTGTGATGTGCGCCCTCCTTTAGTTCTATTGATGTAGACAACCAAGACGTAACCATCAACAGCTAGACTATAGCACATAGGTCAATTTGTAATTTTTTTTGAAATGACGGGTCATTCCGCAATTAACCCTGCTAATATTCATGTCCAAAATACTATTGTGATTCATTTCTAATACGGACTCGTATTATTCTTTTTCATAAATTATCCCGATCTTTAATTTTCGAACGGACAAATTATCATCGTTTATTACATGAAAGATGATTATACTTGATTAGAAAGTGGTCATGATAACCCATCACAGGTCATCTAAACAGTTAGGAGGTTCCAATATGGCTTCCACGGTCTTGGATTCAATTCCAGGTTGGATTATTAAAAAGGAAAAAAAAAGTTGTCATGATAGATTTGAATCTTTTCTAATGCAACTACAGAAAATAAAAAGAGATCAATTGTTCAATCAATAACCATCTACCATGTAACGAATCATCATGAATTATCTTTGCGAAAATAAAAATAATGGCAATGTATGAAGGAATACAATGCTAATTGTATTATGAACTTAGTGCAGTAGTTGCAATATTATTGAGTGCATGTATACTTGCAAAGCCACAGAGAATCCAATATGCAGAGCATCATTCCCTTGCCTTCATACTGACGATCATAGTTATATCGCATACTTATGTCAATATTTAAGGCTTGAACTTGCTTTTTTATTACAGTTGAATTGTCCAATCTGAAAATTTTCTAAATATTGACGCCTTGAAAATACACATAATACTAGTCAATTAATTTATCCATAGTTTACCTAAGCTTGATCACTTGCCAATGCTTGCGGTTGTGTAGTCGGCCATTAGTTGAGCAAGTTAACGTGTCATATGTCCGAAAGCTTTAGATTAAGCAAATACATCATAAACCCATAATCTTATAGAATCCAGTCACATCAGTTTTCACCAAACGCAAACCGCATACTTATATTTAGACGTTGACCACTACAAATTAACGTCTTTAATTGCTATAAATTAACAAGAAGTTAATTCTTTTGATATATGTACACCTTTGCATCTAACTCTAACTAAACAGTCACCTAATTGTCTATTATTTCGTCTTCAAGTGATATATCTTTTTAAGTATTATATACCTCATGTACAATATAGTTCCATTGTGTGCAGAAAGAAATTAGGTAAATTTCAATCTTTAATTTGGAAGATATTAGAAATTTAATTATCAGAATAGAAATAGATGGACGCTACTTACTAAAAGCTGAGTACTTATTATATTTATAGTGTGGCATAATAAGTACTTAATTGGGACTACAAGGTTAACAAAAGCGTTGTCCTAACAAGTAGACTTCACTTCAAAGACTTGCATGCAATCAGGGTTAGTAAAAACAAACAAACGAAATCATAAGATATTGCTATCTTTTGCCTTTATGTTCTTCTTACTCCTACTCTTTTGAATCTCAACCTGAAATAAACTTTGTTGACATACATATCGTGATCATCATAAGTGCAAATTCTTTTCACTAGTGGAGTGGGAGGCAATTTGTTAAGAACAGCAGTTAAGATAAATGGCGTATAAATTTTGTACAATTGTTCTATTACAAGTCACAAAATATAAAGTGCTTACCAATTGCTATAAGTCATGAAGGACCTCACATTTTTGATCTTACACTACAAGAGTATTAAAATTTATAATCTAGTTAGTTTTACTCTTAAAGACAGTTCTCTTAATTGCCCCCACAAACTTGTAACATATATTTCTCATTTTAAAGGCTTTTTTTTGAAGTAAAAATAGGGCAAGACGCCTTATCATTGTATAAAATTAAGAAGTTAGGAGTATTTACAGATATCTATATCTAGAAGTAATTTAACGCTAGTTCCTAAATTGGTAGAGGAGCGGACCTATGTCGTCACTCTACACAATAGAGGAGCAAAGTAAAATCAGCCATAAATATACAAAATAATATACAATGAGGAGAAAAGTTAACAGCCCACAACAGTTATCCAGATAACTCGCATATGAAAGAAAGGATGATATCCACCGGGGTGTCAGGATGGTTGGATGAGTTTGCTCGTTGCTCAACATTATTCCAAATTCAAATACCCTTTCGTCTTTCTTGGAATGGTGATAGATTTGAGGTGGACCTTGTTTGTGGAAAAATTCGATGTAAAAGAAATGAAAGAAAAAAATTGATTTGTATTCTCTCAAAATCGATTACAATTTGGATTCCGATTACAAAAGAGAAGAGAATGATCTGGATTCTCTCCTTTGTTTAATTCTGGGTTCTTCACGGTGGTGATGAAGTGCCTCCCTCGAATGCTCGCGTCGAGTTTGCTCTCCGTTGACGATCCGAACGTCTTGATTCACTGGAACGTGGTCTTCTCCTCACGATTTGACGTTGTGGAGAACTTACAAAGCAAGCTTTAGAACTCTTGATGAGTTGATTGATCTTAACCGTAATTGGTTAGACAAGCCAAAGATCTCTTCTTTGCTGCCAAGGAGAAGGATCCAAAAGCCAGCCCCAGGATCTCTTCTGTTTTTGCCAAGAAATTCCAACAGACCGAACCCCTGAACTGAATTGATTTTCAGTTATTTATAGGGGTGTAGGCTGTCTAAAAATCACAATAGATAGCTGATCCCCATCAAACACCGATGATGGAAGTTATAATCTGACGACTTCCAGAAGGCTACAATTTGAAGACTTTCACGTAGATCGCTAAAGGTTACAATCTGACAATCTTCACGACAACTGATGGAAGCTCTAATCAAACAGCCTTCACAATCAACATCGAGAGTTACAATCTGACGACTCTTGCATATCAAAGAGCTAAAGTAAAGATTACAAAATGACGATCTTTGCAAAACTTCGATAGAAAGAGACTACAAATTGACGGTCTCTTCAAATCAAGACGTGGAAGTCCTCTCCACGTACCAGCATCAAGATACGCCGCGTTGATAGCCACGAACGCAGCTCAAATGCAGCTCCAAAAGTTACAAACGCAGCTTCCAAATCGCTGTAAACGCAGCCTTCAAACGCTGTAAACGCAGGTCACATCCAGCTCCAAACGCATCTCAGATTTGACCGCCAACGCAGCTTCCAAATCGCTGTAAACGCAGCCTTCAAACGCTGTAAACGCAGGTCACATCCAGCTCCAAACGCAGCTCAGATCCGTTGCTAAACGCAGCTCTTAAATCATACAAATGCAGCTTCCAAATTGCTGTAAACGCAGCTCAGATCCGCTGCCAAACGCAGCTCTTAAATCGCTGCAAATGAGCTTCCAAACGCTGCGTCCGAGCTTCCAGATGCTGCGTTCAAGATTTTAGGCATTGCCAGAACGCGGGCCTGTGTTTGACTCGTTCAAACACGAGCTGAACGGTTTCAAAACCGTTTCCCACGATCTGAGGGGATCACAACTCCACTCAGGAGTGATTTAAGGGGCGGTTACATCCCATTAGCCCCACTTAGGAGCGAATTAAGGAGGTGGTTACACCCCTTAATCCCCTATAAATAACTGAAAATCAATTCAGTTCTAGGGTTCGGTCGGTCTGTTAGAACTTCTTGGCTCGTCAACAGGATCCTTAGAGCATTTCTGGAGCTTGAGAGATCTGCAACAAGAGCTTCTTCATCCTTGGCTTGAGAACCGATTCTCGGTTCAAATCAACTCTTTTCAAGAGTTTCCAACTCATTCAGAGTTATCAACTCGTCCAGAGTTTCAAACTTGCCACGCAAGTTCTCCACAACGTCAAATCGTGAGGAGAAGATCATGTTCCAGTGAAAGAAGACGTCGGATCGTCAACGAGAAGCAAACTCAACGCGAGCATTCGAGGGAGGCATCTCATCGCCACCGTGAAGAACCCAGATTTAAACAAAAGGGAGAATCCAGATCATTCTCTTCTCTTTTATAATCAGGAAATCCAATTGTAACTGAGATTAAAGGAATACAAATCAATTTTCCTTCGTTTCTTTTACTGCAAATTTTTCCACAAACAAAATGTTTGTGGGAAAATTTGCAGTAAAAGAAATAAAGAAAAATTGATCTGTATTCCTTTAATCTCAGTTACAATTGGATTTCCTGATTACAAAAGAGAGGAGAATGATCTGGATTCTCCCCTTTGTTTAATTCTGGGTTCTTCACGGTAGCGATGAGATGCCTCCCTCGAATGCTCGCGTCGAGTTTGCTTCTCGTTGACGTGGAACGTGGTCTTCTCCTCACGATTTGACGTTGTGGAGAACTCTGAACGAGTTTAAAACTCTATGAAAGAGTTGATTTAACCGAAAGTCGGTTATAAGCCAAGGATGAAAAAGATCTTGTTGCCGATCTCCAAAGCTCCAGAGATGCTCTAAGGATCCTGTTGACGAGCCAAGAAGTTCCAACCGACCGCCCCTGAAAGATCCCGCCCTGAACTAAGTTGATTTCTTAGTTATTTATAGGGGATTAAGGGGTGTAACCACCTCCTTAATTCGCTCCTAAGTGGGGCTAATGGGATGTAACCGCCCCTTAAATCACTCCTGAGTGGAGTTGTGATCCCCTCAGATCGTGGGAAACGGTTTTGGAACCGTTCAGTTCGTGTTTGAACGAGTCAAACGCAGGCCCGCGTTCTGACGTGAATTCTGCATTCAAACGCAGTGTCTGGAAGCTTGAACGCATCGTCTGGAAGCTCGGACGCAGCAATTAGAAGCTGCGTTTGCTGCGTTGGAATCTACGTCTGAGCTGCGTTTGCAGCGATCTGGAAGCTGCGTCTGGCGGTATCGATGCCGAACCCTCCTACAACATACTCCTGGGGCGTCCGTGGATTCACGGCAACCGGATCGTGCCGTCTACACTACACCAGTGCTTGAAGTACGTGGACGATTATGAGCGGGTAAGAACAGTAGTGGCCGACAAGCATCCCTTTAAAGACGTCAGATTGTAACTCCCGATGTTGATTATGAAGGCTGTTTGATTAGAGCTTCCATCAGTTGTCGTGAAGGTCGTCAGATTGTAACCTTTAGCGATCTACGTGAAAGTCTTCAAATTGTAACATTCTGGAAGTCGTCATAGTGTAACTTCTATCATCGGTGTTTTGATGGGGATCATCTATCTATTGTGATTTTTAGACAGCCTACACAAAAGATGGCGACTCCGCTGGGGACTATCTTCTCTGACGAAGAAGTGGTGGCGCAATCCGATGTTCATCTCACTGGAACAACCATTGAAACTCTCGTGGTAGAGTTTGATCAAGCCAAGTTTGAGGAGGCCCTCTCCTCCGGATCTCTTAGCCCCAAGGCTATGCGCAAGATCCACAAAGTCTCCAAAGAGACTAAATCTCCAACTGTTGCTCCTATGCCGAAGGAAGACCTCTCCTTTAGGCCAGATTGCTTGGACAGCCCCTCCTCCGATGGAGTGGGCTCAGCTTCAGCCAAACCCGTGCCAAGACGACGGGTATCGGGTCGAAAGATGTCCATTGAGGCGACAAAGGCCTTGAAGCAGGCTAAGAAGAATGCCGCTCGACGCAGGAGGAGATCCATACGACGAGCACATCTCCGAGAATATCGATCCTCATGTCAACACGAGCTTCGTGTTTGTGAGCCTAAACGCGACCCTATGCCCTGCGTTTCTATTTCAGAATGCAAGTATCGCGTCTATGAGCCCAAACATAGGCTCTGTTTGAAGAAGACTGAGCGCAACCCTCAGGGGCGCGTTCCACAAAATGAACGCAACCCTCATGGGCGCGTTCCACAAGATGAACGCAACTCTCAAATATGCGTTTCAGAACCAAAATGCAGACTTCAAGACCGTGTTTCACCAGCCAAACCTGGAGCTCAGGCATGCATTCAGGCAAAAAAATTCTCTTCTCAATAGGATGACAGGTCCATAAATCTATTAAGTTAACAGTTACCTCTGATAGTCCATCAATCTGCCAATCCTCTTCAATAGGATGGTAGGTCCATCAAAACTATAATGTTAACAGTTACCTCTGATAGTCTAGTTTCTCCAAATTCCCCCACCAATCCTCTTCAATAGGATGGCGGGTCCACCAAAACTATCACGTTAACAGTTACCTCTGATAGTCTACTTTTTCCAAATTCCCCTACCAATCCTCTTCAATAGGATGTCGGGTCCACTAAAACTATCACGTTAATGATCACCTCTGATAGTCCATTTTCTCCAAATTCCCCCACCAATCCTCCTCAATAGGATGGCGGGTCCACCAAAACTATCACGTTAACCGTCACCTCTGATAGTCTTTTTCCTCCAAATTCCCCCACCAATCCTCTTCAAGTAGGATGACGGGTCCACCAAAACTATCACGTTAACCGTCACCTCTGATAGTCATTTTCCTCCAAATTCCCCCACAAATCCTCTTCAAGTAGGATGGCGGGTCTACCAAAACTATCATGTTAACCATCACCTCTGATAGTCCTTTTCCTCCAAATTCCCCCACCAATCCTCTTCAAGTAGGATGGCGGGTCCACAAAACTATCACGTTAACAGTTACCTCTGATAGTCAAACTTATCAGATAATGGCCTACCAGGTGATATACCTCTATTCCGACTTCATGGATAGTGCCTCACTAGGTGATGTGTCTTGTCTACTTCTTTTTATTCCCCTGCTAAGTCTTAATCAAGACTGGGGGTTGGTTACTTGGAATCCACTGGATTAAGAGTAATGAATCTTTCACATCGTCAAGTTAACATTACACTTCTGACGATCATCACCCCACAGAGTATGAATGCAGCTTGCATCGCTCCTAATTTATCACGTTAATGATAGGTCCTCAAAATTGCTCAAATCGCAATCTTCCCCAGCAAGATACTAAGTCTTCAAAATCTTAGTATCAAAATTCATCGCTTCTGATGATAAACTCACTTAGCAATTCTCCCCAGCGAGACGCTAGTCCCCAAAATCTTGTGCAAGTCACAAGAACACATTCCTGTCAAGTTAACATCAAACCTCTGACAATCCTCTTATCAATCCTCTTCAATAGGATGATAAGCCCACAAAGTTGCTCCCATCGCAACACAATCTTGTCATGTTAACAACACACCTCTGACAAAACCCACTTATCAATCCTCGTCAATAGGATGATAAGTCCACAAAGTTGCTCCGATCGTAACATTCTCTTGTCATGTTAACACCATACCTCTGACAATTCACTTATCAATCCTCATCAATAGGATGATAAGTCCACAAAGTTGCTCTGACCGCAACACAAACTTTCGTCACGTTAACACTAAACCTCTGACAAAACCCACTTATCAATCCTCGTCAATAGGATGATAAGTCCACAAAGTTGCTCCAATCACAACACAATCTTGTCACGTTAACATCACACCTCTGACAAAAACCCACTTATCAATCCTCATCAATAGGATGATAAGTCCACAAAGTTGCTCCGATCGCAACACAAATCCCGTCACGTTAACACTAAACCTCTGACAAAACCCACTTATCAATCCTCGTCAATAGGATGATAACTCCACAAAGTTGCTCTCATCGCAACATAAATTTTTGTCACGTTAATATCAAACACCTCTGACAAAATCAACTTATCGACTCTCGTCAATAGAGCGATAGGTCCTCAAAGTTGCTCCGATCGCAACACTTTCCACTTATCGACTCTCGTCAATGGAGCGATAGGTCCATAAAAATACTGTTAGGTTAACATCACACCTCTAACAGTCAAACCCCCCAATGAACTTGTTAATCCTTTTTCAACAAGAATACCAAGTTGTCATTATAAAATCCCCAACGGATTAATTATTTTCTAGATAATAAAGAAAATTTCTGAATTTCACTCTAAGTGAAAATTCATGCCAAGTTAATATTACACCTCTGGCGCTTCCAACTTTCTTTCAGTGTTTCAAGTAACATAGGAAGAAATAACGACAAAGTCTATGTATTCAATATCGTAGCACCAAAATCCATGCCTTTTACGCATGGGGGACTTTATCTCGATCCCTAATTAGAGATAAGCCTACGCCTAACACGCGTTGCCGGTTAGTCTTTTCCCGTGAAAATGACAAAGTCTATGTATTCAAAATCATAGCATCAAGTCTAAGAGGGTTCATTCTCTTAGCACAACGTTACATGTGGAACGGACTTAGACAATCCACATGCTAGCCCGACTCAAACGGTAGTCGGTAAAGGCTTATCAAATCCGTTGATGGCTGAGGGTTTGCCAAAAATCCTATGCACGTTTGCAGGCCCATCAGCTTAATGGATGTGAGCCGAGACTTAAAA
Organism: Asparagus officinalis; assembly: GCF_001876935.1. Taxonomy (NCBI): domain Eukaryota; kingdom Viridiplantae; phylum Streptophyta; class Magnoliopsida; order Asparagales; family Asparagaceae; genus Asparagus; species Asparagus officinalis. The sequence continues at coordinate 14,236,054 of NC_033803.1, forward strand.
CAGATGAGCCAAAGACAAGTCTCAAAGACTTAGTAAAAAATACACGGAAGTCACTTCCATGTCTTAAGTCAAAACGTTGAGGTCAGACCCGCGATGCAAAAACTGAACGCCGAGGTCACACCCGTGTTCCAAATTCAACATGCAAGGGTGAGACCCGCATCTCAAGTTCAAAATGCAGGGTCCACCCCCACATTCCAGAAGCAGGATTATGGCGCATACCTTCACACAGGTCCTACATGGCAAATCCCTTCAACCATGATGCCTTCGAAGCAAGTGCAGAGAACAAATCCTTTACAACAAGGAATCAACAGCTCCAAGATCAGAGTTGAGATCCAAAGTATTCCGAAAATTCGTCCCAGTCAACCGCGAACTTTCGAAAACTTTGGAGGGGGTTCTGTAGGCTGTCTAAAAATCACAATAGATAGCTGATCCCCATCAAACACCGATGATGGAAGTTACAATCTGACGACTTCCAGAAGGCTACAATTTGAAGACTTTCACGTAGATCTCTAAAGGTTACAATCTGACGACCTTCACGACAACTGATGGAAGCTCTAATCAAACAGCCTTCACAATCAACATCGTGAGTTATAATCTGACGACTCTTGCATATCAAAGAGCTAAAGTAAAGATTACAAAATGACGATCTTTACAAAACTTCGATAGAAAGAGACTACAAATCGACGGTCTCTTCAAATCAAGACGTGGAAGTCCTCTCCGCGTACCAGCATCAAGATGCGCCGCGTTGATAGCCATGAACGCAGCTTAAATGCAGCTCCAAAAGTTGCAAACGCAGCTTCCAAATCGCTGTAAACGCAGCCTTCAAACGCTGTAAACACAGGTCACATCCAGCTCCAAACGCAGCTCAGATTTGACCACCAACGCAGCTTCCAAATCACTGTAAACGCAGCCTTCAAACGCTGTAAACGCAGGTCATATCCAGCTCCAAACACAGCTCAGATCCGTTGCTAAACGCAGCTCTTAAATCATACAAACGCAGCTTCCAAATTGTTGTAAACGCAGCTCAGATCCGCTGCCAAACGCAGCTCTTAAATCACTGCAAATGAGCTTCCAAACGCTGCGTCCGAGCTTCCAGATGCTGCGTTCAAGCTTTTAGGCATTACCAGAACGTGGGCCTGTGTTTGACTCGTTCAAACACGAGCTGAACGGTTTCAAAACCGTTTCCCACGATCTGAGGGGATCACAACTCCACTTAGGAGTGATTTAAGGGACGGTTACATCCCATTAGCCCCACTTAGGAGCGAATTAAGGAGGTGGTTACACCCCTTAATCCCCTATAAATAACTGAAAATCAATTCAGTTCGAGGGTTCGGTCGGTCTGTTAGAACTTCTTGGCTCGTCAACAGGATCCTTAGAGCATTTCTGGAGCTTGGGAGATCTGCAACAAGAGCTTCTTCATCCTTGGCTTGAGAACCGATTCTCGGTTCAAATCAACTCTTTTTCAAGAGTTTCCAACTCATTCAGAGTTATCAACTCGTCCAGAGTTTCAAAATTGCCACGCAAGTTCTCCACAACGTCAAATCGTGAGGAGAAGACCACATTCCAGTGAAACAAGACGTCGGATCGTCAACGAGAAGAAAACTCGACGCGAGCATTCGAGGGAGGCATCTCATCGCCACCGTGAAGAACCCAGATTTAAACAAAGGGGAGAATCCAGATCATTCTCTTCTCTTTTGTAATCAGGAAATCCAATTGTAACTGAGATTAAAGGAATACAAATCAATTTTCCTTCGTTTCTTTTACTGCAAATTTTTTCACAAACAAGGGGATTAAGGGGTGTAACCACCTCCTTAATTCGCTCCTAAGTGGGGTTAATGGGATGTAACCGCCCGCTTAAATCATTCCTGAGTGGAGTTGTGATCCCCTCAGATCGTGGGAAATGGTTTTGAAACTGTTCAGCTCGTGTTTGAACGAGTCAAACACAAAATCCGCGTTCTGGTGTGAATTCTGCATTCAAATGCAGTGTCTGAAAGCTTGAACGCAGTGTCTGAAAGCTCGGACGCAACGGCTAGAAGCTGCGTTGGCATCTTGTTGGAAGCTGCGTTTGGCGGCTTGGAAGCTGTGTTTGGTGGCTTGGAAGCTGCGTTTGGCAGCGGATGGAAGCTGCGTTTGGCAGCGGATGGAAGCTGCGTTGGCAGCTTGTTAGAAGCTGCGTTGGAAGGATTTAAGAGCTGCGTTTGGCAGTGGATAGAAGCTGCGTTAGCAGCTTTGGAGGCTGCGCTTGAGCTGCGTTCGTGGCTATGAACATGGTGCGTCTTGATGCTGGTTCACGAGGAGGACTTCCACGTATTGGTTTGAAGAGACCGTCGATTTGTAGTCTCTTTTTGTCAGAGCATTGCAAATATCATCGTTTTGTAATCTCTGCTTTAGCTCTTTGATATGTGAGAGTCGTCAGATTGTAACTCTCGATGTTGATTGTGAAGGCTGTTGATCAGAGCTTTCATCAGTTGTTGTGAAGGTCGTCAGATTGTAACCTTCATCGATCTACATGAAAGTCTTCAAATTATAACCTTCTGAAAGTCATCGGATTGTAACTTCTATCATCGGTGTTTGATGGGGATTGGCTATCTGTAGTAATTTTTAGACAACCTACAGAACCTCCTCCAAAGTTTTTGAAAGTTCGCGGTTGACTGGGACGAATTTTCGGAATACTTTGGATGTCAACTCTGATCTTGGAGATATTGATTCCTTGTGGTAAAGGATTTGTTCTATACACGTGCTTCGAAGGCATCTTGGTTGAAGGGTTTTACCGTGCAGGACCTCCATTCAGTCGATGGACCCGTAAACATTCATAGGATTTTTAGCAAACCCTCAGCCATCAACGGATTTGATAAACCTTTACCGACTACCATTTGAGTCGGGCTAGCATGTGGATTATCTAAGTCCGTTCCACATGTAACGTTGTGCTAAGAGAATGAACCCTCTTAAACTTGATGCTATGATTTTGAATACATAGACTTTTTCATTTTCATGGGAAAAGATTAACCGGCAACGCGTGTTAGGCGTAGGCTTATCTCTAATTAGGGATCGAGATAAAGTCCCCCATGCGTGTGAGCATGGATTTTGATGTCCTTTTCACGGTAAAAGACTAACCAGTAACGCGTGTTAGGCGTAGACTTATCTCTAATTAGGGATCGAGATAACGTCCACCATGCATGTAAGGCATGGATTTCGGTGTTATTAATAACAACCTGCCACGATGTTGAATACGTGGACTTTGTCATTATTTCTTCCTGTGTTACTTGAAACACTGAAAGAAAGTTAGAAATGCCAGAGGTGTAATATTAACTTGGCATGAATTTTCACTTAGAGTGAAATTCAGAATTTTTTTATTATCACTAGGATAATTCTAGAAAACAATTAATCCGCTGGGGATTTTATAATGACAACTTGCTATTCTTGTTGAAAAAGGATTAACAAGTTCACTGGGTGGTTTGACTGTTAGAGGTGTGATGTTAACCGAATAGTATTTTTTTATGGACCTATCGCTCCGTTGACGAGAGTCGATAAGTGGAAAGTATTGCGATTGGAGCAACTTTGAGGACCTATCGCTCTGTTGACGAGAGTCGATAAGTGAAATGTGTTGTGATCGGAGCAACTTTGAGGACCTATCGCTCTATTGACGAGAGTCGATAAGTTGATTTTATCAGAGGTGTGATATTAACATGACAGAAATTCGTGTTGCGATGAGAGCAACTTTGTGGACTTATCATCCTATTGATGAGGATTGATAAGTTGATTTGTCAGAGGTTTAGTGTTAACGTGACAGGATTTGTGTTACGATCGGAGCAACTTTGTGGACTTATCATCCTATTGAAGAGGATTGATAAGTGGGTTGTCAGAGGTGTGATATTAACGTGACAGGATTTGTGTTGCGATCGGAGCAACTTTGTGGACTTATCATCCTATTGAAAATGATTGATAAGTGGGTTGTCAGAGGTGTGATATTAACGTGACAGGATTTGTGTTGCGATAGGAGCAACTTTGTGGACTTATCATCCTATTGATGATGATTGATAAGTGGGTTTTGTCAGAGGTTTAGTGTTAACATGACGGGAATTTGTGTTACGATGAGAGTAACTTTGTGGACTTATCATCCTATTGATGAGGATTGATAAGTGGGTTGTGTTGCGATGAGAGCAACTTTGTGGACTTATCATCCTATTGACGAGGATTGATAAGTAGATTTTGTCAGAGGTTTAGTGTTAACGTGATGGGAATGTGTTGCGATTGGAGCAACTTTGTGGACTTATCATCCTATTGATGAGGATTGATAAGTGGATTGTCAGAGGTGTTTTCTATTAACGTGACAAGAGAATGTTGTGATCGGAGCAACTTTGTGGACTTATCATCCTATTGATGAGGATTGATAAGTTGATTTGTCAGAGGTTTAGTGTTAACGTGACATGATTTGTGTTGCGATCAGAGCAACTTTGTGAACTTATCATCCTATTGAAGAGGATTGATAAGTGGGTTGTCAGAGGTGTGATATTAACATGATAGGATTTGTGTTGCGATAGGAGTAACTTTGTGGACTTATCATCCTATTGACGAGGATTGATAAGTGGGTTTTGTCAGAGGTTTAGTGTTAACATGACGGGAATTTGTGTTGCGATGAGAGCAACTTTGTGGACTTATCATCCTATTGACGAGGATTGATAAGTGGGTTGTGTTGCGATGAGAGCAACTTTGTGGACTTATCATCCTATTAACGAGGATTGATAAGTGGATTCTTATCAGAGGTATATTGTTAACATGACAGGAATGTGTTCTTGTGACTTGCACAAGATTTTAGGAATTAGCGTCTCACTGGGGAAACTTGCTAAATGAGTTTATCATCAAAAGCGATAAATTTTGATGCTTGTGATTTTGAAGACTTAGTGTCTTGCTGGGGAACATTGCGATTTGAGCAATTTTGATGACCTATTATCCTATTAAAGAGGATTGATAAGTTGATTGTCAGAGGTGTATTGTTAACGTGACAACTTGGGAGTGATGCAAACTGACTTCATACTCCGTGGGGGTGATGATCGTCAGAAGTGTAATGTTAACTTGACGATGTGAAAGATTCGTTACTCTTAATCCAGTAGATTCCAAGTAACCAACCCCCAGTCTTGATTAGGACTTAGCAGGAGAATAAAAAGAGGTAGACAAGGCACATCACCTAGTGGGGGCACTATCCATAAAGTCGGAATAGAGGCACATCACCTGGTAGGCCATTATCTGATGAGTTTGACTATCAGGAGTAGCTATGACAGTTTTGTGGACCTGCCATCCTATTTAAGAAGATTGGCAAGTTGATGGACTATCAGAGGTAACTGTTAACATGATAGTTTTTGTGGACCCGCCATCCTATTGAAGAGGACTGGCAGGAGAATTTGTTAGGAATGGACTATCAGATGTAACTGTTAACTTGATAGTTTTTGTGGACCCACCATCCTATTGAAGAGGACTGGCAGGAGAATTTGTTAGGAATGGACTATCAGAGGTAACTGTTAACTTGATAGTTTTGGTGGACCCGCCATCCTATTGAAGAGGATTGGTGGGGGAATTTGTTAGGAATGGACTATCAGAGATAACTGTTAACTTGATAGTTTTGATAGACCCGCCATCCTATTGAAGAGGATTGGTGGGGGAATTTGGAGGAAAATAGACTATCAGAGGTAATTGTTAACGTGATAGTTTTGGTAGACCCGCCATCCTATCGAAGAGGATTGGTGGGGGAATTTGGAGGAAATGAACTATCAGAGGTAATTGTTAATGTGATAGTTATGGTGGACCCGCCATCCTATTGAAGAGGATTGACTTTAGTGGCCGGAGTATCTTCCCCTTCTGACTGAGAAGATTGAGCTTGGTCTGATTGCTCAGGTTGATCCTGCCTACTTTGTTCTTCAGCTTTGATCCTGATAATAATCTTTTGAGCTTGTTCGACTTGAGAGATTAGTTGTCTCCAAGAACGGTATTCTGTAACTCCTATTCGGGATAGGAGGTCGGTCTGCAAGTTATGCCGACAGGTCTCTACTAAGGTAGATTGTGTCATACCTGACGAACACCGAAGAGCCATGGTTCGGAACCTCTTGACGAAGACTTTGACGGACTCCCTCTTCTTCTGCTTTGTGGCGAGAAGGGTATGAATGGAGACTTTTGTATCCTCTTCAAAGAATCTCGACAGGAAGAGTCTCTCTAGATCCGCCCATTTTTGGATACATCCCGCAGGTAGTTTCCTGAACCATTCAAAGGCAACTCCCTTGAGGGTGCCAATGAACAATCGAGCCAGTATGACGTCGTTTGATATCACATTCCCAGTCTGTGATTTGAAATGATAGATATGTTGATTTGGTGATCCTGTGCCGTCAAAAGTTTGTAGCGTCGGGACTTCGAATTTTGGAGGATAAGGGGCTGTATCCCATTCGGCAGGATAGGGTCTGACAATTCTCTCGTATTGGAGCTCGCTTCTGTTGGTAATGGCATTAGGCGGGCTTCCAATTCTTCCATTTTGGCAGACTGGAGATTCTACTCGTTCTCCGTCTCTCTTCCTTCATCAGAAGAAGATTCCAGGTTGTGGGCTTCTTGGTCAGAAGTCGTGTCATCAATCACTTTTCCCTTCCTTTTGCTTGTGTAAAGTTGGGATGAAGACACTTTCTCTCTCCGGAAAGATTCTTGCCTAGGTGGCAAATCTGTCTTCTGAGATTTGGTCTTGTCTGCGACGAGTTGAGTCAACAGGGCCATGAGTTCATTGATGGCCTCCTACTGAGATTTGAGCATGACCTCCTGCTCAGCAATTCTCCTTACCAGGTCTTCGTGATTACCCGTCATATAGGCGGAGCTCTCATGTTCAACAAAAAAGCTTGATGATTGGGACTCTGCAATGGCTGAGTGTTCATCATCAGAATTGGTTCCTCTGGCTAACTGCCGATAGTTGATAGAGGGAATGGCTCCTGTTTGAGTCCGAGTACGTTGATAAACTCCATCGGACCTATTTAGGAAGTCTTTCAAGCCAGGGGACTGATCGTTCTCCGACTCATCGGAATTAGGAACTAAGGCTTTCCCTCTGCCGATCACATTGATAGTGACCCCATGATATTCGGTCTTTAGAGACTTCTTCCTGTGAGAACGTCGTCGTTGGTTGGGCAAAGCAATATTCGTAAATTGGTCGAACACCAACAGTTTGGCCGCATATGAGCAGCATTGACATCCCGAGAGGACCGTAGGAATCCGTCGTTCACATTGGAATGAACGAATGACTTGTTGCATCGGTCTTTCTCTCGAGTATGAACTTTTTCAAATCTGTTGTAAAGACTCGAGAAGAATTACTCACTGATTGTGAGGTTTGAGTTGGAACCCCCAGTCCATGATTGGACAGGACTAGCTCTTGGTGAACATGGATCTGGTTGAGATGCCTTAAATCCAAAGACTTCTTATATCCGCCCCTCGATCTAATCGCGCTACGCAGAGTATTCGGGGGTCTCGCTGCCCGGTCAGCGAGCCGGGGGCCCAGGGGGCAGCGCGCCCCTGGCCAGGGGGTCCAGGGGGGGATGGAATACCCCCCGGTGGGGTTCGAGGCAGCGTCCCAAAGCTCCACGGTATACACCAGGTTCGGTACTGAATTTCGCCACCCGAACGCATGCCTGAGCTCCAGGTGTTGCTGGTAAAACACAGTCCTAAGATCTACTTTTTGGTTCTGAAACGCATGCCTGAGAGTTGCGTTTAGTTAATGGAACGCACTCCTGAAGGCTGCGTTTTGACTGTATAATGCACCACTGATGGCTGCATTCAGTCTTATTCACACAGAGCCTATGTTTTGGCTCATAGACACGAGGCTTGCGTTCGTAGAGCACCTGGTCGCGTTTAGGCTCACAAACACGAAGCTTGTGTTGTCTTGAAGATTGACATTCACGGAGATGTGCTCGTCGTAGGGATCTCCTCCTTCGTCGAGCGACGTTCTTCTTGGCCTTTTTCAAGGCTTTTGCAGCGAGGTTGCTAGCGTTGATGGAACTCGTCGCTACAATGAGCCTTTTATGACCCAATACCCGCTGTGAAGACGTGGGTATAGAACTTTCAACTCGTTGAACAAGTTTAGCAGAAGCCGAGTCCACTCCTTCAAAGGAGAGGCTGTTCAAGCAGTCTTGATCAAAAGGGAGGGCATCCTTGGGTGATTTGGCTACAATTGGAGCAGTTAGACCTTTAGTCTCTTTGGAGACTTTGTGGATCTTGCGCATAACCTTAGGGCTAAGGGATCCGGAGGAGAGGGCTTCCTCGTACTTGGCTTGATCAAACTCTACAACGAGAGTTTCAACAGTCATTCCAGTGAGATGAACATCGGATTGCACCACCACTTCTTCGTCAGAGAAGCTCTTCCCCAGCAGAGTTGCCATCTTTTGTTTGTGGAAAAATTCGATGTAAAAGAAATGAAAGAAAAAAATTGATTTGTATTCTCTCAAAATCGATTACAATTTGGATTCCGATTACAAAAGAGAAGAGAATGATCTGGATTCTCCCCTTTGTTTAATTCTGGGTTCTTCACGGTGGCGATGGAGTGCCTCCCTCGAATGCTCGTGTCGAGTTTGCTCTCCGTTGACGATCCGAACGTCTTGATTCACTGGAACGTGGTCTTCTCCTCACGATTTGACATTGTGGAGAACTTGCAAAGAAAGTTTTAGAACTCTTGATGAGTTGATTGATCTTAACCGTAATTGGTTAGACAAGTCAAAGATCTCTTCTTTGCTGCCAAGGAGAAGGATCCAAAAGCCAGCCCCAGGATCTCTTCTGTTGCTGCCAAGAAATTCCAACAGACTAAATCCCTAAACTGAATTGATTTTCAGTTATTTATAGGGGATTAAGGGTGTAACCACATTCTTAATTCGCTCCTAAGTGGGGCTAATGGGATGTAACCGCCCCCTTAAATCACTCCTGAGTGGAGTTGTGATCCCCTCAGATCGTGGAAAACGGTTTTGAAACTGTTCAGCTCGTGTTTGAACTGGTCAAACGCAAAATCCGCATTCTGGTGTGAATTCTGCATTCAAACGCAGTGTCTGAAAGCTCGGACGCAACGGCTGGAAGCTGCGTTGGCATTTGGAGGCTGCGCTTGAGCTGCGTTCGTGGCTATGAACATGGTGCGTCTTGATGCTGGTTCGCGGGGAGGACTTCCACGTATTGGTTTGAAGAGACCGTCGATTTGTAGTCTCTTTCTGTCAGAGCGTTGCAAAGATCGTCGTTTTGTAATCTCTGCTTTAGCTCTTTGATATGTGAGAGTCGTCAGATTGTAACTCTCGATGTTGATTGTGAAGGCTGTTGATCAGAGCTTTCATCAGTTGTTGTGAAGGTCGTCAGATTGTAACCTTCATCGATCTACGTGAAAGTCTTCAAATTATAACCTTCTGAAAGTCATCGGATTGTAACTTCTATCATCAGTGTTTGATGGGGATTGACTATCTGTAGTGATTTTTAGATAGTCTACAGACCTCAATTCCCACAAATTTTCTTTAAAGGGTTAAACTTTCTTGAGATGGTGTGAGGGCTCCTTGGACTTAGGAGTCCCCTAACCAATTTCCTCGTTTCCAATAATAATAATAATAATAAAAGAAAAATAAATGATGATTTGCTTGCCCCATTTCGGTAGCAAAACACGACCACATATAAGGAAATGGAAAGAGGCATAAATATAACTTTGACAATTACTTTCACTAATAACTATTTCTTGTACACGAAATTACACTTGTGACGAACTCTTGGAAGAGTTTAGGAGAGGTTTCTCAACGTCATCACTTGTTTGTGCCAAGTCATCATCAAGATTAGGGATGACAAGTCCTTCCTTCTTCTTAGCCCATAAAACCATGTAAAGCCCAGAAAACATGACGCAACATTCCTGCTAACTTGGCATATAAGTTTCTCAAGTTAAATAGTTTTATTTTATTGCTTACAGAGTCAATCACAATAAAGATATTTTATGAAAGGCACTTAAATCTCCTAGAAGAGATGAGTAAGAACTTCTTTAATTATATAATGAATTCTTTTGCTTGGTTTTAGTCTATTTTAGATCTTTTTTCCCCTTGAGGAGATAGTCTAAATCAGATGTTCGAGGTAAAAATTAACCGTTTGGGCTGATTGAGAACTCAAGGTTCTAAAGTTCTTATTTGTAAAAGGCTAAACTGCCACTATGTTTACCTAAAAGCTAATCATCTGCGCACGTGTATTGTAACATAATCTGTCATTAAGAACTAGAAACCAGCCTAATTTTGATCCATTTTATAGAGTATTTACCTTCCTGTCTTGATATCTTGGCTCAAGAACATGGCAGAAAGAATTGTTGAGAAAACAGTTTGTACAGGACTAAACATAGATACAAGAACAGGCCCCTTCTTCTTAACTGCCCATGTTTGGAATGAAACACACAGAGCGATCACCATTCCACCCTGTACATTGCAAATAATAGGGGTGGTAAAGGATCGAATCGAATCGAATACTAAAGTCTTCGTATTTGTATTTGTTTGCAATTATCGAATTCGAATTCGAACTCGAATATTTGGTATTTGATAAATATTCATGAATATTCACGAATACTTATCAAATATCAATGTACATTTATTCCGCTAAAGAATTTGATTTGCAAATAGTATTAAAATTCATAAAAAAAAATTATTCCTTTATAATATATGATGTATATATATATTTAAATCATGATTTTAATTAGAAAACAAATTTAAGATTATTTAAGTCTTAAAATCAATATATAAAACTTAAGTAGGAATGATAAGTGGGCTAAAAATATAACATCATATGTGCAATAATACAAATAATAAGCTGTGATTAAATTTTAAACAAATATTTAATAGACAAACGAATCGAATATACATCTGGTTAAATTCTATTCGTTAGTAAACTTGAATACTAAAAAATATTTGTTTAGTGGTAAATGAACTACCGAATCGAATATGATCGAATAGTTATTCGAACAATTATCGAACTATTTGTTAATTATTTGGTTCATTTCCACCCCTAGCAAATAATAAGCAGTAATCAGCCAATGTCATAAAATTATTATGGATGGACATGCTGCGTTGCAAGTTAGCCACTTACTGCCTCTTTTTTTATTAACACCTAAACTCTCTATCATTTAAATAGAGTTATCTCTCTGTTACATGTACATGTCACATGCGTATCATGTTATATTTATATACTATTGATGAATTCTGTTATATTCCGGTGTATAGTAGAATGACTCATATTTATGTCGTTCTCAACATATATCTCTTATGTATAGTAACAGAAATGATAGTGAGATAAATCCATTTGACTTCAGAGGTTCTATGTCCTAATGAAAAGTTTAGAAAAGTAGATGACTAATCCCCTGTTATACGAAGGGTGTATCTGCAATTAAATACAAAAAGAAAACTACTAACTAACCCATGTTCTAAATAATTTCATACCAATATCATGATGGTAATTATGCTTTGCAGGTTGATCGTAGTGGAACCAGGATTCACCTTTCCTTCTGTGACAATTTGTAGGAATACAGTAAAAATTGTACCCAACAGTGAGGTAACAGAACATAAGGATAAAGGTGCTGGAAAATGAACCATTGTAACAGCCTGGAGTATTTCACGGAACTATAAGTAAAACATTTTCAAAATAATAAAAAATGTTCTATATGAAAACTATATTAATATCAAATGTTATGAATAAGATGTAACCTGCAACACAGTGCTGCACGAAACCACAAGAACTGCTGCAAGAAGATAGAAACAACCAATGATCCAGTCATTGTTGGCTTCATCTTTCAAGGGCTCAATATTCGCAAGTGATACTTGAGTTTGATCCTTAACTGAGTCCTTTGGACTTTGTAGGTAGCTCATGACTACAGCCCCACTTAAACAGAGTACAGTCCCCATGATCTTGGCCCTACTATATTGGCAACCTATATCAACTTTCTCAAACCTACAAGACAACTATAAAAAATTTCTAAGAGAGCATGTTAGTTCAATGAATTGCGAGACTCATACTATTTATATTATTTGGTTACTACAGGACTTGAATATTTTGATTGCAAAATAATTAGATTAAGAGGAAGAAATCTATGTCCTTGCTGAATTTTTTGAAAAAAAATGTCCTTGTGTCTTCTAGTGCAAAATAATTAGATTAATTATAGTACAACCAATATTATTTGACACGCAACATGTCAAAATTAGTTAAACTATGCTATAATATCACACACACTGTTTTAGGTCTATCTCCGTTAAGAAAGAGAAAGATAAGGACAAAGAATAAAATGGTAAGAGTAATGTTAAATGTACTATAAATACTATACTATTTTGTATTATCCTAAACAAAAAAGTGGGGTCGAATTGAAGATGACTCATAATTTATTTTGACAATTTTCAAGGAAAGACCTTACACATTTCTTAACAGTAATACAAAGTAGTACCATTCTAAATGGTAATGCTACAAGATGAAGTAATCTAGGGCAACTTTTTTCTTCAATACTATTTAGATCATTTGATAGTTATAACACCTTGAATATTTCATAGCTAATATAATAGCAAGAAATTTTTTGAAGTTTTAACCTAGAAAGTATCTATCTTTATGGAAACTTAGAAAAAAAGGAGATATTCTATGAAAAGAGAGAAACAAAAGGTAGAAAGCATGAAGGAAAAATTTATATAACATGTACAATTGATGAACGAAGGAATAATGTTTAATATTGTCTTAATATATGTATAAATTTTTACATTTGATAGAAAATTCCCCATTTCATTATCGGAGTGGTATTCTAAGGAACGTTTGGGTATGTATAATTAATCCTAATTCATCTTAATTTGTAACAATTTTGTATTGTCAATAAACTTTGAATTACATTACTAAAGACAAGTTAACTGACCTGAGTGAAGCTGAAATAATAAATATTATGCCTGGGGCAATATTAGGCATGGCAGATGCAATGGCTGGATTTGTTTTCTCAATCCCCAGCATCATCAGAGTTTGAAATGTAGTCACCCTGAATAGACAAGTATATATGTTATACATGTGCTTCTAAGAACAATTAAATGCTATTCTTCTAAAATCATATCATATCATCATACATATCATACTCCTTATAAAAATGTGAGTTTAGGAAAAGTTAAATTAGATAATTACAGTTTAATTATAGTTTGCTGAGGAGCGGTCTAAATGGCGCTTTTTAGCAAACGATTTCAGAGCTGCTAACTTACGCCTCCGCTTAGATCTCAATGGAAAAAAAGAAGAAGAAAAGTAAGAAAAAAAAATCTTAAATATAGGATTGAGAGCTTCAAACTCAAGGTTGCTAGGTTCCGATGATCTTTCTAATACAAATTTTGTTGAAGATGATGAAGATTTTGATTTCAATGTGATGGGGTCAACGGGGCCAAGAGGTGAGAAGAAGAAGAAATCGATGATGGAGATTCTTAATTTTATGGATTCTCGTCACACTCAAGTTACTCCACAGATGATCGGTAAGCAATCTCGCCATCTCAGTTCTTATAGTGGTGCTGGGAGCTCAGGTGGAGTTTCTTCGGCTGATGAAGTTGAATCGGTAGATATTTTGCCTGATTCTCCGTTATTACTGCATTCTTCAAATTCGGTAAGAAATTCAAGCTCAGATCCTGTGTTTCTTGTATCTGGTGTTGATACGGCTACTGTTCCATTAGAGTCTGTTGAGAAAATTTCTGTTCCTGATGTTTTAACTATTCAAAATAGTTCAAACACAAGTAAATCTAACAAAGAGAAAGCATATTTTCCACTAATAGGGCCTGTAAATAAACCTATTTTAGATCCTGTCAATATTGTTAAGAAAACTAGGCTAGTATTTTTGTTGACAACAGAAAACTAGAGAATAGATTTGACTTGGATTATATGCCACCTGCAACAAAGGATACAATGACATTTGAAGAGGAAGAATGGAATGAGGGAGTATCTTTTTGGTAATTCTCCCTTATTGGCCAAGTTATGAGGCTTAATGTAAGATACAAAGCTGTGGAAACATTTATACAGAAAGTTTGGGCTCCTTTGGCAATTCCAGAAGTTAGTATCCTCAAGGAAGGTATATTTCTGTTCAAATTCAAAAATAAAAAAGAAATGTGTGATATTCTTGGAAATGGTCCGTGGTTTTTTGGCTCTAGACCTTTACTTTTAAAGACTTGGTCTATTGATATGGATATTGATAGAATAAAAGAATGTATATATCCTATGTGGATTCAATTACCTGGACTAAAGCTTAACCTATGGAATGCCAAGGCCATTAGTAAAATTGCAAGTGTTATAGGAAGACCAATTTCCACTGATAAACTCACTGCAAGTAGACAAAGACTTGCTTATGCTAGGGTCCTTGTTGAAGTCACAATGCCTTCCCCTCTTCCTGATTATATTTCAATTCAGGGGCCTAATAATTCTCATTTCACTTAGAGGGTGAATTATGAATTTAAGTCCAGATAGTGTGAATTTTGTAAAATAGTGGGACATGACTCAACATTTTGCAAAATACAGTCTAGAGTTCAGAAATGGATCCCAAAACAAAATACTGGTAATGCTGGAAATGAAAGAATTGATGTAAGCCAACAGGGGGAAAATTCTGGTGTTGGCTATAAAAGCTCTGAGGGAATTCTGCATACTAATGTGATGCCAAGTGAAAAGTGCAACATTGAAAGCTGCAGTAATTCTCCCCAGTTGTTTGTGCATGTTTCTATGCATGTCACACCTGAAAATGTTACATTGCAACATAAGGATGCTGGAGAGAAGGGTATTGCTAGTTAGTTTCCTAAACAAAATGAGAATGTCCAGTTATCTTTACAAAAGGTAACACAGGAATTTGAAGTTAACCTACCTCAAAGGAGTATGGTGAATGTTGAAAAAATGTGAATGAAAGAATGCAAACAAAAAGAATGGGATCAAATCTTCAAAGCACTAAAAAAACAATGACGTAGTTGAACAAAGACTTGTGCATGTTGTGCATGCTCAACAGTTAAAATTGGTGTATATCAAGCCCCTCTTACTAATAGCTCTTGGATTGACATACAAAGAAGTAAGAAAAAGGCTTCTATTCCTACTAACTCTTTCTCACGTCTAAGTTGCTTAGATATTGACTCATCTACAATTGATAGAGGAGGATTGTTCTAAACATGAATCTATCTTTTTGGAATGTGAGAGGGTTGAATAAGTCCTCAAAGCAACACATGGTAAAGCAACATATGCTTCAGTATCACTTATCTTTTTTTAGCTCTACTTGAGACAAAACTAAAGGAGAATATGCTATCAATAATTGTTAAGAAGATTACTAATAATTGGAAATGGATATTTAATTTGAGGAGGTATGGGAAAACTAGAATCATGTTATTATAGGACCCTAATATTATGAATGTTCAGACTGTTAGTAGCTCTGATCAACATATAACATGAACAGTAAATTTTTTTTGATGGGAACTTAGATTGTATTATTTCCTCAATATATGGTTTCGGTCAGTTGGAAGCTAGGAAAGAATTGTGGGCAAATCTTAATGATATCCACCAATTTGTTGGAAATACTCATTGGTTGCTAAGTGGAGACTTCAACACAATTACAAGTAATGAAGAAAAACTAGGTGGTGCAAATCTTTCAGATGCTGATACAAATGATTTCAATAACTTTATTAGTAATTGCCTACTCACACACTTGAAAACAATTGGATGCTTCTACACTTGGAATAACAAACAGGATCCTATATCAATGATTTGGAGTAGATTGGATAGAGCTTTGGTCAATGATTCATGGATCCAACAGTACAATTTAAGTAAGGCTAAATATTTACTTCCAAACTGTTCTGATCACTCTCAGGCCCTGATCTCAATCAATGAGGATATTGTTCAAGGGAAAAAACCTTTCAAAAATTTTAAAATGCGGACAAGCCATGAAAGCTTCTTACCAACAGCTTCAACACACTGGCAAACAAAGATTGAAGGCTGCAAGATGTTTTCTGTATATACCAAACTCAAGTAACTCATGCGTTCTTTGAAAGATTTAAACAAGAAAAGTTTTAAAAATATTAGTGAACAGGTTCAAAGAGCTAGACATGATCTGGAGGAAGCTCAAAACAATCTTCAAAATGCACATCTCAACCCAAAATTCATTAAACATGAAAAAGATTGTATCTCTGTATACAATAAGCTGCTGGATTGTGAGTTATCATTCTTCCAGTAAAAAGCAAGAATAGTTTGCAGTGTTAAAGGAGATAGATGCACAAATTTCTTCCACTCTGTGATAAAGTCAAACAGACACCACAATAGAGTGATGGCTCTTTATAATTCCTTGGGGCAAAGAATAACAGATGGTGAAGGTATTGTTAATGAACTGATTTCTTTTTTCAAAAGCCTAATGGGGACTGCCATTTACTACCACAATACCTGATAACAACATCATTCATTATGGTCCTTGTTTGAGTGATACTCATGCTAGAGCTATTTCTTCTCCTATTACCAATGATGAAATTAAAAAGGCTGTTTTTTCTATGTCTGAAAACAAAGCTTCAGGGCTATACGGATACAATGTTTCCTTCTTTAAATCAGCTTGGAGTGTCATTAGGGATGAAGTTACTCAAGCTATAGAGTAATTTTTCAAATCAGAGAAGTTTCTGGGGGCTATCAATTCAACTTCTATTACTCTCATTCCAAAGATAAAATTGTTAGGAATCTTGACCCCAAGATTAGTTTGTTTTGATGATAACAAATATTATATGTTGTGTGTATTATGTGCTAACATTTGTTTTGCAGTATCAGAGCTATATCAACAATTATATTCAAAGAGATACTCAAGACATAGATGAGTTCAAGGCAAAATGAAGCAAAGAAGAAGATATACTTTATTGTCAAAATGTAATTTTATATTTTCTTTGCTTAAAAATTTGTACAAGCCTTGATCACTCACACACATGCACACACATAGTGTTAGAACACACTAACACATACTTAGTGTGTTGGTTAACAATAGAAATCCCCTATGTTAGCCATTAGAGTTTATAGATATTAAGTGAGTCTTAAAACATTTTATTTACACCTCTTAGAAATTAGAATCTGGAAAACCTCAAAAGACCAAAGTTGTAGGTCTCTTCAAGAGCTTTCCAACAAATCTTAAATCACCTCATTCCGATATCGGATGAGAAAGTTATAGTCAAAATACTAAACAGAAAAATTCCAGAATCTGAGTTTACAGTGTAGTCGACTACTATGCCTTGTAGTTGACTACTGAGCAATTTTCTGACTTCACAGAGTCTGTTTAGACTCAGTGTAGTCGACTACTATGACTTGTAGTCGACTACAGATGCAGTTTTTCCAGATTTCAGGTTTAAAATAAGTGACTGTTTATAGCCGTTTTGTGGACGTTAATTGGGTTTAAAATTATGTCATTTCAGAGGCTATAAATAGGTTTAAACATCAGAAAACAACAACCAAGTTTTACACTTGCAAGATCAAACATTTTGTGCATATTCACTCTCTAATTTTCCAGATTTTCATGCTAAGTGTTTAGAAAAAGAGAGTTTCTGATATTGCCTTGGTTTCAATCATTCTTAGAGATTGTATAGACAATATTCAGAGAGTTAAAAGAATCCTAAGCCACTGCAGCACTTCACTACACATTCAAGGCTTATAGGATCAATTGTGTTCTTGCTTCAAAAAGGATTTCTCTCGGGTTTGAGAGGGTTGATCTCTTGGTTTAGAGATTGGGTGGCAATTGGCATGGTCTTGTCAATTGGTGTTGCAATTTGCATGGTCTTGCAAATTGGTCAGGTTTGCTTTTGATTTTGTAAGGTTTCAAAATCATAGTGGAAATCTCAAGCGGGATTTGCTTGGGGACTGGATGTACACCGGGTTGGTGGAACCAGTATAAAACTTTGTGTTTGTGATTGTGAATTTCTGAGATTGCCATTTTTCTTTGTAATTTATAATCTACTTTGCATATATTTTGAAAGAATACTATTCACCCCTCTTCTAGTGTTCTAGTGTATCTATTTCAGATCCTACATTTGGTATCAGAGCAAGGTGAAAGATGGCATCAACAAATACATCACAATTCAAAGAGGGATATCCCACACAGCGACCACCTCTATTCGATGGCACGAACTACAACTATTGGAAGTGCCGAATGAAGATTTACCTTCAATCAATTGGCTACGAACTTTGGAACGTCGTGGAAACAAAATATGAGAAGCCAACAACTCCTTTTGCAGAATGGACTACTTCTCAAAGAAATAATGCAAATTTGGATTCAAAAGCAATGAATGCATTATTTTGTGCACTTGACAAGAATGAGTTCAATAGGGTGTCAACGGCCACATCTGCATACGATATTTGGCATACACTTGAGGTAACTCATGAAGGTACAAATAAAGTTAAAGAATCTAAAATATCTGTTCTTGTGCACAGGTTTGAGTTATTCAAAATGAAAGAACAAAAAGAGGAATCCACTCACATGTGCTTCATGGCACAAGAAGATGAGGTATGCAATAATGAAGAATTATTAGATGCTTTCAATGAATTATATGAAACATTTTTGAGATTAAAGGCTTCACATAATTTTCTTAAAGGTGAAAATAAAAGATTACTTGAAGAAATTTCTGATTTTAATTCTTCTACTATTTCTAATTCTCAAGTAATTGAATTGAAAGAGGAAAATAAATCATTGCTTAAAGAAAATCATATTTTGACTAATGAGAATGTTTATCTAAAATCAGAATGCAATGATTTAAAAATCCGCATTAATGTTTTAGATAAAGATATTTCTTCTATTAAATTAAAATATGATGATATATGTTTGAATGTTAGTAAATTCAATAAAAGTAAAGAGAATTTGAATAATTTGCTCTCATTTCAAAAATCTTCAAACAATCATTTTGGCATTGGATTTGTTCCTAAGTATTTTATAAAGAATGATTATGTTTTGAAGAATAATAATAAGAATATTCATGCTAAACAAAATAAGTATATATGGATTCCTAAGAATTTGAATATTCATGATAGGAATTATTATATTTCATCTTATATTTATGAAGTTTGCAATTCAAAGAATTACACTTATGTTAACAAATGGAAACCAAATTCCAAGTGGATTTGGATTCCTAAGGGCTAATCCTAATGATATAATATAAAAGGGTACCAAAGTGCTTGATATTTTTATTAAGGTACCCAAGAAAAGAAATTTTTAATTAGAATTATGTTTATTTCTTTTTGCTAATGACAAAGGGGGAGTTATATAGAAAATTTTAATTTTAAATTTTTTACTAATGCTTTGATGCAGGGGGAGTAAAAGATTTTATTTAATGATTTCATGCAGGGGGATTAAAATTTTTATATCTTAATAACATATATTTGTCATCATCAAAAAGGGGGAGAATGTTAGGAATCTTGACCCCAAGATTAGTTTGTTTTGATGATAACAAATATTATATGTTGTGTGTATTATGTGCTAACATTTGTTTTGCAGTATCAGAGCTATATCAACAATTATATTCAAAGAGATACTCAAGACATAGATGAGTTCAAGGCAAAATGAAGCAAAGAAGAAGATATACTTTATTGTCAAAATGTAATTTTATATTTTCTTTGCTTAGAAATTTGTACAAGCCTTGATCACTCACACACATGCACACACATAGTGTTAGAACACACTAACACATGCTTAGTGTGTTGGTTAACAATAGAAATCCCCTATGTTAGCCATTAGAGTTTATAGATATTAAGTGAGTCTTAAAACATTTCATTTACACCCCTTAGAAATTAGAATCTGGAAAAACTCAAAAGACCAAAGTTGTAGGTCTCTTCAAGAGCTTTCCAACAAATCTTAAATCACCTCATTCCGATATCGGATGAGAAAGTTATAGTCAAAATACTAAACAGAAAAATTCCAGAATCTGAGTTTACAGTGTAGTCGACTAATATGCCTTGTAGTCGACTACTGATCAATTTTCTGACTTTACAGAGTCTGTTTAGACTCAGTGTAGTCGACTACTATGACTTGTAGTCGACTACAGATACAGTTTTTTCAGAGTTCAGGTTTTAAATAAGTGACTGTTTATAGCCGTTTTGTGGACGTTAATTGGGTTTAAAATTATGTCATTTCAGAGGCTATAAATAGGTTTAAACATCAGAAAACAACAACCAAGTTTTACACTTACAAGATCAAACATTTTGTGCATATTCACTCTCTAATTTTCCAGATTTTCATGCTAAGTGTTTAGAAAAAGAGAGTTTCTGATATTGCCTTGGTTTCAATCATTCTTAGAGATTGTATAGACAATATTCAGAGAGTTAAAAGAATCCTAAGCCACTGCAGCACTTCACTACACATTCAAGGCTTATAGGATCAATTGTGTTCTTGCTTCAAAAAGGATTTCTCTCGGGTTTGAGAGGGTTGATCTCTTGGTTTAGAGATTGGGTGGCAATTGGCATGGTCTTGTCAATTGGTGTTGCAATTTGCATGGTCTTGCAAATTGGTCAGGTTTGCTTTTGAATTTGTAAGGTTTCAAAATCATAGTGGAAATCTCAAGCGGGATTTGCTTGGGGACTGGATGTACACCGGGTTGGTAGAACCAGTATAAAACTTTGTGTTTGTGATTGTGAATTTCTGAGATTGCCATTTTTCTTTGCAATTTATAATCTACTTTGCATATATTTTAAAAGAATACTATTCACCCCTCTTCTAGTGTTCTAGTGTATCTATTTCAGATCCTACAAAAATGTCCCAGAACTCCTGCTGATTTTAGGCCTATTTCATGCTGCAATTTCCTCTAAAAATTCATATCAATTTTTTTGGCTAATAGACTTAAATCAGTCTTGGGGTTCCTTGTCAATAATGTACAAAGTGCTTTTGTGGAAGGAAGACAGATAACAAGCAACATTCTGTTGGCACATAAACTGATCAAATGCTATAATAGGAAACATATATCCCCTAGAATCATGCTGAATATAGATATTAAAAAAACTTTTGATACAACCAGTTGGAACTTTTTGAATCATATGCTAAAGAGTCTGGGCTTTCCTAGTGTGATGGTTGATTGGATAATGACTTGCATATCATCCCCAAAATGCTCTATTTCCCTCAATGGCTCTTTACATGGTTATTTCAAAGGAGAAAGAGGTCTTAGGCAAGGAGATCCACTCTCTCCTTATCTTTTTATTCTAGGCATGGAATACATGTTAAGAAGTTTGGATTTGTTGAAACATGATAGGCAGTTCAAATTCCATCTGAAGTGTGATAAACTCAAGATTACTCATCTCATTTTTGCTGATGATTTATTGCTATCAGGCAAAGGAGACTTATATACTATGCAAAAACTTCATCAATGTCTAAAGGAGTTTAGTGCAACCACTGGTCTTAAAGCTAACGCTGAAAAATGTTCTATTTTTTTATGGAGAGTGCATGATTCCATCAAAGCTTCAATTAGCAACCAATTGGGTTATAATGAGGGATCTTTGCCTATCAAATACCTGGGTGTTCCTCTATTATGCAAGATATTATCTTATGTAGACTACAATCCCCTCTTCAAGAAAATAACCAGTTAGTTTCAGAATTGGTATAAATTCAGGAATCTCTCTTATGCTGGTAAATTTCAAGTCATAAAAAGTGTGATTTTAGGGATGCAAATATATTAGACATCAAGTTATATACTACCTAATAGTGATATCCAGAAAACTGATGAGCTTTGTAGAAACTTTTTATGGGGAAAATCAGACCAAGCCTTCAGAGTTCCTCTAGTCTTGTGGGATAGAGTATGCTTGGGGAAAGATTTGGAGGCCTAGGAGTTTTTTTAGCTTTTGCTTGGAATGCAGTTTCAGCTCTGAGGAAAATCTGATACATTCATGTTAATAAGGAGTTATTATAAATCAAATGGGTTTATTGTAATTACTTTAAAAACATGGATATATGGCATGTCAATTCCTGGATTTGGAAGCAAATGATTAAAATCAGAGATAAATCTTTGATTCAATGTGGTGGAGTGGAAAATCTGAAATAGCTCATTGGTGCTTGTTACAAAAATTCAAAAATCAAAATCTCTGCCATGTATTATGCTTTATCTCCTGCTACACACATGGTGCCTTGGTGCAAGACTGTATAGGAGCTGATGAGCTATCCTAAGCATTCATCTATATGTTGGTTGGCGGTTCAAAACAGGTTTCTAACACAAGACATGCAACTTAGGAGAAGGGTTGTGCAAAACAATCAATGTTGTTTATGCAACGGGACAAGACTGAAGAGCCGTAATCACCTGTTTTTTGAGTGTGATTTCTCATGCAATGTCTAGAATTATATTATGGCTTGGCTTCAGTTTAGATGGAGATCATGCGACTAAGATGTGTTAATGAATTGGTATAACACCAGACTAAGAGGCAAAGGATCTAAACAAAAATTTAAAAGGATGGCATTGTCGATAACTTTATATAGGATATAGGAAGAGCGAAACACCAGTTTATTCCAACAGAAGTGCAGGGGTTTAGATCAGTTGGTTAAACTGATAAAGATAAATATCTTAACATTGTTCTTAATAGCTCTAATCTGGTTGAAAATAGAGAGTGGCTACTTTCTTTGTAAATACTAGAGTGAAACTAAGGATTAATCCTTGGTTTCTGGTTTTTTGAATTCTCAATTGCTGAGAATCTTGATGTACAAAAACATTCGATTTGGAAAATGAATAAAATACTTCATTGACAAAAAAAAAGATAATTACAAAGAAACCCTAAAAATTTACAAAAACTACCAAAAAATAAAAAAATACAAATAACCCCTTGATAAAATCTAAAATTAGAAACAAACCCCTTTAAATCTAAAAATTATAATCAACCTCTTGAAAATTCCAATATTTGTAAACAAAACTTTGAGGGGTTAAGTGAAAATACATAAAGCTTATTATGGTTTCTGTTAAAATTTACTGGGATGTCAATTGGTCATGTGACTACACATAAATTACTGATGTTAGTTTTGAGGGTTTTCAACCAAAAGTTATTGGGGGTTTAGTGATACTTCTAAGGATATTAGAGATTTAGTTCCAAACACCAAACTTATCATAGGTTTAGTGAACTATATTCATATTTTAATATTGTCTTTTTTCAATAGGTACTCACAAATTGTAGGTATTTTAAAATTTATCTCCAAATCATGATAATTGTAAATTGCCTCCAAAAGTATTTTATTCTCTCAACTTCACTCATCAATGTAACTTTAATTAAAAAAAGCAGTCTTATCCGTGTAGGCACGAGCATGTATCACTTGTATAATTTAGCTAGAAATTGATAATTTTTTAAAGCAATTATATATCTATTTTCTAATTAATTTTTTACTAAGTTTAAATACTAAAATGGTTTCATAGATTGCCTTTACGTGGTAGATTTTTAGGATGTAATAATAAGAAAACCCCTTAAATATAATTATTATTAGAAACCCCCTTTAACTTTAGAATTATTAGAAAAGCCCCGATCAACTTTGAGATTTTATCCAAAAAAGTCACCTAAAGTCATCGCTTTTAGCGATGTTACCTGATAAAATCTCAAAGTTAAAAAAGTTTTCTAATAACTCCTAAATTTATGGGGATTTTCTAATATTTTTAAAGTTATGTGGGGTTATCTTATTATCGTCTAAAGTTAAGGGGAGTTTTTTTTTTTTTTGATATTTTAGCTTTAAAACATTATACTTTGTTCACATAGTTATCTGCAGTAAACCTGAGATATATCATTTGCCTGATAATTTACTATGCCAAATAAGAAAGATGCATCATTTTATTATACACAACCAACTCAGTGAAAAAGAGATTTTTTAATGGTTGGAAAATGGTAGTTTGGATAGCGAAGGCTTTGATATTTAGGCCCTTGAAATGTTCAATAGGTATGTTAATTAAAAAGAATCATATGAGTAAATTTTCTCACATAAGGACTTTTAAATTTACAACTAAATTATAATTTAATGCATTCCATTTTAAGCATTATATCTTTCCAATATTATACTTTGTAGACACATGCGAAAGAGATACAAATTAGTTTTAGCCACACATTTATGTTTTTTTTTTGATATTTTGATTATTAGATGTTAAATATGTGCCATTTCAAAATATTTAGGATCTTCACCAATTGCGAGCCTTTTAGGTGTTTATCAGGTATGTTAATTAAAAATAATTTGTGAGTAAAACTACTCAAATCGGTATTGTTTAAGATTTTTTTGATATTTTGATTATAAAAGGTTCATATATATCATTTCAAAATATCTAGGATCTTCACCACTAGTAGTTAATTTGACAACCATGAATAAGAATAACTACATGTCATTAGAATACCACTAGCTACCAGGTACTATATAAGAAATAGAAATGAGTCCTTAAAGAAGGTGTAACTAAGACAACGAAGTTGAAGCAACTCTAATTTGCAAGAATAATTGAATGGGATGGACAAGGTCACTTAAGAGGAACGTGATACTCACCAGAAAAACAAAAAAATTTAAAGTCATAAGCATACCACCAATTGCATGAAATAGTCAAAGTTAACTATAAATTAATTTTATATCTCAACAAACAACAAGTCACTCTACTAAGAATATGATACATATTAGCGTGAAATAATCAATTAGTTATTTCATATATAGCTTGCTAACTTTGAATATCCAGAGCAAAACATATAGAATATAAATATATTATCTTAAAAAAATTCTCATAATTAGATCCATGGCTATTCGTAAATGATCTTTTCTTAGAGTTTATTAGCCTCATAAGGTATCACATTAAAGGAGAAACTATTTAATTATTAAACTATGTAGGATATAAAAATTAAGATATTATACTATAGATTCGCTCAAACTATAAGATGACAACATACATTTGCTATGAGGAACAAATCGCGCATATTATATATTTTTTAATAAAATGGTCTTGACCTTCATGTATTACTTGTTACAAATTATGGTTAATGTAAATTGACTATATAATTTTTATTTTGGTCATGATAATTTTAATACTTTTGATTAACTATATAGATATATAGACAATAAATTATTTTACTTTTACATTTTACAATTGATTTATAATTAAGAAATAAACAAAAAAGAAATGATAATGATATTTAGTCACGTGCAATGCATGTGCATCCAATGTATACCTCCTAAAAATCTTTGGACACAATAACTTCAAGATAAGATGAGAATTGAAGAGAATAATTAATATGATTATTTTAACAAAAGAAAAAACTCATAATTTAACACCATATAATATGTCTTTCCTTTTTCTCACATGAATAATCAAAATCAACCTTTATATGGTACTGTATGATGCTAGCCTTCCCTATAGTTACAAAGTGTAAATATATGTAGGTTTTAGTATTTGAAATCTGCTCATCATGAGTCTCTGTAAACCCATAGAATTTCCACTTACCACCTGTCCTAGATGTATTATTAGTATTGATTAATATAAGGGGGCAATGGGTATTGACTATTAGGATTTAATATGTCTCTTGAAATTTGAGTGTCCTTCTTAGGTGGAAACATGGATGAAATCTGGACTCACGTTGTGACATCAAATTATTTATTTATTTTAGTCCCTCGGATCTTTAATAATTGCATATTAGTTCCTTAAATCTTAGAAATTATACATTAGTCCCTTAAATGTAATAGGTGAATGTAGGCGTATAAAATTGCCTATAGGTCCCTTAGCACAGTTCGACGCCGATTTAACAAACGGACCACCAGGCGACGTATCCAAACAAGACCGCCAACGCTGAAGCCAAGCTATACGCAACGGAGCAGGTTAACGAGGCGACAAATCGCACCCAAGCATTGGAATGCATCCACTCGCACGCGGAATCAAACCAATGTTTAGGTGAATCACCGAGTCATCTAAACAAGAGCGAACTCGGATGAATCACGATCAAATCAACATCAATTCCGGACTCAAATTCAGAAGTTGGTTTACTGCCATATCAGGAACCCGACTCACTGCCAAATCTGGAATCAAGTCAAAGAGTCGTTGCCAAGTCAATCAACCACACAAGAGAACCAGAACCGGAAACAAAGGACGAAACGGACAAACACCCGGGGACTCGGCCGAAACCGAACCACCCCAGGGTGGCTCGGCCCAAGCCGAGCCACCCTGAGGTGGCTCGGTGAAGGCCGAGCCACGCACCCTAGCGGTCGGACCCTCGCGCCCGAAAGCCCGACGGCCGCCTACGGGGGGCTCGCCCAAGGCCGAGACGCACTCAGGCGTGGCTGCGCGCAAGGCCGAGCCACCTGAGGGTGGCTGCGGAGCCAAGCCGAGCCACCAGCTCACTCACTGAGGTGGGCTCGGCCCAAGGCCGAGGCCAACGCCATGGGTGGCGTTTCGGCTAAGGGCCGAGCCACCTCATTGGTGGCCTAGGCTCAGAACTGTGGCGGCAAGGCAGTAAGTTGCTAGAGTGCCTATAAATAGGCCTTGTGCTCAGTTTGTTTCAAGAGGTTGGAACATTTTGGAGCAAGAGGCGAAGGCCGTCGTGCTGGATTTGAAGACTCAGATCTAAAAGATCCAGGCAACTTTGGAAGGCTTGAGACTTGGCTTTCAGATACCGGTGCTCGCGATCACCCACCGTCGCCAATAAGGCAGGAGTTCGAGAGGATTGGATTTGAGATCTAGCACGATGCACAAGACTCCGCGGATCTAAGCTTGTTCTTAGATCCCGAGATTCGAGCGGGGTTGTTTCCTTAGGTGAAAGCAAATAACTCCGCTTATATTCCGCTTGGTGGAATATTGCCCGTCATAATCGTGTAGATCCGACCGGATCGAGATCACGCGTGATCGCACGCAAATAACCCCGGCGGCAGGCAAAGAACGCCCACCAAAGGCGAGCGACCGCAAAACAGGCAGCTCGCGATTAGTTCGAGCAAATAAGGAAAATTGTAATCTTAGCGTTCGGTTTTGATTTTTCATTGTAACCGAATCTTAATAAAAAGAGCCGGAATCTTTGTAACGGCATAAAGTGTTAACTGAGATAGCAATGATATCAACAATGAAGAAAGCTTAGGCAATTTTTCGCCGCGGCGACACAGAATCTGGCGACCACAGTGGGAGCGCAACAGCTTTTAAACTCGCCGAAGCTGTCGCGTCGGAGCCGCGGATCCGATCCCGTCGAGGAGGAGGTCGAGGTACGAATTCGACCAACAAAAGTTTCGAGGGAGTACGTGTCATCCTGCGTCCAGATCCACCTCACCATCGCAAAAGGTCCAAAGTCTCCAAAGATCTCTCCAAAGAGAAAGACTTCGTTGGTACGAAAGAAGTTGAAGCTGCCGAACCGAAAGATCTCGCCCGCGTTTGATGGCCGAGCTGGCAATCGGGTGAGATCTCTCTCTGCCAACCATAGTCAGATCTGCTCATGGCGCGAATCTTCCGTTGCCGAGGGGCGTAGTGACTCTCCTCTTCGGAAAGAGAGCCCGCCAAAGGCAACGGCAGCGCCGCGAAAATCA
>NC_033803.1:14264513-14273891 GCF_001876935.1 Asparagus officinalis
GGGTCTAGTCCGAGACCCGATATCGAATAAATAGATCCGACCCACTTTGACCCGGGCATGCTCGGGTCGGACCTAACCCGACTTTGAACCCGACGGGCCGGGTCATGGGCCTGAATCGGCCCAGCCCACGCCCACCCCTAAAACTGGGTTCCTTTAATTCACAACACTATCATATTGTAAGAAAGAAATGCATCAACACAATAAGCTTATTGTTATCATTTTTATCAATCTATAATTTTAATAATGTCTAATTGCTTTTTTATGTTGGTACTTTGCAGCTTAATATCAGATATTATGCTCTTTCATATTAAATTTTATTATTATATTTGCTTTGATTTTACATTTTAGCTAAATAAGCTATTATCTTTAAGCTACAATCTAAATTGATGTTAATACTAACTATTAGACATGAAAAAAGGATCAAATATTTTAGCTGATTTTTTATTCATCTAGCTATCGCATAAGCATTCCATCCTTCTCTATATCATCTAGAGAAATACTGTGAGTTTTCTCTAGGATTTTTTTTTGGAAAAATGTGTCAATGCCCCAAAAAAAGAAAGTGATTATGACTAACCCCCCCTGTATTATTTTTTGTGTGAGGATACCTCCAATACATAGAATAATTGTGTTTGAGCCCCTATTTACCTTTCCAACTCAACACAGAGAGAAACATTTACCAAAACCCAAAACTACCCTTAACACATCCCTAAAAGAATAAAGACTCCGAAGAGAAGCAGAGAAAGAGAAAGGAAGAAGGCTGAAGAGAAGCGGACCGATTACGTCGATTTGAGCCGATTACCGAAGAGAAAAAGATCGGGTTTTTTTTGAAGAACAGAGAGAGGAGGGCGATGGAGAGGGTGAAGACCAAAAGGTGGGTGAAAGAGAGGGGCGAAGGAGAAGAAGATGGTGAGGACTGTGAGGGTGAATAGGAGGGTGAAGAGGAGAGAGAAGAGGGTGAGAGGGAGGAGAGGGGACGAGGTCGAGGTTGGGTGAGTAAGTGGGTTTGGGTACTTTTTAGTCTTTTTAGAGTCGGGGACTTGAGGGTGCTGTTCATCAAGGGAGGAGAGGTTGTGGGTGGATGAACGGAGGGTGGGTAAGTGGAGGAGGGAGGAGGGTGTGTGGGTGAGTTTGGGCTTTTGGGTTTCCATTATTGGAGGAAGCGAGAGAAGATAATTGCATCTACACACACACAAACACACACAGAGAGAGAGAGAGAGAGAGAGAGAGAGAGAGAGAGAGAGAGAGAGAGAGAGAGAGAGGGGTGATTGAGGAAGAAGAAGTGAGAGCAAAGAGTCCTAACGGGCAACTTTTAAACAGGGGATCGGGTCGGGTTTAGTTAATATGGGTGGTCCAGTTTTCATCTGAGTCCCGTCTTCTCCTGTCCCCATCCATCATTGCACTTTCTTTGTGCAAGTTTTGCATAATGCTTCTACTTCATTTTGTCATTGGAAGTTTCTAAATATATATTTTTTACAATAGTTAAATAAAGTTTATACTTAGTATGTTGGGATGAAGAGGTGCGCTAAGGATCTGTACGATTCGGTGTCAAACCCTAGCGGGGTGATTCAACTCGGACTAGCGAAGTTCAAGGTAATGGGGGTGGTAGCAATAACTGTTTTCTTTTGGTGCAAATATTTGATTTGTATCGAGATTTTCAGGGTTTGTTTTTTGGTTTTAGAGCAGTTGTCGCTGGATCTGATTGAGGATTGGCAGCGGAGGAATTTGGAGGATGCGTTGATGGATTAGAGGAAAGGGGGTTTGACTATTGCAAGACTGACCATGTATCAGCCTTTTAATGAGCTGATGGATTTGAAGATTGTGAGTATATAAATTAGCTATTTGATGAATATATTAGTTGTTTTGTTTTTGATGAATATATTAGTTTTTTTGTCTGTTTTGATGCAGTGATAAGAATTTTTGGATGGCTTAAGATATTAGTTGTCTTGTGGCGTAATTTTGCTAGCAAAGATCATTTTATTGAAGTTCTTATGAAATCTATGTGAATTTGTTGGGGTATGTTTGGATTAGGGTAATTGGAGTTCTATATTGTTCAAAGTATGTGTAAATGTCAACATAATTGTTTGGTTGGATGATGTTACTACATCAAAAGGTTATTTTGCAAAAGCAAAGTAGATGAAACATAGGGTAGCTGTTGCGGCGTAAAAAGTATTTTAACAACAGGAGGTTTAACTGTATGTTGTAATTGTCATTTGTTGTTAGCTATTAACAATGAATGTCAATAATTCTCATTTGTTAGTATTGTTGGCCTTCTTGTTTTGATGATGTTTAACAAATAATTTACAACTAATGTTGTTTGTCTAGTGTTTGTGTTTACGTATTTATTCCAGGCAAACAACGAGTTGGAGGATGGATGGAATAGAGCTTCAACGATATCAAATGGAGGTTGGCGGAATTATGGAGTGAAGCAACATACAATTCAAGTTAAAGATCAAGTTCAAGCTTCATCCGCATGTGTACCAAGTCAAGCTTATTGAAGATCAAGATCGGCTTGGGTAACATAAGTTTTGGTTTCTATGCATATATATAGTTATATATATTTATATACATGCATGGTTTTGGGTTTTCATGTTTATAATATGAAATCACATATTTCATATTTACTATTGTGTTTTTGAAATCATTGCATAGAATATGCAATTTTGTGAAAATTCTGTATTCTTAGTTTTTGGACTTAACAATAATCATATACATATTTTATTAAGTCTATATAATCATTGTGCAAAGTTTCAAAACATGGTTTAGCCAAAATATCAAAATTCACATGTTTACATTTTCGTGTTTTGAACTATTTTGCAAAATGATTATTTTTCACAAATGGGAAATGCAATTTAGAAATTCTTTTTGTAACATGTTCATTTACATGTTTATATATATTTCCCAAAGTTTCATTATTTTTGGACTTCATTTGTTATTTTTAACATATTTTCCAAAGTCTCAAAATCAGCTCTAAAACCTGTTTTTCTGTCATATCAGTTTTCGGTCGACCTCACCGGTCGACCGCTCAATTGTTCATTTGTTTCTGGGCAGCAGAGAGCTTGTCGGTCGACCACACCGGTCGACCGAGAGCTCGATATTTCCTTTGGTCGACCGCACCGGTCGACCGACGAAGTTCCTGCTCGATTCTCAGATTAAGACCTAGATCGCGGTCGACCGCGAGAATTTCCGGTCGACCACCGCTCAGTCAGTTCTGTTTCCAACGGCTATTTTTGTTACCGTTGCTGGGGCTGTTTTTGTCATTTTGTTTGGGGTTTTTGGCTGAGGTTCTTGGAGGCTATAAATACCCCATTGATCTCAGTTCTCATTAACCCAAGAGAATGTTTTAACAAGTTTTAAACGAGTTTAAGTTTGTTTAGTTTGTTTTTGGGGCAATTTCACAAGAGCTTGAGGAGATCGTCTATTGGTGTTTGGGCATCCAACTACTCTCCCTCGATCTCTTGATCTATTGAGAAGTTTTCTAAACTCTTATCTAGTTTTACATTTGCTTAGTTATTTGATTATCTTTCTTTAAAGCTAGTTTTTATATTGAGTTTAGATTTTATTTCACTCATTGTTTACACACACCCACATGAGCTTATTGTATTTGCATACATAGTAATATTAGGGTTGTGAGAGTTTGTAACATTGAGTGTGAGCTTTCATTGTGTTCTCATCCATAGTTGAGAACAATCAATTATTGTAATTGAGCCTAATCGTGAGATACACTTTGTAATACACTTGTACACCGAGAGAAGTGTGTGGCGAGAGTCGAGGATCGTCCTAAGAGGAGTGGCGTCGGTTGACGAACCTAGGGAGAGGTTGTAACCGAGACTTGAGGGAGACACGTCTAGTTCAACACTTAGTGGGTGTAGAGTGCGATTACAATAGTGTGTTGTTGTGAAGTTTTTGGTTAGCTAGAAAACCGAGTGTGAGGTGTAAAAGTTATTCGGGTGAACGTAGAAAACCCGGTTGTGATAGTGGATTTCTCCCCGGGAGTGGGGAGCGGAGACGTAGGACGGAAGGTCCGAACTCCGTGATCATATTGTGTGTTTGCATTGTTTATTTTGTACTATCACATTTGTAGTTTAATTATATCACCTTTGTGTTAGTTTATATATCCTTGCACATACATTGCCTATATCTCTTTGTTAGGATATATCTTGTTGTTCATATTGCTTATCCTAGTTCATATATATTGTTGTATTTCATACTTGCTAGGATAACTTATTATTAGTTTTAATTGGCATAAAATCGGATTAGATTAGCATAAGACCCTAATCACCCCCCTCTAGGGTCTAACACTAACCTCCTCTCCAAATTCCTAAGCTTTACCACTAGACCAAGTAGGCTAAAAAATTTATGTTAGTTCTACTTAAAGTTAGCTTTAACACAAACTAGAATTAATATGAAATAAGTCAGAACTAACATGAAATAAGTTAGAACTAATATTAAATAACTTAGAACTAACATGAGTTATTGCTCATGATAGAGTTTAAAAAAGACGAGAAATTTTCCTCTATTTTTTTCGTCAGATCGCATTAATGGATGCGACTTTCCATGTTTTGGGGACCAGGCGTCTGGGGAAGATAAGTGGAGTGGTAATTTTAGGTTTTTTTTAATACAATCTTTTTTTTGTACTGCTGACGTAGAGGGGCCTTGAAATTTTAAATAATATTTTTTAAGGCTGAATCACATGGGTCAAAATACAAGGTGTCTGGTCACATGAAGTCCCAACTTTTGGGGCCTCGACACAATTTTCCTAAGTTTCAAATCTACTTCTTTATTACTAAAGGAGAACAACAAAAAATTTATAATGAACAGTAACATAAGGTTTTTTGATTAACAATGTTTACGTGCCTAAGTTTAAATAACCGACTACAAAAATGTAAACAGAGTTTTTGATTTTTTTTTGAAAAAGTTCCAACTCATCTTCGTACTCTCTCTCCAAACTTCAGTTTCTACAACCCCACGTTCTCCTTGAATAAAGGCAACCACCCCATGAATCTCTCTCTTCCTCTCTCAATATTTCTTCAGAAAAGATACAGAAAAACAAAAAAAACAAAAACAAAAAATGAGAGTGATGAAAGCGAATTTCCTTCCCTTCCCCTTCCTCCCCTCTCTGCCCTCTCCTCGAACACAATGAGGTCTCCGTCCCCATCTCCTCCTCCCTCTCCCCATCTCCTCATCTTCAGCGATCCCACCAAGTCTTCCGAAAACACTCCTCTCCCCTCCTCCCCCCTCCCCATCACCCCCTCTTCCAAATTCTTCGGGTCCCACCGTGATTCTCAGGATCTTTGGCGTGACTAAAGAAAGTTCAATGGTTTACTGGATCTCAGGATCTCAGGACCTAGATCTGGAGTTGTTGGAATGGTTCAAATTTTGAGACATACTGTAATGTGGGAGTTTGGCGTGTAGATCTGGGATTTCTCCCTCAAATTTGTGGAGTTTTGATGATTTTACTTTTTTATCTCCATTTTTATGCTGCAAATTACTCTCTGTTTCTAGGGATTGAGAAGGGCGCGGTCCTGCAAGAAGCTAGGGGTATTTCATGATCCTCAACTAGATGTAAGGAGATGCTCTTAGGTCAATGATTTACATGATTCACTCTTTTTGGCCTTGATCTGTTCATTCAATATCTTAATTTATATTTTCTATGTTATTTCATCCAGGTTATAACAAAATTGTTGTATCTATTAAATCAAGGAGAAACTTTCACCAAGGTTAGTTCCTGACCTCGCTGCATTTTGTATAGACAGACTATGCGGTAAACTCTAATTTTGAACCAAAATGTTATAGGTTGAGGTGACAAAGGTGTTTTTTTGCCGTGACGAAATTGTTTCAGACGAAGGATACTGGGTTAAGGATAGGGGTGGCAAACGGGTCGACCCGACCCGACCCGACCCGTATAAAATTTGACCCGACCCGTATAAGTGTGACCCGACCCGACCCATTTAATAAATGGGTCAATGCGATCCGACCCGTTTATTAAACGGGTTACCCGACCCGACCCATATATTGGTAGAGAATACTAAACATTTAGTGTGGTTGTAGTAGAAACCTGCATATTCTATTGTACTCTTTTAAGTGACTTATGCACACAAAAACCAGGTTACTATTTCTGATATATTTATAAAGGTTCACTGCAAATTTCCACATTTGGAGATAAACAAAATATTGAATGGCTACAATGTCATTCTACATACATACGCATCAACTATCTGGGGAAATTCCAATCCAAAAATTGAAGAAAGCACATAGCATTTTCATTATATACAGTCTGAAGAAATGAACTTTTAAAACTACATTTTCCAATTTATACATTTTAGTGATTATTAGAAGTTTAAGAAAGTTTTAAAATCCACCAAATTCCTTCAGAATCATGAAATTTTCTTTAATTCCATCTACATTTTCTTCAATTCTTCCATAATCCCCACATCACTAACATACACACAAAAAACAAAAAAAAAACCAGAATCAAATGTACGGATTGATTGAACAAAAGAGCAAAAATATCAGATCCAAAACATAGGTAAACGAATAAAGAGCAAACCGTTAAACTCCGTCTCCCTCTTCTCGATCTTCCCCTCCCAGAAAACAACATCAGCGTCTGCCATCATCGCCATCGCGGCCCTCGCCGTCTTCATCGGCGACGAGGCCATCGAGCTCGACGCCCCACCGCAGCCTCTGCCTCTTCCCGCGCCGGAGAACCTCCGCACTGAGAACTCAGACGAGGTCTCCGACTCACTAACATCAGCACTAGGGCTATAGCTCCCGCACCGATCGGAGGCGTCCTCCAACGTCACGCTCCCCATTTCCGAAATCTATCGAGAATCAAAACCCTAACCCAAAACGTGCATTGTAGAGAAAGGGAAAGTCTTGCTCTTTGTTACAGGTCAGTTCGGGTCAACCCTAACTTACCCATCTAATAAATGGGTCAGTTCGGGTTGACCCGTTTATGACCCGACCCATATAACTTGACCCATACCTATAATAAACGGGTCGGGTCGGGTTGGGTTGATGGGTCGGGTCATAAATTGCCACCCCTAGTTAAGGAGAATGGTTTATTTAATCATCAAAAGAGCTTTCACCTTCTGCTGATGAGGTTAGACAGACTATGTAGTTTTTCCTTCTCCTCTCCAACGCTTATCGAAGTATCTGCAGTTCCAAAAATCCCATCAAGAACATGAAATATCTCTCAAAGATCAAGTAGGTATTTCAAAGTTTGCCTTTTTTGATGCAATTGGTTGATTTGAGTTAAAGATTTTTCGTTGTAGGGGTGTGGGGAAGTGGATATTGAGGATTATGAAGGGTTTTTTCCCTGATTCTCCTGCTCCTTTGGAGGTTTCACTGTCAAAGGGTAAACACTTAAACATGTTTTTTAGTTTTTCCCATTTATTTAATGATTTCTATTACTATTTTTTATTCTGTTTTTTATTTATGCAAAATTTTGAGTTGTTATGATAATTATAAAACTATCATAACCACATGTATATTGTTTATTCCCTTTAATTATGAAACTAATAATGTTATTTGTATTTGCAGTTGTACGCGGTGTTCAATTGTAAAAATTCTTTATTAAGTAACATTTTTATGTAAGTTTTTGGAGGAACCTTTTTAATCAAAGTTTTATGCTCGAAAAAATTGTCTATTTTGTTGAAGCAACATTCAAAAGGCTCACTGCGTGTAAGAAACATGCATAAAAATGCTCAGACAATTGTATTTGCAGTTATACAATTAAATATTTTTATGTGAAACTAAATATTAATAATTGTACAGCCTTTTAGCTTTATAACATGTCATACATATGAATGCAATTCTCAAAACAACCTTTTAGCATTCTCTCAAAGATTTTAGGAATTTTTCATATGGTACAATAGATTTATATTGATCTTATTTTTGATTACTAATAAGCACACCATCCTAATTAGGATCTGAAAATCAAACCGCGAAAATGAATAGAAGTTTTTCTATATAATTTAGTAAATATTTGCTCAATTTTCCACACAATTGACTGACTCCACTTCTTAAACTTCAGCGTTTTAACTTCCCTAGCCCTAGAACCCAATTTTTACCTATTTATATGGGTAGCATTTGTAAATAAAAATTTATATAAGTAATATTTGCAATAAGTTCAATTAATAGGACTACCGAATCGACAGTTAATGAACTTTCAAACATACATTTGGTTAAATTATATTAAAAAGTTATTGAATCGAATAATTAATGAACTACCGAATCAAACGTACTTTTGGTTAAATTCTATTCATTTATAAGCCAAACACGGAAAATTATTTGTTTAGTACTAAATGAACTATTGAATCAAAATTGATCGAATATCTGAACAAATAATAAAAAAAGCAAATAGCACCCATATACTTTATATCTAAAGCGGAATACTTTATTTTGATAACATGTTTAATATTTACAGAAAATCTTTTAGAAACCGTGTTTTGCACGGGTCTAAATACTAGTATAATTTAATTTTTAAAAGTAAGACCATAATTAAAAAAAAAAGAAACTGATAGCTGGAAAAAAAATAAATAAATCAAACCAACCGGTGTGGGTTGCGTCTGACACTTGATAGTTAATTAACCCAAATTAGTTTGGGCCGTCAAACCTCAGATGTCCAATGGGGAAAATGCGTCTCGGCTATTTTGATATCTTGGGCCGCAGCGCGGCCCCGTCAATCTTGTTTGCACCTCAAACTTAGCCCATGATATCCGTTAGCAACGTTTCTCCACGGCTGTTGCGGACGATTCCCCATAAATTCCCCATAAATTCGCCAGAAACCCTAGCTCCTCTTCCCTATAAATCCATAGGCCTCACTCTCACCTCCCAACTCTACCAAAACCTTGGCGGCTCCTTCAAAGAAAATATTATAGGTCTCTAATCTCATTGATGACTCCGAAAATTATTATCTTTTTTAGGGTTTTACGCTCAAAATCTCTCCTTTCTTCCTACGGAGATTGCATTGATGACTCCGAAAATTCAAGCTCAACAGACCGGATTGTAGGTCTCTTTTCTTTCAAGAGAGAGAGAGAGAGGGAGATTTGCGTGTCGACGACCCCGCTGAACTGAGCAATCTCTAATCTCATTTTTTGTTTGTTTTCTTTTTTCTAATGGTTCCTTGTTTTTTTATCCTATTTTGCGAAATTTAAAGGAGAAGGTGATACGATGAGGATAAAAGAGCTCCGTCTTCTGATTTCACCGTGAGGACGCTCGCTGGCAGAATCGAACCTAATAATCTTTAGCCACCGCTGAGTATTCCTTCTCTCAAAACCCTATTTCCCCCCTATTCTTTTTGTTCATTATTTAGGTTTTTTTAATAAGAAAGTTATGATTTATCGTCAAATGATGAAATCTTGAATTTTAATCTTAGGA
>NC_033803.1:14273911-14421434 GCF_001876935.1 Asparagus officinalis
TATGATAACAAAAATTCTATTCTGATGATGATGATGATGGTTCTATAAACTATAAAGATTATATTTTTTGATTAAAGAAATGATTTTTTTAATAGAAGATTTGATTTTTGCAAAGCCTTTGATGTTTAGCTTTATTTGGAATTACCGTCTGAGGCTTCAAAAACCCTCATTGATGTGAACTCTCTGGCTGTCTGAGGCTACTTATAAATAAATCTTATAAAGATTATAAATTTTTTAGTTTGGGGTTTCCTTAGATCTAGGCCCTCAGATCTTTATACTTGTAATTAAGGTATGAAATGGACTGGTAGTTCTTTTAAATGCATCTGGGTTTAATGAATTTGCGCTTTTATATAACAAACATAAACATATAACATACGTGTAGAAATTTTTTTCCAAATACCAAAATTTATAATTTAATTATAGTTCATCTTTTCTAAAATTTGGTTTAATTTTTCAATTTCTGATTTGTTAGAAATGCCGGGTTGCCAGTTTCATATACTTTTCTCTTGTAAAAAATATTTACGGCATTGGCAATTCCAGGTATTCAACATCTATAAGAAGTTTAAGGGCTAGGGGTCATGAGAAAACCTTAAACTATATAGATGGCTGTTAAATCTGTTTGTAGAATAACTTGGATCCTATGAGGAGTTTAGCTCGTTTGGTTGCCTTTTTTAAGGGGGAAATTGGTTGAAAGCCTGTCAAAAGTGTCAGTTTTGACAGATGTTCTTGCAAAAACGTTTTTAAAATAGTCGTTTTTGTAAAAAGTCTGCTAACAGACAGCCCCTTAAGACCTGAGATAGGAAAGCCGTATGACACCTGAGCAGTTGATTTATTCACTTCAGTCCCTTCCCTTTCCTCTTCTCTTCTTGCAACTCCTTTCTCAATTCTGAAGAAATTCAGTGTTGATGTTTAGCATTTGCTTAACCACAGGAGATTAGATCTGAGGCTCTTTGGATTAATTTGAGTTCAGCTGTGTGCTTGATTTCAAAACGGTCACCGATGGTTCCTTAAATATTTTGATTTTGTAATTTTTGGTGTTTTAATTATTAATTTAGCCTGATGCCACGTCAACAGTAGCTATGTGCTTTAACTGGAGATGCTATGATTGGGCTGATATGAAGCTGGGTTTCTGGCGTTTCGCATCTTGATAGGAAACTATGGATTGAATATTAGTGATCCATGGTGCCGTTTTATGTGATTACATGCTTCATCTATTTTTTGAATACTTTTTAAAATATTATTTTTTATAACTAAATTTCTTTTCAAATCACAATTAAAGTTTGTGGTGTTGCTTTTATTTGGGTGGGTGGGTGGCAGGGTGGGTGGCAGGGGGTCAATCCTATAATTTTAGGATATGGATTTCACCCTGGGATTTGAAATCTATAAGTAATTTGTTATGAGTTGGGATTTCTAAAACTTTATTTGTTTTAAGAATATTTTGGGATGTGAAATATTTTAATTTGTAATATTTTTGTTTGTTTTAAACTTTTTGGAATTTGAAAATTTTAATTTGTCTAACACTTTTGAAATCCACCCCACATCCCATAAAAAAAAAGGATTTCACAAATCCTTAAATATTTTTTTTTATTATTTGGGGATTTGATATTCTAAAATTTGTTTTGAAACAAACAAGTTATATAAAATTCTAAAACCCAAAAAAACCCTACTTTTTGAATCCTAGAATTTGAAATCTCATCCAAATGCCAAATTTTTTTTGAAACAAACACCCCCTTATTTTTTGCTTCTTTGGCGAGGCAGATTCAAAGTGTTTCTTCTGCACCCCTAATATTATTGAACTAGTTATTTCTTTAAAGTTTGAATTGCCTTGCAAATCCCAAAACTTAGTTCAAATAAGTTTTAGGAAGTTCTGCTCTCGGTAAATTTTCATGATTGTCTTTTCTTTTTCCGGCCGATAAACGATCTAATGTTGGATTACTCCTAACTAATTGATTTTTCATGCAAAATTCATGTAGTACATGGAAGAAAAGCTCCTAATTCTTTGGTCTGAAATATTAGACCATCTAGGAAGTGGTTTGGACAAATTTTCAAAATAGATTTTTTTCAAAATTTA
Organism: Asparagus officinalis; assembly: GCF_001876935.1. NCBI lineage: Eukaryota > Viridiplantae > Streptophyta > Magnoliopsida > Asparagales > Asparagaceae > Asparagus > Asparagus officinalis. Next base: position 14,275,983 of record NC_033803.1, read on the forward strand.
TTTGTAGTAATCAACCCCTTAGATTTAATTGTTATTTTTGACTTAGTTTTAGCTATTTGGTTAAAACTAGATAAAAAATGACAAGTTCGAAAACTTTATGAGATTTAAAATCTTTATGAGATTTAAAATCATGTGAAGTTTAGTGTCTTATAAACAGTGGTAATAAAAAATCTTCAATCTTCACGGGATTTTCATAAACAGTGGTAATAAAAAATCCCAATCCATCTTTGGCAGAATTTTTTGAACTGATAGGAGGATGCCGAGGAGGATGAGAAAAAGGCTTAGGATGAAGGAGATAATCAAGATTAGTATTTTTGATTTAGTGTTTTGGAAATTGAATCAATGGCCTCAGCTTCTTCTTATTGTTTCTTGAATTGGGTATCAGAATCAATCAAATTCTGAACCAAAGCTTGAGCGGATTGCGTAACAAGAGGTGAATGGTGCAGTATTGAGACGCGATCATAGAAGTCGGTGATAGCAGTTCGATTTTTTGGTAAAATGTCAAATATTGGACCATGATCAGAACTGATCATTGTTTCATTCTAAATTGGTTTTTGTTTGGATCAGGTTATGTTTGGTCCAAACTAAAACTAGTTTAGAGGGCTTTTTGGACTTATAAAAACTAGCCTAACATTGACTCAATTTTTTACCAAATAGAAAAGTATCTTATAAAAACTAGCCTAACATTGCCTCAATTTTTTACCAAATAGAAAAACATCTAAAAATTTGGTGAGGTTTAGTCTTGATTCAGTTTTGGAGGTTTGCCAAACACATTTTTAGGGTGTGTTTGGCAATTCTTTAAAACTGGTTCAAGTTTGAACTTGATTTGATTTTAGAGAACTTTTGATTAGCAAAAACTAATAGCTTGGTTTATTTTAGGCCATTATTTAATGGTGTAGATTAATTAAGTTGTGGAAATCAAGAGTATTAATGCTAATTTTGGCCGGATTTAGTTTTGAGTTTATTTGTGATTGGCAAAAATTATGTTAGTTCTAGCCTAGTACTTCTTAGTTTGGAGCGTTTGGTAACTTTACACTAATTTGGTTAAGGCTTTAATCGGGCTAGGATTGGGACCGAAGTGAGAGTTGTCCTAAAGGCTTTAATCGGGCTAGGATTGGACCGAAGTGAGAGTGGTTTAAAAATAACCTAAATAAGAGTTTCATTTGTAACTTAGGAAAATAAGTTTAAACTTGTACAACTTCTTGTTAAACGCAAAATAAGCTCTTATCCAGATTAGTGTTCTTATCTAAGTTAGTAGATAGTTTGCCAAACAAGCTCTAAAAGTAGGCCTTGAAACGAGTCTAGGTGTAACCACAATACTTTGATCCAACTATAAATTGATTAGAGAAGAGCTTAGTTAGGATTGAACCTAGCTAAGCTTTTAGGTGATTGCTAAACACAACTTCAAATTTGGCCTAAGTTTTTAGATGATTGCTAAACACTTAAAAATCGCTTCAGTTTTTTTAATCTAGTTTATAACTAGACCAAAGGGGTAGTGGTCCTAGACTAGAGTGTTTTTAATGCCTATTTATGGATTAAGAAGAGATGAGTCAGGACTGTTAGTATTTGACAATTACAAGTAAACTAGTGTGCAGCCCGTGCGCAGCACGGTGTTTTTTTTTTGCTACAGTGTTCCCGCCGTTTTTAAACTCTACAGGTTTGAATTTTCTGGGGTGCTACAGTAACTCGCCTGCTACAGTGCCATTCCCGAGCTGCTACAGTAACCGAACTGCTACAGTGGCTTTTAAATTTCTCAGCTGCTACAGTAATACTGCTACAGTAAATCTGCTGTAGCATTTATTGTAGCATGAACAGTGACTCTTTGTTTCTCCCATTTGTATAAAAGAATAGATTTAAAATTGGACATTTTCAGTCCTTTTAAAACTTGCGCCAAACACTTAATCTTTGTAAAGAAGAGGCACTAGGGGTATACTTCTAACCACACCTCTAATCACACTTTTTTTTTTTGCTAATTCACTGGGACTCACATGAGATTTTAAAATAAAATTTTATGTGGGTTTTCTTGTACTGTAGCAAGAAAGGGGTATGGTTAGAAATATGGTGGTGTGTCCTTATCATTTTTTTGCATAGTGGAGAAAGATAACATGAACTTGATTGTGGAATGATGGAGATGAAATTTTGATTTAATATAGAAATATTGGCTGTGTTTGGCAATTTCTCTAAAATTGGGCTAGGCCAAGTGTGGGCTAGCCCAATTTTATCTAAACTGATTTTTTTTCAAAATGTGGCCATGTTTTAACCTACCTAAGCTTTTAGGTGATTGCTAAACACAACTTAAAATTTAGCCCAAGTTTTTAGATGATTGCTAAACACTTAAATCGGTTCAGACTTAATCTTGGTCTAGTTTTTTTAATCCAATTTAGAACTAGACCAAAGGGTTAGTGGTTCGAGACTAAATTGTTTTTAAAGCCTATTTGTGGATTAAGAAGAGTTTAGTCAGAACTGTTAGTAGTTGACAATTACAAGTAAATTTAAAATTGGTCATTTTCAGTCCTTTTAAGAGTTACGCCAAACACTTGGTGTTTGCATAGTGGAGAAATATGACATGAACTTGATAGTGGAAATATGGAGATGTAATTTTGATTTAATATAGAAATATGGCTGTGTTTGGCAATTTATTTCTATGTCTGCCAATATGGAGATATAGCCTATTTGTAATTTTGGCAAACATAGCCTATGACCTGGATGAAACCTAGCTTGATATTGACATGAGCCTTGAGCTAGCATGGCGTTAATACTTGTGAACAAGCAGGTAAGCCTCACACAGAGAAGGCCTAGCTCGTTTGACAAAATATATTTTTTTATTTTTTTAATATTAGTTTGTTACTAATCGGCTAACAACGCCTTAATCTTTGAGCTTTTTAGAAAGTGGCCTATACCCTTATGCTAGCAAAATATGGATTCCCCTACTAAGGTCATCTCCAACAGAGACGTTAAAACCTATTTTGGCGCTAATTGGCGCCGATTCCTTCCTCCAACGTAGCGCGAAAACGAGTGCTATTTTAGTGGGGTGCTACAGTGTTACACTACGAATGGCGTAACCTTGTACGAATGGCGTAACACTTTTTTTTTGCTTTTGTTTTTTATATTTGTATCCAAACACTTAAATTTTCCTAATACTAGAACTAAATGAGAAAATAAGAAAAACTTACATTTAGATAAAAAAATACAACATAAAAATTAGGACATAAAAAAAATCACACATAAATTAGGACATAAAAATTAATACTAATTGCAATAAATTAAAATTAAAGAAAAATAGAACATTGAACATAAACTAAAACAACATTTCAGTATTATATGGGAAATTATCATCAGAAGGACGAAGATGCTCGAAATATTGGGCAAAAGTACCAGAACCGATATTGTGAGATCTTTCACCTTGTTTAGTTTTTTTATGCACAATTCTTGATTGTTCTTGTACAAGAAACTTATGTAGTTTTGGATCAGTTAATTGTGTCAAATCTTTCGGTAAAATTAAATTTTCTTCTCGTAATTCATCCACGTCCATCTTTTTTGTCGTAGTTTGAGCTCGTAATATTTGGATTTCATAATTTAGTTGCCTATCAACATTACTTTTTTTTCCCATCATTGCAACAATTTTTTGATTCTCTTCTTTCATATACTCCATAAACTTGGAACTTTCTTCATCATTTCTCTTTTTAAGTTTTGCTTTCCGTACCCCTATTGGTCTTTCAGTTGAAGTACCACCAAAATAATTGTCATTCATATTAAAACCGAATGAAGCCGATCTACGAGATGCTGGTGTGGGAGACTCTTAAGTGGGAGAGTACTCTAATTGTGATGATGCATAGTTATCATGTTGCATACGTCCCAATTGAATTTCAGCATTAACATCTGCAAATTTTTCGATATCTTTCAAGATGTGCCATACATGATCGAATTTGAATCCTTTCTTATAATTCTTATTCTGAGCAAACAACACTTTAGCCCGATTGAACTGCAAAATGATATAAATATATAAAGTTAAAATTTAATCATACATTAAATCTCAAAAATATATGTAACAAATAACACTTGCAATATATTGTTTAGAAGCACCGCTTGGATTTAAATTTTCAACCTGTCTTACACATTTCCTCATCTTGCCAATTGCAGTTAGGAGAGTTTGCATTGGACATTGCAAAGATCTTCTGGGTCGAACTTGAGTGATAAAAGCAGGCATTGAGCTATGATAATCACTCTCAACGCGAGACCAAAATTGATCATTAGATTGGTTTATACCTATCATCGAATTTTGAGAAATGTCAAGATATACATGACAGAGGTGTGAGTCTTTAGCATTTGTGTATGAAGAACTTCGTTGATTTAAAGCCATCTATAACACAAATAAAGAAGATGTATGTTTTAGCATTTGTGTATGAAGAACTTCGTTGATTTAAAGCCATCTATAACACAAATAAAGAAGATGTATGTTTCTTGAAGTATGATATGTTATTTATATTGATTTAAAGCCATCTATAACACAAATAAAGAAGATGTATGTTTCTTGAAGTATGATATGTTATTTATATAGATAAAAAAATGAAAGTGACAACATTTCAATGAAAAGACACTTTAATGATAACATTTTAACTTCCAACACTTCATGACAACATTTCAACTTCCAACACTTCATGACAACATTTCAAGGAAAAGACACATTAATGACAACATTTCAACTTTCAACACTTCATGACAACATTACAAGAAAAAGACACCTTAATAATGACAACATTTCAACGTCCAACATTTCATGGTAACATTTTAACTTCCAACCTTCTCATTTATCATATTCATCTATTATAAATGCTCATATTGATGAGTTTGCTAAAATCATAAATGTCTATTTTCAAAAATGAATTTCAACAATGGAGATCCTTCTAATTTGTCATCATCATTTTCTAACAATGAAAATGAAGATGAACAATTGATAGATGATATTGAAACGATTGATGCAAAAAGAGACACAGTGTTTCGCATCGAAAACAACAACCACCTTCTCATGGCTTACTATCTCAATCAACAAAACAACCAAGTGATCCGTGGAGGCTCAATTCCTGGTCATATAGTGATCAACTGTGATCGAGAAAATGCTGATCGTAATCTGTTCAACGACTACTACTATTCGAATCCACGATATAATGATTCGATGTTCCACCGACGATTCCGAATGTCTTGAGATTTATTCATTCGCATTGTTAACGCCATAAAAGCTCATGACACTTACTTTATATAGCAAAGGGATGGGGTCGGTAGACTCAGATTGCCTACGCTTCAAAAAATTACAGCTGTGTTCCGAATGTTGGCATATGGTCTACCAGCGGATGCTACTGATGGATACATTAAAATAGGAGAGTCGACAGCAATCGAAAGTTTTAAGAGATTTTGTCGTGCTATTGTAGATGTTTTTGCAAAACAATATCTGAGATCGCCTAACACTAATGACATTGCCAGACTACTCCATATTGGTAAACAACGAGGCTTTCCAGGAATGTTGGGCAGTCTAGATTGCATGCATTGAAAATAGAAAAATTATCTAACAGCTTGGGCGGACCAATACGCAGGTCGTAGTGGATCCCCAACTATTATTCTGGAGGTTATAGCTGATTATGATCTTTGGATATGGCATGCATATTTTGGTTTGCTAGGTTCCAAGAATGTATTAATGTTTTAGAGGCATCTCATCTTTTTGCAAAACTCTCTAAAGGTATTGCTCCTCCTGCTCATTATGTCATTCAAGATAAACATTATAACATGTGTTACTATTTAGCTGACGATATATATCCAAAATGGTCTACTCTTGTACAAACAATACATGATCCACGTGGTAAAAAAAAGTTGTTTGCAATGAAGCAAGAAGGATGCAGAAAAGATGTAGAATGTGCATTCGGAGTATTCCAATCTCGATTTACAATTGTGTCAGGACCAACTCGTTTTTGGAAAAAAAAAGTATTACATGATATAATGGCCGCATGCATTATTATGCACAACATGATAATTGAGGATGAACGTGATCTTAATGCTACAATTGAAAATTGGAATGAAGCGCTAGTTCCGGACGTTCAGATAGTTGTAGATGAAAATTCTCGGTTTGAAGAATTTTTGGCTCGTCATCGACAAATCAAGAATAAAGAAGCTCATATTGCACTTTGAGATGCATTAATTGATCATTTGTGGGATGAATATTTCAGAGACTTAGAATTTTATCAATATGGACTGTGTCTGTGTTTTATTTTATGTTAAATGTAATGCCTTTTATTTTTATTTTTTTGCTTGCAAGTGTGATGTTTTTTGTGTGATGTTAAATGTAATTTTTAGTTGAATTTATGAAAGTAATATTTTTATTTGATTAAGCATTATTTTTATATTTTTATTTTATTCATAAAATATATTATTATAATTAATTATATGTAATGTATTATATAATTATATAATTATATAATTTGTTAAATATTTTAAATAGATAAAAATGTTAAAAGATAAGAATAATAAAATGAATATTCTTTTTGGTGTAAAATTTGGTGTAATAGGTTGGAAATAGAATATTGATTTGGTATAAAAACTACACCATTTTAGGTTTTTGGGTTGGAGATGCTCTAAGGGAACCTTGTCTAGCTAAGCTTGTCACGCCCCAGTTCCAAAGTGTAATAACTTGGAACGTGACTCGGTCGACAATGCATACATTCGGTCACATTCACGTATCTAGATCATCATGTATATATATAAAGTCAAAACTACACCATAGAGCATGTAAGTAAGACAATAAAATAAATTTATAGATGAAAAAAATCTACAAAAGGACAGAGTTCAACTATGAGTTCACAACTATCTACAAGGGAAAATGGTAATAATTTTTTTTACATCATAGTCTGGAAAAAAGTCACATATGATTTAAGAAAAAAATAAACTAAATAACTATCTAAACCAACTGAATTGAAGAACTGATGGACTAAAAGGTGACCACTGCCGTTGGACTTGCTCCTCAAAATAGTCTCGATCCTGCGAAGAAAGAACAATTCCTGAGTCTGGGGTGCGCAAACCCCATGGGAGTCAGAAAACTCCCAACAAACATGTAAAATGAAGGAATTGTACGTGTGTAAGTGTATGTAGCAGGTATGAAGAAAAGATGAAAACTCAATTAAAGGTGATGAAGAAAAAAAACACTATTTATCAATATTAAACAAGGTCTACCACAAGGCACACAAGCATATTATTATTATTTTTGTTGTTATTTAAATTAGAAAAAAAATATTTTTATGTATATAAGTCGGGTTCCCGTAAGGGGTTTAAGTCAGGATTGACCATTAGCTCTTATATATATAAATCTAGATATCAAGAATGCGCATGAGCCTACTTATATATATATATATGTTATATTCTACTTCCAATTCCCCATTATAAACCCATATTTATTCATTTATTTTAAGTGATTATACATGAAATATTGTTCACTAACCACAGAGTTATCGTGAAACAACTTTCGTAAAATTTATAAAAAGTAATCGTGATCCAAAACATGTCCAATCAAGATGGGTGAATCGTCTAGTCAATGCTATTATAATAATAGTAATAATCAAGAGAAACTCCTCACATTAGAATATCGATGTCAAGGTATATCCATGCTATGATAACACGATTATGAATCATATTTCTTGACGGAAGTCGTGTTCATGCGTAATCTACCCTATTAAATGTCACTAGGTAATCAAACATAGCATCAGGTGATCCAATAAACATCAAGAGATCAAACAATTTCATTATTTATCTTAATAAACAGAAAATAACTAATTAGCATAATTGTTTAGTGTCAAAGCAGGCCAAACAATTTTGTTTTGAAAGCATAGAAATCTACAAAATTGATTTTTTGTGAGCAAAGACCCAAACGAGTCTAAAATTCGATATTGGATCTTAACTGGGTCAAACGGGTTTGTAATTTAAATCATAAATCCAAACGGGTCGGAATCTGATATAGGATCCTAACTGGGTCAAACGGGTCTGTAATTTGAATCATAACCCAAACGGGTCTGAAATTTGATATTGGATCCTAACTGGGACAAACAGGTCTGTAATTTGAGTTATAGATCCAAACGGGTCTGGAATTTAATAATGGGTCCGAACTGGGTCAAATGGATCTGTAATATAGGGTTATAGATCCAAACAGGTCTGCAATTTGATAATGGGCAAACATATCTGTAATTTGGGGTTATAGATCCAAACGGGTCTTGAATTTGATAATGAGTCCGAACTGGGTCGGGTTCACCTTCACAAAGACCCAAAGATATATTTTTTTAAAAATGAAAGCTTATGGAATTCGAACTCATGACCTAAGAGCTAATAACTAAGTCACCTAACCACAACTCTAACCACTACATTGTGAAAAATTGACGCAGTAAACAATTTAAAACTATTCTATGTTATAACTATAATCTTAAAAAAATTAAAAAGCTTTAAAATTACTTATTATTATTATTATTATTATTATTATTATTATTATTATTTTAACAAAAGTATACTGACCAAAATAAAATAGTTTTAAAAAATAATATAATAAAAACTATCTACAAATTAATTGTCATAATTCTAGGAGGAAATACTAGTAATTTGATAAGGTAATTATGAAAATAAAAGAGTTTAGGTAAGAAAATGCTTGCATAAGATGTCAAGATATTTCAATAAAAAATATATAAAAACTAACTACAATCTATTTCTCATGATTATCTACAAAGAAATACAAGTATTTAGATAAGGTGATCATGAAAATAAAAAGAGTTAAAGGATAAGAAAATGCTTACCGAGGAATTATTTAAACTCTGATTTTAGATATCCCTATCCGTTCACTGTGCTTGAGTACCCGATCCTCTAAATTTTATTTTTCTCGGTTCTCTCGTTTTTTCCCTCTCCGTTTTTTAGAAGTTACCGTGAAGAAATGATAGAGGAGATGGATAGGGATTTAAAGAGATAAGGTTGTTAGATAGTTAAAAATTTTCTCGGATTGTGGGTTTATTTGTTAGACGTGGGAATTAGTATATCTAAGCCACGTTCAAAAATAATTTGATATTATGTCCTACCCACCTTAAAAAAAATTTCATCCTCGAAATTAAATCCAAGAACACGAGGAACTAGATGTTACCAAAAAAAGATGTGGATAACGTTGACGAATGTCGTCCTCTCGTTCCCATGTTGGCTCGCCTTGTCCACAGTTAGCACATGATATCAATACTAGAGGGATAGTCATATTCTTGGGATCTTCTCCTGTCTGTCCAGAATATTCATAGGTCGCTCCTTATATGATAAGTTTGTGAAGCTCTACGATGTCTAGGACATGGGTCTCATCTCGCACATATCGTCGAAGTTGTGGTACACGGAATACATCATGTACTCCCTCTAATGATGGAAGCAAAGCTAGCAGGTACGCCACCTCCTATTCTCTCAAATATCTCGAATGGACCGATGAAATGTGGACTAAGCTTCCCACGGCTACCAAATCTGATAACTCCGCTGGTCAGAGATATCCTCAAGAAGACATGCTCTCCAACCTGTAATTGTAGAGGTCTCATCTTGGCATTAGTCCAGCTTTTCTGCCTATCCTGAGCCGACCTAAGATGATCCCGTATTATCTTTATCTTGTCTACTGTCTGCACTATCATCTCAGGACCTAGCAGATGCTGCTCTCCCAAGTAATCTCAACAGGTAGGAGATCTATATTTTCTTCCATATAATGCCTCATAAGGTGCCATCTGGATATTGGTCTGATAACTTTTATTATAAGAAAACTCCACCAAGTGTAAGTGGTCTTTCTAAGAGCCCTTAAAATCTAGCATGCATGCCCGCAACATGTCCTCCATAATTTGTATAGTCCTCTCTAATTGTCCATATGTCCGAAGGTGGTAAGTCGTGCTGTAACTCAGTCTAGTCCCAAGACACTATTGCAAGCTCCTCCAAAAGTATGATAAAAATTGTGTCTCTATCAGAAAAATGCTAACCGGTATCCCATGCAAGCGTACTATCTCTCTCATGTTTAGCTCCGCTAAACTCTTCGTCATCTATCCAACTGAAATGGTATGAAGCGAGCCAACTTGGTGAGTCGGTCTACTACTACCCATACAACATTATGTCCCTTCTTGCTCCTCGATAGAGCTGTGATAAAGTCCGTTGTAACATGTTCCTACTTTCACTCGGGAATGGGAAGGGGCTTCAATAACCCGCCTGTTCTCTGATGTTCAGCCTTTACCTGCTGACATATTAGACATTTTGACATAAATCGGGCTATCTCTATCTTTATTCCTAGCCACCAGTAATGCTCTCTCAAGTCCCGATACATCTTTGTGCCTCCTGGATGAATAGAAAGAACTGAACTGTACGCCTCCTCCAACAACTCTCTTCTAACATTGCCCTTAGGCACACACAACCTACCACGAAATCACAATGATCCATCCTCATGTATTTGTAGACCAGTTCTCTCCCCAGACTTCACTTGTTTCTTAAATTTTTGGTACTAAGCATCCTCGAACTAGGTAACCGTGATCCAGTCCACCAGAGTTGACTGTAAATGCAAACTCATTAACTGTCTCCCTGCTCCAGGTAATATAATCTCCATGTTCATCCTCCAGAACTCAACTAGCAACTCTCGCTGTTTGGTGAGTCTCATAGCCACAAGCTTCCTGTTCAAATGATCTGCTACCATATTAACTCGTCCTGGGTGATATTGTAAATCAAGATCTTAATTCGCCATAAGCTCTAACCACCTCTGCTGTCTCATGTTGAGCTCCTTCTGAGTGAAGATATACTTTAAAATTTTATGATATGTGTACACCTCCACTCTTTGCCCTAAAAAATAGTGTCGCCATAGCTTCAATGCAAAAATAACCGCCGCCAATTCCAGATCATGAACCGGGTTGTTCCTCTCATGTGTCTTTAGTTGTCTAGATGCATGAGCTACTACCTTCACATATTACATCGGAACACAACCTAAACCCAAACCAGAAGCATCCGTGTGCACTACAAATCCTCCTGACTCATTCGGAATTGTCAAAACTGGTACTGTCTTCAACTTGTTTTTCAACTCCTCAAATGCTACTTGACACTCTTGAGCCCACACAAACTTGACCTCCTTCTGAGTTAGCCTAGTAAGTAGTCCTACAATCTTAGCAAAATCCTTCATAATTTTCCTATAGTATCCAGCCATTCCCAAAAAACTTCGTACTTCTATCACAGATGTAGGCGGATCCAACCTCAACACTACATCAACCTTTTTCGGGTCCACAGATATACCTACTCCTAAAATTACATGTCCCAAGAAAGACACTTGCTCTAGCCAAAACTCACACTTATTGAATTTTCCATAGAGCTTCTCCTTCTGCAGGATTTCCAACATAGTTCGTAAATGACATGATCTTCCCTGGTTTTAGAGTATACAAGGATGTCATTGATAAACACGACCATAATTGGTCGAGTTACTAAGAAAATACCTTGTTCATCAAACTCATAAATATAGATGAAGCGTTTATTACTTTGAACGACATCACCAGGAACTCATAATGCCCGTACTGTGTGTGGAATGCGGTCTTGGGTATGTCTTCCTCATCTTCTGCTGATGATAGCCTGACTTGAGGTCCATCTTAGAAAATACCCTAGGTTCTCCAAGCTAATCAAAAAGATTATCAACACTGGGAATGTGGTACTTATTTTTGATGGTAACCCGATTCAACTCTCTGTAGTCAATACACATCCTTCGGCTACCATCCGACTTTGGCACTAACACGATTGGTGCTCCCCAAGGTGAAGTACTAAGCCTGATAAATTTCTTATCAAGATACTCCTTGACCTGCTTTCACAACTCCTCTAAATCTGCTATCAATATCTGGTAAGGTGGTTTTCAGATAGATGCAACCCCTAGAATAAAATCGATGATGAACTCTATATCTCTATCTGGTGGCAGACCCAACAACTCATCAGGGAAAATATCAAGGAACTTCTCAACAATTTCTGGTATGGGCTTCTCCTATACCTCTATCCAAGTTAACACTCCATCCATGCCTGCTTGAAACTTTGGCTCCTCCATCACTTTGCTACCGCTCATGAATTCAAACTCTGGGTAATCTGGTATCTTGAACATTACACTTCTACGTCGGCAGTCGATCATCGCATGGAAGTTGTAGAGCCAATCCATCCCCAAAATAATATCAAACTCGTTAGTGTCAATCACCAACAAGTCTACAAATAGCTCTTTGTTGGCCATTTTGTTTTGATGATGATTTTCAAAATTATTTATAACTAATTTGTTTCCTAGTGGTTGTGACTTGTTTCTTTTTACAGGATATCAATATGTGATGAAAAGCCATTCATATCAGAGTTAAAGATTCAAGATCTAGCTGTGTGCGCAATTACTTAGGTATACTAGTTGTTTTGTAGCATATATTGTGTGAATATATTTCAAGCTCAATATATATAAACACACACAATTTTGACTTTTCTTACAAAACGAGTTTATTTGAGAAAACAATGTAATATTGGCTTGTTGTTCTTGGTTACATTACATTCATGTTTCATAATAAACATTTCATAAAGTTTCAACATGTTTTTACATGTCAAAATTCATTTTCAAATTTCATGAAAAACATGTATTTATGTACACTTTGCACAAACAATGATTTTTTACAAATGAAAAATTTAAATCCAAAAATTTCTTTTCAAACATGTTTATTTTCATGTTTATAAACTTTTCCTAAAGTTTCATAATTTTTGGACAACATTTGCTATTTTTTATCACATGTCAAAAACCATATTCAAAACCTGTAAAATATCCATGTATCTGTTTGCGGTCGACCGTCATGGTCGACAGGTCAGGAGCAGATTCCCAAATCTACTTCTCAAGCTTTCACGGTCGACTACCGTAGTCGACCGGCTGAGGTCCAGAGACTTTTCTCTATTTCTTAGCTGCTTGCGGTCGACCGAATATGTCATCGCGGTCGACTGCCACTATAGCCATTGTACAGTAATGACTAGTTCTCAGTTTTGTTTTCTTATGGATTTTTGGTCTTTTTGCTTGGATTTTTACTGATCTTTGGAGTTGTTATGAATACCCCATGGCATTTAACTCTTGAACTAACCAAGAAAATTGATTTTATATCTAGCTCATTTATCTAGCTCATTTCTACAACTCCTTGTGTTTATAGAGAAATTTTATAACTCTTTTATCTAGCTCATTTATTAATTGATTTTCATTTTCATATTTTTGCTAGATTGATTTGAGTTAGAATTTTATTGATTTTCATATTTATTAGGCTTTTAATATTTTTCATACAATATATTATTGGGTTGTGGTGAGTGATTTAATAAGAGTGAGCTTCATTTTGTTCTCATTCATTGTTAGAGAATGAATTATTGTATTTGAGTTTTATTTGTGAGTATCACTTTGTATTACACATTTATACCGAGAGGAGTGTGTGGTGAGGACGTAGTAGATACCAAGAGGAGTGACGTCGGTAGTAAAGCCTAGTGAGAGATAGTAAAGCTGAGCACTTGAGGGAGGTGATATGTGGGGACTAATACTTGAGGTGGTAGTTTGTGTAGTTACATAGTGAGTGATAGTGAGGGATCTCGGTGAACTAGAAACCGTGATTGTGTGGAGAAGTTCCAGCTTCTAAACCGGGTGTGTTAAGATTGTGGAGATCTTCTCGAGGTGAGGAGCAGAAACGTAGGTCAAGTGGTTGATCGAACTCCGTGATCACATCACTTGTTTGTGTTTGTCATATTGGCGTACATTTGCTTTGTGCTTATATCTTATCTATCTTGTGTATAATTTATATTCTTGCTCATAACTCTTTCATATATCTCTCACAAGATTTAATTAACCAATAAGTTTTTAAAATTAGCATAATATCAGATTAGATTAGCTTTAACCCTATTCACCTCCCTCTAGGGTCTTTCAATTGGTATCAGAGCTTGATACTCTTTGATTTAAGGTTTAATCTCCTTGAGTTAAAGATCCAAGTTATCTTATATTACTAATCTTGTTTTGATTTTTATCGGTATCTTGCTTGCATATATATCATGGACATGCATGGTGCACCTAGTCTTGGTTATGCTATTAACATTGTTCCTAGAATTAGTAATTTTCCTTATGCTCAATGGTATGTTAGATTTAAGCTATTTGCTAGATCTAAAAATATCGATATATGTGAAATTATTGAATGTGCCTATATTGTTCCTACTACGGAGAAATCCAAGTGGAGTAATAATGATAATAGATTGTTTGCTATAAACACGACTTTGTTAAAATTCTTAATTGATGCCTTTGGCTTATCTTTTTCTAACAAATTTAATTCTTTTGATAGTACTTACACTTTGTGAAAAGTAGTAGAAGCACATCAATGGGACTTGGAGGTAATCCGCTAAGATTTGGAGGATTCCGCTTTAAGTTCTAAAGGATCTTCATCTTCATGCATACGATCACTAGGCGATAGCCTTAGTGCCCTAGTGCGGTACGCGAGTCTGACAACAATGATGATTTTACTTTTGATGAGCTCGCACATGAATATGAAAAATTATTGCATAAACATAAAAAACTACAACATAGTTTTAAAAGTTTAAAAAGCAAGCATGTTTATTTGAAATCCACTCATGAAGCACTAGCCACTAAGTTTGATGTTATTTCTAATAAAAATGTTAGTCTTAAATAAAGCAATGAAAAATTAAAATTGAAAAATGCTAGTTTGTTTCATGATAAATGTGATGTCGTATTAAAAGTTGAGAACATTAGAAAGGAGTTAAATTTATTTAAAGATGATCATGTATGTTCTACTTCTAATAACAATGCTTATGTAAAAAATGATGAGTTGAATCATGTTAAAAATAGAATATCTACTTTAGATTTAACTTTAAAAATATGCATTGTTAATAACAATAAGCTTATGAACTTGTGTGCAAAGTCCCGTACAAATTCTTTTAAGAAACCTATTCACTATGCACACATGTATAATAAAGTTTACAAATGTTCTATTTGCGGCCGAAAAGGCCATACCGCTAAATTTTGTTATGATGCACAAAAATCCACTATGCCTAAAAATATTAATTCTTGTGCATCCCATCAAGCTTCTTTATCTCATATACATGTACATGCATATATTACACATCCTAAACATGCTCATGTGTACAAGTGTGATTTTTATGGTCGTTTTGGTCATTTGACCAAATTTTGTTTTGATTTGAAGAGAGTTTCTCATTTACAAAATAATTTTCAAGATAAACCTATTTTTACTAATGATTTCCGTGCACCACCACTTGGTCAAAATAAATCTTTTGAACCTTTTCAATGTACACATTGCAATCGTAAAGGTCATTTATATGAATTTTATTTTGATCGCGTTCGTGCACCATACACCCCCAAATGGGTTCATAACCCAAGAGCCTTGAACTCAAACGATAGGGGTCATGTCCCTAATACTATTGGTACCAAACATATTTGGGTACCAAAATGTGCTTGGTTTCAATTTTTGAATAATATGTGTTTGGTTTTTGAATTTCATGTTTTCAAAATGATATTTGTAATTAAAATATGTTTTAAATAAAATTTTATGGATTATATATTGAATATGTTTTCTATATATTATCAATACATATATAATTAAGTTTATTGAAGAATTAAACAAATTTTCAAAATTTTGTCAATTTTTAAAATTACCTCAGGTTTCTCGCGGTCGACCGGACGTTAAGCAGCAGTTGATCGAAAATAGTAAAATTCCTGCTTTTGGTCTCTGGATTCTTCGTGGTCGATTGTGCCTGGTGTGGCGGTTGATCGAACATGGTGCCAATTTTTATTATTTATCAGGTTTGGGTTTTAGTTTTGATTTATTTTCAACCTGTTTTCTTTCCACCGTCGATCCATGCTCTAATCCATCCGAGCCGTCGATTTTCTTTTCATTTGAGCCTGACCCCCAAATCCTCTTCCCGTCATTCCCAAAATTCCCAAATTTCTTCTCCTTCAAGCCCTTGTTCTCTCATCACTCTGCGGCCGTCGCCCCTCCACAGTTGCCCGCATCAGTTTCCATTGAAGGAGAACCCCATCTCCCTCTTGTTGGGTAATTTCGTTCCTATTCTCTCTTGTTGTTCTAGTTTCTATTCTAGGGTTTCACATTAGGGTTTGTTTCTTAGGGTTATTTTTGCTTAAATCTTCTTGCAATCATGCCTCCTCTTAGAAAGAAATCTAAGAAAGACAAATCTCCAATCCCTAATGCAATTCATTATGAAGATTTTCTCATTTACAAAGCCCTAGTTAAGAAATATCGGGAACTATGTAAACTAAAAATTCTTTATGGTTGGTCCATTAAATATGTTGATCTTGTTCCCTACAACATTCTAAAGATTTTCGCTGATATTGGTCTACATGATCTATTGGATGAAAAGAATAAAGTACCCCATTATCCTTTCTTAGTTTATCTATTCTATGCCAACCTGTCTATCTCCACATCAGTTGATGGTACTAAAGTTATCAGAACCTTTGTTAAGAACACTGAGATTGCTTTTTCTGCTGATGATCTTGCAGGAATTCTAAAAATCCCGATGTAAAACCCCATAAAATTTGAATATTATGTGAAAAATAATAATAAATATGTTATATGGTAATAAATAACATATTTTTATGTTTGAGTATACTAAGAATTGATTTGAGATTAATCCAATGTATATATATGAATATAGGAGTGAAATCATGCATGACATGCACGAGCTTGAATCTGGAAAAACGACTAGTTAAAAGTTTTTATATTTTACACATAAATACATTAAGAATTTGGTAATACTCAGACAATAGTTGTAGTACTTTTCAATATCTTTCTAATAAATCATAGATCAACTCATTCTGAGATCCGATGAGAAAGTTATAGCCAACATATCAAAGACTATTTTTCTAGTCAGACTAGATTTCCTGCTTCGGGTCAAACAGATTTATTTCGGGTTTGTCTCCGTAAATACCTATGTTTTTCATGAAAATTCTCTATTTTTATTAAATTTCTGAACCCTAACAGCCATTCTCTCTCCTCAAAAACCCTAGATCACTTTTTGGTGAATTTTGAGAGCTTTGTGAAGTAAATATCGAGAAGAGGGCGAGCCGGCTTTTGGGGAGGGAGAACTTGTTTTCTTGCATCGTTGAGTTTTTACAGTTATGTTTGAGGTAAGATCATCTTCCTCCAAACCCTTCTCTTAGTAAAGATTAAGTTTTTATTAATTATAATGATGAATCTCATGTTAAAGTTTAACCTTATGTTTTAAAAACATGATTTTTGAGGTTAAATCTTAATCTAATGATAGATATGAAGTTTATTTTTAGCTATTTATATTAGTAACATGATCATGATTATTAGGGTTACTTTTAATTTTGTTTTTAACTTGTTAATCATGTTTAAACCCTAGATTTATTATTAATTGAGTTTTTATGTAAAAGAGAGATGTTTAAACCCTAGGTTTGTGATACCTAAGTTCTGTAAACATGTTTAAATAATTTTTTATCTCTGTTAATTATGTAGAATTTATTATGTTCAGTTAATATTGTAGACAAATTTTATGTTTTATTTGAGAAATTGATTAATTAGGATATTAACCCTAATTAGATTAAATCAAAAGTTTAATTTTTGTGGAGACGATCTTCTGTTATTTAATGTTCAAGTTTTAATATTGTTATATGTATCATGATGATATAAATAAGTATTTAAATATAGTTATAATTATGCAAACCCAAAAACCTAAGAATCAGATATTGCTCTGGCTGGTCGACCGACGCCCTAGGGGCGGTCGATCGGTAAAGTCATGTGTGTGCACGTTGTGCACAATGCTCTGTTTGGTCGATTGACGCCCTTGGTGCGGTCGACCGACCTGAGATATTTTTAACATGTAGTTTTGTTTCTTACGTTTTTATGAATGCGATCGTGGGGATCAAGCCACACGATGATACATGTACACTCATGGGTACACCTGAATAGTGTCATAACACACCATAAGTATCCCGAAAGGGGATTATGATGAATTTTGTTTCAATTACACTTGAGAAAAAGGTTGATTACACATTTATATACATGTTGGATATCGTTGATGAGTATTGCTCAGTACCACGTGGAGTAGTACATCGATATACCATTAGTACAAGCCAATGAGTCGGGTTTAGGATGCTTTATCTAGCAGTCCGTCCCACACTAGGGTGCGATGAGGCTTATGAGCCGTATTTCTAGGATGCCTACTTGATAGTCCGTCCCGTACTCGTGTTACGTACAAAGATATGATGAGACTAATGAGCCGTGTACACTGTTAGGATACCGACTGGGTAGTCGTCCTGCATGATGATGTGACGAATCAGAATTTTGCAAGGATTTGCATTGAGACGATTGTTGATAGCCTGAGTCTGGTGGATGCCAGTTATGTATATGACTCATTGCTGAGATATATGACCAAGGTACTTTGCCCTTGAATGTACGCGAGGTTATATGCTGATATTTATCTTATCTTCCCAGTGATAGTGAAAGATATTATAAATATGATATTATGAATATCTTTACTTTCTGTATTGCTTTATTTTATTCTTAGGTTGGGATCAATGATTAGTGATTCACAATTTAAGATCTTTACTTTCTGTATTGCTTTATTTTATTCTTAGGTTGGGATCAATGATTAGTGATTCACAATTTAAGACATATGGTATATACATGACTTTATTTTATTCTTAGGTTGGGATCAATGATTAGTGATTCACAATTTAAGACATATGGTATATACATGAAAGTTTCCTTGTTTGGATTATTTCGCTGGACGTACTAGTCTCGTGTTGTAGGTTTCTAATTATTGATTTTATTTAGATTGTTTATCTCTAGTTCAGTGTTAATATTTAGGCGTCTACAATTTGGGACATATGGTATATACATAAGAGTTTTCTTGTTTGGATTATTTCGCTCGACGTACTACGTCTCGTCTTATAGATGTCTAAATATTAACTCCATTGGATATGGATAAAATAATCTAGGTAGACTATGCTTAATAGGTAGAGCATCAACTTCATCTAGCAGCATTTCCCCTAGTGGTGGATGAAGGTGATCTTGCTATAGTGCTCTGACGCTCTTGTTATTGTTCTTTTTGTTTTAAAATTTCTTTTCAAACAGCTCAAAGTTTTGGAGAGCCACAGGATGATGGAGTTCTTGTATAGTCGCCATCACATGAGTTATTAATAGAGGCTCCACAGTAGATTTATGTTTCCATTCAATTATTTGAGTTGTATTTTATTTTGTAAAGACTATGAGCCTTAGTTACATTTCCAGTTGATTCATATCGAGATATTTTACATTATTTTAGAGATCAGGTGTTTACAGTTTTATTCATTTGAGACAGGATTTCATTTATGAGATTTATCCTTCTATACCATGTCTATTGTATTTATTTACCTTATTTTACCTGTTTTGTACCCATTTATGAGATTTATCCTTCTATACCATGTCTATTGTATTTATTTACCTTATTTTACCTGTTTTGTACCTACACTTCTTTTTTATCCTTCTATACCATGTCTATTGTATTTATTTACCTTATTTTACCTGTTTTGTACCTACACTTCTTTTTGATTTTACTAGAGGATATTACTGTGATTGGTGAAATGTGTTATTGCACAGTGTGGGTGCATAACAGGTTTGACATCTCTGGATTCACCTGACAAGTGACATTGATATCATGACCATTGATCGTACTGATTCTGATGTGAATGCTCTGTTCTTTCGTCCCGATTGCTCCTATCCCACGAACAACAATTCTCCGTGTCTTATTGCCAAAATTGTAGCTAGGATTGTTGCTCACAACTTGATTTCTAAAACCAGGAGTTTTGAACACTTGCGCCTAATAAAGTTAATGCAATTTATGCTATCTTTGCTAAAATTCGAGTCAATTAGGCAAATATTTTCCTTGAAAATATGGCAAGTAAACACTCCAAATTCCTCCCCTTTGGGTCCTTCATCACTATCATTCTCAAACACTTTGGTGTTGATCTTACTCTTGAACCCAAAGGTGAACCTAGTAAGAAATATTTCGATAGGACTGCTCTTTCTAGGATGCAACTCTCAGATTCCCTTTCATTTGCTCCTACTGATGCATCCTCTTCCAAACCTTCTTCTAGCTCATGGCCTTGATCTTGTACAACTCCTATTTCACCCAGTGAGGTCTCTGATCGATTGGATCGTCTTGAGATTCGTGCCTCTAGTATTCAGAGGAATGTGAGGGAGATTCTCAGGCTCCAGCATCAATACCTTGGGATTCAGGCTCCCACTCCTGGCTCTACCTCTGGGTCTGACGAAGGTTCTGATGAAGAATCTGGTTCAGACTCGGGATCTGATGGTGATGGCTCTAGTGATGGTGGTGATTGATGGGTTGTTTTTTATATGAACACTTTTTGTATTTTGAACTATGTTTTAGTTGACAAACTTATGATGTAATATTTTTTTTTAACTAGCACTTGATGTAGGGTTTTTGGTGGAATTGAATACTTGTATGGTTTTGTTCCTGGATGGATGCTATTTTATGTGTTTAAATTTATAAACATCATGTAGTAATTTGAAAGCAATGTGATGGTAATTTAAAAACATTGTGTTGGTTGTGAATTTAGATAATGAATTGTGTGCTCAAACATATCCTTTTGTGTTGTTGTGATGGATTATTTCTATGTAAATAAATTTTTTGGATGGTCCTTAAGTATGTGTGTTTGGATCATATTCATATGTTTGTGGTGCAAGTATTTTGTGGGAGAAGAAGTTATATGTTTGTGGTGCAGGTATTTTGTGGGAGAAGAAGTTATATGCTTACCTCTTGCGTTTGGCTCTTGAGTGTGAAATTCTTATGTCTTATTTTTATTATCACTCATGCATTTTGACAGGGGGAGCTTTGCTTTATATATATTTTCTAACCTGTGCATAACTGCAGGGTGAGCTTTACTCATGTATTCCCCATTTTGATGTTGACAAATGGGGAGAAATGGTTTATTCTTTGGTTTCATATTTCATTCATGTTTCATATATAAATTGTTTGTCATCATCAAAAAGCGGGAGATTGTTGACCCTTTAGTTTTGATGATGATTTTCCAAATAATTTATAGCTAATTTGTTTCCTAGTGGTTGTGGTTTTTTTCTTTTTACAAGATATCAATATGTGATGAAAAACCATTCATATTAGAGTTAAATATTCAAGATCTAGCTGTGTGCGCAATTACTTAGGTATACTAGTTGTTTTGTAGCATATATTGTGTGAATATATTTCAAGCTCAATATATATAAACACACACAATTTTGACTTTTCTTACAAAACGAGTTTATTTGAGTAATATTGGCTTGTTTTTCTTGGTTACATTACATTCATGTTTTAAAACATTTCATAAAGTTTCAACATGTTTTTACATGTCAAAATTCATTTTCAAGTTTCATAAAAAACATGTATTTATGTACACTTTGCACAAATGATGATTTTTTACAAATAAAAAATGCAAATCCAAAAATTCCTTTACAAACATGTTTATTTTCATGTTTATAAACTTTTCCTAAAGTTTTATAATTTTTGGACAACATTTGCTATTTTTTATTACGTGTTAAATACCAGATTCAAAACCTATAAATAACCCATGTATCAGTTTGCGGTCGACTGGCTAGGAGTAGATTCCCAAATCTGCTTCTCAGGCTTTCACGGTCGACCGTCGTAGTCAACCGGCTGAGATCTAGAGACTTTTCTCTATTTCTCAGCTGCTCGCGGTCGACCGAATATGTCGTTGCGGTCGATCGCCACTGTAGCTGTTGCATAATAACAACTAGTTCTCAGTTTTGTTTTCTTATGGGTTTTTGGTCTTTTTGCTTGGGTTTTATTGATGTTTAGAGTTGTTATAAATACCCCATGGCATTTAACTCTTGAACTAACCAAGAAAATTGTTTCACCAAGTTTTTGCAAGAGTTTAGTTTGTGTTTCACAATTTTGTTTCAAAAGAAAAGTTTTTCACAAGGAGGAGGCTTTTGTGTTCAGTTGAGGAGTTTTTCCTCATCATCATTTCTACAGCTCCTTGTGTTTATAGAGAAGTTTTCTAACTCTTTTATCTAGCACATTTATTAATTGATTTTCATTTTTATATTTTTGCTAGATTGATTTGAGTTAGAATTTTATTATTCTCATTTATCACTCACATCCCTATTGAGCTTTTAATATTTTTTATACAATATATTATTAGGTTGTGGTGAGTGATTTAGTGAGAGTGAGCTTCATTGTGTTCTCATTCATTGTTAGAGAATGAATTATTGTATTTGAGCTTTATTTGTGAGTATCATTTTGTATTACATATTTACACCGAGAGGAGTGTGTGGTGAGGACGTAGTCGATACTAATAGAAGTGATATCGGTAGTAAAGCCTAGTGAGAGGTAGTAAAGCTGAGTACTTGAGGGAGGTGATACGTGGGGACCAACACTTGAGGTGGTAGTTTGTGTAGTTACATAGTGAGTGATAGTGAGGGCTCTCGGTGAACTAGAAACTGTGTTTGTGTGGAGAAGTTCTAGCTTCCAAACCGGGTGTGTTGAGATAGTGGAGATATTCTCGAGGTGAGGAGTGGAGATGTAGGTCAAGTGGTTGACCGAACTCCGTGATCACATTGCTTGTTTGTGTTTGTCATATTGGCGTACATTTGCTTTGTGCTTATATCTTATCTATCTTGTGTATAATTTATATTCTTGCTCATAACTCTTTCATATATCTCTCTTTGTGCTTATATCTTATCTATCTTGTGTATAATTTATATTCTTGCTCATAACTCTTTCATATATCTCTCGCAAGATTTAATTAACCAATAAGTTTTTAAAATTAGCATAATATCAGATTAGATTAGCTTTAACCCTATTCACCCCCCTCTAGGGTCTTTCACTCCCTACCACAAACTACCACTGAGCATTTTTTACATTCCCTACTAGACATTAACAACCTGCTACCTGTATGGATATTCCAGATTGCATCTAAACTATCATATGGTATAGTCTGTCGTGCAACGAACTTAGTAGATATAAAACAGTGCGATGCCCTAGAATCAAATAGGGTAAATGTATGGACTGAATAAACCAAAATGGTACCTGTGACTACATCACCAGATGCGTCTGCCTGCTCAGGGGTAAGTGTCAGAACCTGACCTTGTCTCTACTGCTGCTGAGCTTGCCGATTATATTGCCTTGAGCATTTCTGCTGATACTGTGGTTGGTATGGATGTTAGAAATGGGGACATCTCCACTGTCTCAGGCCTTAAAATTGTTAACCTCCTCTGATGTCCTCGAAACATCTACTGCTGCATGGGAAGTGATGGCCTCAACTATTGTCCATCCTGCCTAGTCTGGCCTGCTGGCACTATCACTCTACCTGAAGCTCCTCTTTAAACTCCTCTACTAGGAAAAGTGGTAAGCTGATGATCTACCACCCCACATGCTAGGCACAACCCGTTAGCTCTCCTGCAGTCCTTCATCAAGTGCCCCGACTTGTTGCAAAAATGGCAAATCATGTTGGTTGGTTATGGAGCTGGTCTCGAAGTCCCTGTCTGCTGGTGCTTGGCTGGTGCTCCTCCCATCTAAGGCTTCTGCTGGTTACCTCTTGAGCTCTGTCCTACAGGGCACTTGTTTGCCCCTCTCCTCACCGAGTTCATGATCCCAATCATCTATTCTGCTTTTCGAGCTATCTCTAGGACATCCGTATAAGTTTCAATCTCCCTCTAACTATAAATCTGAGTTTGGATCTTAAAATTTAGACTCTGTATGAACCTTTGTCCCTTATCCACCTCATTCAACACCATCCCCAAAGCAAACCTGCTGAGCTTAGCAAATTTGGCTGTATACTCATCTACAGTACTAGCTCTCTGTCTCAGCATTACAAACTACCTCTACATCTCAAGATGAGTTGTCTTTAGGAAAAATGTCTCTAGAAAACTCTCTCGGAATGTCTCCCACGAAATTGGCTTAGGCAGCTTCTCCTCCTCTGCATCCCATCAGGTCCTAGCTACATTAATGAGCTGTAGCTATACAATATCCACTCGGTCTTTTTCTGGTATCTTTGTTGGCCTTAATAGTCGGTCCATGGTCTACAATCACATCCTAATCTCATATCCGCCTTCAGTCCCAGCAAAGTGGTATGGGTTGAGCTTTCGAGAATCGAACACATTGCCCGACCTTACAACCTGCTGCTACCCTTCCTCTGGTGATTATGAGCTACTAGCTCCCTAATCGCTTTTGTAAGATCAGCCTCATCGACTTAGTGTCCCTCAGGGACAACTGGAGCAGGGGGTCAACATTTTGAGGCTATATTGATCACCTGAAATGAGATTGGTCAAGATTAGGACTTGAGAATCAGGATATTGGGAGTCAAAGGACATATTTCTGAAAAGGAAAGAACCCATTTTATACATGCTCTATTTTTAGCCCAATCTTAGTTTTTACTTGTATACAGGACGAGACATCAATTACTAAATCTGGCTCTGATACCAATAAAAACCTTGTCCCGCTTGGTTCCAAAGTGTAATAACTTGGAACGTGACTCGGCCGACAATGCAACCATTTAGCCACATTCACGCCTCTAGATCATCTTGTATATAGATATAAAGTCAAAACTACACCATAGCATATGTAACTAAGACAATAAAAGAAATATATAGATGAAGAAATCTACAAAAGGATAGAGTCCAACTACGAGTTCACAACTATCCACAAAGGAAAATGGTAATAAATTTCTTTTACATCATAGTCTAGAAAAAAGTCACATATGACTCAAGAAAAAGTCTAAACCAAATAACTACCTAAATCAACTAAACTGAAGAACTAATGGACTAAAAGGTGATCACTGCCACTGGACTTGCTCCTCAAAATAATATTGATCCTGCGAAGAAAGAATAGTTCTCGAGTCTAGGGTGGGCAAACCCTAAGGGAGTCAGAAAACTCCCAACAAACATGTAAAATGAAGGAATTGTGCATATGTAAGTGTATGTAGCAGGTATAAAGAAAAGATGAAAACTCAATTAAAGATGATAAAGAAAAAAAACACTATGTAGATATTAAATAAGGTCTACCACAAGGCACACAAACACATTATTATTATTTTAGGTGTTATTTGAATTAGAAAAGAATATTTTTATGTATATAAGTCGGGTTCTCATAAACCGTCCTGGGAACACGACTTCAAGTTAGGATTGGCCATTAGCTCTTATATATATTATTCTGGATATCAAGAATGAGCATGAGCCCGTTTATATACACATTATATTCTCCATCCAATTCCGCATTATAAACCCAACATTTATTCATTTATTTAAAGTGATTATGCATGAAATATTATTTACTAACCACAAAGTTACCGTGGAACAACTTTTGTAAAATTTAGGAAAAATAATCGTGATCCAAAACATAATCAAGCTAGGTGCATCGTCTAGTCAATACTATTATAATAATAGTAATAATCAAGAGAAACTCCTGATATCAGAATATCGATGTTTAGGGTATAGCCATGCTATGATAACATGTTTATGAATCATATTTCTTGACGGAAGTCGTGTTCATGCATAATCAACCCTATTAAATGTCACCAGGTAATCAAACATAGCATCAGGTGATCCAATAAACATCAAGAGATCAAACAATATAATCATTTATCTTAATAAACGAAAAATAACTAATTAGCATAATTGTTTAGTGTCAAAGCAGGCTAAACAATTTTAATTTGACAGCATAGAAATCCACAAAACTGATTTTTAGTGAGCAAAGGCCCAAACGGGTTTGAAATATGATATTGGATCCTTACTGGGTCAAACGAGTCTGTTATTTGAGTTATAGATCCAAACGGGTCTAGAATTTGATAATGGGTCTGAACTGGGTCAAACGGGTCTGTAATATGGGGTTATATATCCAAATGAGTCTGGAATTTGATAATGGGTCCGAACTGGGTCAAACAGATCTGTAATTTAGGGTTATAGATCCAAACGTGTATGTAATTTGGGGTTATAGATCCAAACGAGTCTGAAATTTGATTATGGGTCTGAACTAGCTTGGGTTCACCTTCACAAACACCCAAAGATAACTTTTTGTAAAAATAAAAGCTTATGGAATTCGAACCCATGACCTAAGAGCTAATAACCAAGTCACCTAACAATCTCCAACCGCTACATTGTGAAAAATTGACCGTAGTAAAAAATTTAAAACTATGCTCTATTATAACTATAATCCTAAAAAATTAGAAATCTTTAAAATTACTTATTGTTATTATTATTATTTTAACAAAAGTATACTAACCGAAATAAGATAGTTTTGAAAAAATAATATAATAAAAACTATCCACAAATTAATTGTCATAACTCTAGGAGGAGAATACTAGTAATTGGATAAGGTAATTATGAAAATAAAAGAGTTTTGTAAGCTATTTAATGCCCAATTAGAATATTATGCATGACGAAATTGTTATTAAATAATAGTTACGATCACAAACTCTCAATCCATGCGGTGAAGACCTAGAAAGAGCATCTTGAAGAATCGTATAATCATTTGCCAATTCTTCCCATCCCGTCAACATGAAACAAAATAATTTATTGGGAGTACAAGCGGCTAATACATTTTGTGTAACCCCCATGGAGTCTCTAAAGCATACAACAAGTGAAGTGGGTAGCATGACATCAACATGTGTATCGTCCATCATCCCTATACAATCCTAAAAGACAAGTAACAATGCTATTTAATATAATTTATTACTAAATATTTAATTAACTTCTTTAATATTGATATAGTGATATACCTTGAAGTAAGGATAATATAAGGGGTTGCTTGCAATTTCTTAGGGGATACTGTGCACTTGCAACTTTTGGATATCATTTAGACCCCATCAAGTTTTTAGCGCCGTTGCCGGGGAATGGTGATATTAAGTAGGGTTTTAATTATTTTGGTTCTTTAACTTGTATGTTTTCTTATGTAGGAACTACTCGGAGATTGAAGATCACGGATTGGATATCAAGGATTTGAAGATTTACTTTTGGTAACTCTTCTTTCTAGTATTTTTAATTCCACTCTTTTAGTTAGTTTCTTACAATTAGAAGCAATTACGATCTAAATTTTTTTTTTTGTCAACCATAATAAAAGTTTACTATCCACTTGAACAATTACTGACAAGATAATAAATTCAAACAAGAGCTCGCTTTCTCACATTTGTTTGATTGTTAACCCTAATTTAAAGAAAAACATTCTTTTTACCATCCTTTTGTAGTTGATTTTAATTCCTAGGTTTGCATTGCATATACTAGTAGGAATTCACCAAAGTGATTTGAGTATCTTGATTTGACACACACTTGAAAACATTCTTAAGGATAAAACCCCCTAATCAAGATAAGGTGAGAGATTTCATCATCCTTTCTTTAGCTCACAAATCACTAATTCCTTACTACACAAATCCAAGCCTTTTAAAACTTATATACGTTGGTCCCTAACGATTCGAGCTCATTAAGGAACAAGGAATCCCTAAGTGAACCGGTTCAAGTTTACTTAAATTTGTTGGTTCTAAGGCAATGTTTAGGGGTTGCGTAAAACGCTCCGCAAGGAATGATGTACTTAATTGATCTTTAATCTCCCTCTAGTATTATCTTTACCTGGCTAACTGATCGAGTAAACTTTGATCCTTTCACTAAAGAAATTTTTGATTAGGAGCTGATCTAGCTAAGTTAGGCTTAACCCTAGAATTTAGGGTGATTGACATAATTGATTGTTTTTTATTTGTTTTAGTTAGGTTTTTCCTTTTTCTTTTTATTCTCTCATAATCTTTTACTTTAAAAAAACTCTAACTTTTATTTTCTTTAAAAAATTATTATAAAAAGAATTTGTTTTGGTGTATGTGAATGCGGATAAGGGATAATACTAATCGTTTAATTCGTTTTGAACCATTTGAAGAAATAACCAATCCACCCGTTCTTCAAGATATGTGCTATCCAACTAGGAATGCTATCCCTTCTTGCATTAAGCTCCTCGAAGCAAATAAAACTAATTTTAAGCTTAGACCGTATTACATAAACATGCCTCCAAAATTCTTAGAAAATAAAACTGAAGACACTTATATCTTTAATTCTAAGTTTGAGGAAGTGTGTCTTATGATTAAGATTAGATAACTATCCGAGGATGCGATCAAACTCTGATTTATTCCATTTGCTCTTAAGGACAAAGCCAAGAAATGGCTGTATAACTTACCAACAAATTCTATCTCAACTTGGGATGAATTTGTCACCGTTTTTCTAAAGAAAAATTTTCCTATCCACAAAACGGTTAAGCTAAGAAACAACATCATGAACTTTAAAATTATCCCAGGAGAGCCATTTTGGAAGTACTTTGACAGATTTGAAGACCTTCTTATCTAATGTCCTCACTATAGTCTTGAACAATAACGATTATGTCAAATTATCTTTGAAGGATTGAATTATTCTTCAAAAAATTCCTTAGAATCAATGTGCCAAGGATATTTCATGAAGAAAAATACCGATGAAGCTTGGGAATTTTTTAGAGAGTCTATCCGAGAAAACCATGTAATGGGAATACTGTGATGACAGAGTTTCGTCAGCTCTCCAACCTAAATCTGTGGACTTTTCTTAGAGTCGAACATTGCCTCTGAAGCAAAGGTGGCTACTGTTAGACCCTAGAGGGGGGTGATTAGGATCTTATGCTAATCTAATCCGATTATATGCCAATTAAAATAAATTAACAAGTTATCCTAGCAAGTATGAAATGTAACAATATATATGAACTAGGATAAGCAATATACAATATGATATATCCTAGCAAAGAGGTATATAGTGAAACACTTCTCTCGGTGTACAAGTGTATTACAAGTGAATCCTCACAATTAGGCACAATATGACAAATGATTGTTCTCTCTAACAAGGTGAGAACTCAATTAAGCACAACTCTTAGTCACAAACCCACAACCCCAAATTATACTATGAATGTAAATACAATAAGCTCAATAGGTTGTGTGTGAACAAAGAGATAAAACAATATAAACTCAATATGAAATCTAGCTTATGAAATTAAGAACAAACTTATAAAATGCTAGAATTGAGTTTAAGGAAACTTCTCTATAGATGACAAGAGAGAGGGAGAAGAATGAATGCTCAAACACCAAGGATGATCTCCACTTGCTCTTGTGAAATTTGCTCCACAAACCAAACTCTTGTAAATGCTTAAAAGCTTTTTAAACAAACACTAAAAAATAAACTTAAACCCTTAATTAAAACTTTCTTAAACTTGTTTTAAAACTCTCTTTGATGATAGAAAATAGTTATTGCAAAGGGGTATCAAAAGACCAAAAACCCCTCCAACGGATACAAAAAAATAGCCGTTATAGGTATTCTGGGAGCTGGGCGATCGACCGACCTTTTTTCCGGTCGACATCTCGCACTGTTCAAAGCTGAGTAACGTCCAGAGACATTTCCGGTCGACCGGTCCGGTCGACCGGAGTTACTGTAGCAGTGCACAGCTGTTTTGTAAAATTAATTTCAAATAGTAAATGAATTCCAAAAATTATGAAATTTTGTGGGAATGTTCTAGACATGTAAAATAATATTGATGAAGAAAGAATTTCTGAAAAATATTTTCCCAGTTGAGAGAAATAAATATTTTAACACAAATTTACAGTTTCTGAAAAACTGTTAACATATACGATTTTGTAAAATCAATTGGCACAGTAAATCAACTCCAAAAATAGTAAAAACTGGAAAAACGTTTCTAAACATGTAGATAAACATGTCAGAGAAAGAATTTTTCAAATATCACTTCCCATTTGCGAAAACTCATCAGTTTTGTAAAACATGCACGAACATGTGCACGAACGAAAACATGAATTTGTAAATTCCTTTAAACATAACAAATCAATTCCAAACTTGATGAAACTTTGAGAAATGTTTGAAAATGATATTTTGAACATGTTACAAAAAGAATTTTCCAATTTGTATTTCCCAATTGTGAAATCTTATTATTTTGCAAAAGTGTTCAAAACATGAAAAAAGTGATATACATGAAGTTTGATGTTTTGACATAAACAATGTTTTGAAACTTTGCACAATGATTATATAGACTTGATAAAATATGTATATGATGATTGTTAAGTCTATAAACTGAGAATACAATATTTGAGCTTAGAAATCAAATACGTGTGTGTATATGATATTGAGCTTAGAGTATCTAACACACATAATATAAAACCTAAACTAAATATACCAAAGCTTGATCTTGATCTTCAATAGGCTTGACTTGATATATTTGTGGATGAAGCTTGAACTCGATCTTTAACTTGAATTGCATAAGCTTCACCGATATTCCGCCAACCTCCTTTGGATATGATCGTTGAAGCTCTATTCCATCCATCCTCCAACAATGTTGTTAGTCTATAATAAATAAGAAAAACACAAATACTAGACAAACAACATTAGTGGTAAATTGTTTGTTAAACATCATCAAAACAAGAAGGCCAACAGCTACAATTCTACGAAGGTTAGAAGCCTTAGAAATTAAGGAACGAGCTCCAACACAAATCAATCAACTTTCTGCCTCAGGTTGTCATAACTATCTTTCTCCTACCCATATTTCAGAGGAATGCCCTCTCCTAGGAAACACCCAATCATTAGAGCAGATGAACGCTACATCCTAACATCCTAAAAATGACCCGTTCTCTCTAACGTACAATCCTAGTTAGAGAAATCACCTTAATTTTGTATGGAACCAAGGAAATTTCTCCAGAAATCAAAACTTTATTCTCACTTCAAACCAGCAATTCCCTAGAGGAAACACAATTCAGTTCAACTCACCAAATAATTTTCAACAATCTAATCTACTATTTCCAAACTGACATCCTCATCATCATCAACCCATAAATCCTTTGGGCCCTGGCCACGAAAAATATCTTAGTGTCTTAGAAAAGGGTTTAGAGGCTATGATTAAAGCTTCTACACAAACCACCAACATGTTGACCCAGTCATCCAACACTCTGAATTCCTTCATGCAAACAACCAGCCAAGTGCTCAACTCGAACACTTAAGCCATAGCAAGGTTGGAAACCTAACTTGGGCAACTAGTCAATACCGTAAGAGAAAGAGAGAAAGGAAAATTTCCCAGTGAACCTGTTGTTAACCCTAAAGATAGTGGATCCAGTTCAAACCAATCAACCTATGTGAATGCAGTTCACATGTTACGATTTGGAAAATAGATAGATAACCAAGTTAGAATGACATCGGATCAAACCTGTTCTCCCATACAACACACTCCTTCTGATGAAGCAACTCCTTCCGATGACCAAGAAGATGAACACAAGATTGAGCATGATCTAGATAGGTATAGACCTGTTGTCCCTTTTCCAAACTGACTCAAACCTAAGAAAAACTCTCCACAGGTTGAAAAAATCCTATAAACTTTTAAACAGGTCAAGATCAAGATCCTGCTCATAGACGCAATTGAACAAATCCCCTCTTATGCAAAGTTCTTAAAAGACTTATGCACTAAGAAAAGAACCATGAATGTTCCCAAGAAAATCTTTTTAGCTGCCAACCTCAGTGAAATATTTTCAAAACCCATGCCCTTGAAATATAAGGACCCTGGTTGTCCTACAATTCTATGTGTTATAGAAAATACTCACATTAATAAGGCACTTCTAGACTTGGGAGCTAACATAAAACTCCTTCCTTATTCAGTCTATCAACAGCTAGGTGTGGGAGAACTTAAACCAACAAGGTGCACCCTACAATTAGCTGATAGATCAGTTAAAATTCCCAAGGGAGAGGTAGATGATGTTTTGATCAAAGTTGGAGAGTTTATTTTTCCTGTTGATTTTATTGTCTTTGAAACGCAGCCTGTTTTCAATCTCAAAAATCAAATCCCAGTTATTTTAGGAAGACCATTCTTAGCAACGTCAAATGATTTGAACAATTGTAGGACTGGTCAAATAAAACTATCTTATGGGAATATGACTATTAACCTTAATATTTTCAACTTAGGAAAACATCCCAATGATCCATCCGATCAACCCATGGAAGCAAAATTTATTCAGGAAATATCCAGTGAATAATAAGAGGGAGGATGGGCATTAGATTCTTATTTATCTAACTTAATTTTTGAAGAGTCTTTCGATGACGAATTAGGGTTAGATCCGCTGGTCAATCATGTATCTACAATTGGCTAGCAACGTGAACCCTTGAAAATACAACCTCGAGTCCAACTTTGCCCATCTGTTGAGGAACCCCCTAAGTTAGAGCTCAAACATTTACTCAAAAATCTAGAGTATGCCTACTTAGGGGAGTATGAGACTTTACTAGTTATCATTTCTTCTGATTTGACAACTAGTCAAAAGAAAGCTCTCTTAGATGTTTTAAGAGAGAATAGGGAAGCTATTGGATGTACCATGGCTGATACCAAGGGAATTAGTCCAATCATTGTTCAACACCGAATCCATTTGATAAATGACGCCAAACCTACTAGAGATCCTCAACGTAGCTTAAACCCAGTAATGAAAGAAGCTGTTAGGAAAGCCATTTTGAAATGTCTTGATCACAAGATCATTTATTCTATTTTAGACATTTTATGAGTGAGTCCGGTCCAAGTAGTTCCAAAGAAATCTGGGATCACCGTAATCCAAAATGAGGCTAATGAGCTGACTCCCACTCGAATCCAAACTAGATGGTGAATTTGCATCGACTATAGAAAATTCAACTTAGCCACTCGAAAAGATCACTTTCCTCTTCCATTTATTGACAAAATGTTAGAGCGCTTAGCAGGACACGAGTTTTATTGTTTTCTGAATGGATATTCAGGTTACAATCAAATTCCTATCGCTTCAGAAGGTCAGGAGAAAACCACTTTCACATGTCCGTATGGAACATTCACATACCGACGCATGCCTTTTGGGCTGTGTAACGCACCTGCCATATTCTAACGTTGCATGATCAGTATTTTTTCCGACATGGTAGAAAGATTTCTTGAATTTTTCATGGATGACTTTTTCATTTTTGGGGACACATTTTTGGATTGTTTGCATCATCTTAAACTGGTGCTATCATGTTGTAGGGAGTAAAATCTAACTCTCAGTTAGGAGAAATGTCATTTTATGGTCAAACAAGCATTGTCTTAGGACATGTAGTTTCTAATAGAGATATTAAAGTTGACAAAGCTAAGGTAGACCTTATTTCTAACCTTCCTCCTCTCAAAAATATCAAGGATGTTAGATCATTTATTGGTCATGCTATTTTTTATAGACGTTTCATCAAATATTTTAGAAAAATTGCTAGACCAATGGCCAATCTCTTAGCCAAGAATACATCATTTGATTTCTCTCCTGATTGCCTTAGAGCTTTTGAGTATCTGAAAAAGGAGCTAACCACAACTCTTATTATTCATGCACCAGATTGGACTTTACACTTTGAACTAATGTGTGATATATTCGATTTTGCAATTGGTACTGTTTAAGGACAACAGATTGTTGTAAAACCACATGTGATCTGCTACGCTTGTAGGACTCTGAAAGATGCCCAATAAAATTACTCTGTCATTGAGAAAGATTTTTTAGCTGTAGTCTTTGCCTTAGAAAAATTCAGGTCCTATATCATTGGGTCTTTAACCAAAGTTTTCACGGATCATGCCGCACTTAAGTATCTTTTGACCAAAAAAGATACCAAAGCATGACTTATTAGATGGATTCACTTGCTTCAAGAGTTTGACAATCTAATTCTTGACAGAAAAGGAGCAGAAAACCCCGTAGAGGATCACCTTTCTAGACTCCTGAATACACCAACATCAAACATCTTAATCAACAGATATTTTCTAGAAGAACAACTCCTACAAATCCAATATGTTCCATGGTTCACTGATATTGTGAATTACTTGGTCATGAAATGGATCCCTTCTCATTGGTCTAAATAGGATAGGTCCTGTTTCCTCTCCCAGGTAAAATACTTTTACTTGGATGATCCATATCTATTTAAATACTGTCCTGATCAGATTTTTAGGAGGTGTATTCCAAATGAAGAAACTAGGAGTGTTCTATTCTTTTATCATGAGCAAGCATGTGGGGGCCACTTTGGTCCAAGAAAAATAGCTAAATTTTTTTTCTAGTGTGGGCTATACTGGCCCACTCTTTTTAAGGATTCCTATGAGTTTTATAAAATTTGTAACCGTTGTCAGTTCTTAGGGAAACTTACTAAAAGAAATATGATGCCCTTACAACCCATCTTAGTTGTTGAGATTTTTGATTTGTGGGGTATAGATTTCATGGGACTATTTCCAAATTCTTTTAGAAATATCTACATTCTAGTAGCCATATAATACATGTCAAAATGGGTTGAAGCGGTAGCTTGTAATCTGTAGGACCCACCAAGAGCAACTCGATGTTGGCTAAAGTCCACTACCAAAATACTAGCACTAGTTGTTCTTAGGTCTCAGACTTTTTTATTTAAGCCACTAACATTTCTATACACTAGTCCATGTGGGACTAAAGTGGGGGTATCACAATCACCCTATTTTATAAAGACGACGTCCTCGTCATCACGACATGATAATTGGCACATCTTGGTATCATTGCCAGGTGATGTGGATTCTAGAGGTGGCTCCTACGGGCTATAGAGGCGGCTCCCACCGCACCCACATAGTGTAACACTAAGCTCCGTATAGCAATTAGCTCCACACTTCCGGCTGGTAACTGTTCTGATACCATTTATCATACATCGGGCCCACAGGCCCGTTGGCGTGTGCAAGCCATAGGACCCACCAAGAGCAACTCAATGTTGGCTTAAATTTACCGTCAAAATGCTAACACTAGTTGTTCTTAGGCCTTGAGCTTCTCTATTTAAGCCACTAATATTTCTTCATACTAGTTCATGTGGGACTAAAGTAGGAGTGTCATATTCACCCCACCTTACAAAGTTTCATCCTTGAAACTTGACATACCTTGGTTCTCAAAAAGTTGAGGATACTTCTGTCGCATATCATCTTCATGCTCCTACGTTGCTTCTCTATCAGAGTGATTCTTCCATTGAACCTTCATGTATCGAATTGTACGTCACCTAAGCACTTTCTCCTTAACATGTAATGAGCTTGAAGGGCTGATATAATGTGCATAGGTTTTTACGCCTTACTACCCTCAAAGCAAAACTCCAATTGACCGGGAATTCTAAACACCACATTTTCCTCTTAACATAGAATATATGCATGATTTCGATATAACCAATCCATTCCTAAATGATGTCATAATCATGCATATTAAGGATAATCAGTTCCGCTGGAAGCTCCATATCCACTATTTTTATCTTACATTTGTAATACTTATTAGATATTAGTATGCTATCTCCTGGTGTGCTAACATACATTTGCAATACTTATTAGATATTAGTATGCTATCTTACATTTGCAATACTTATTAGATATTAGTATGCTGTCTCTTTGATACCATTTGTCATGCCCCGGGCCCACGGGCTCGTTAGAGTGTGCAAACCATGTGACCCACCAAGAACAACTCGATGTTGGCTAAAGTTCATTGTCAAAATGCCAGCACTAGTTATTCTTGGGTCTTGGGCTTCTCTATTTAAGTCACTAATATTTCTACACACTAGTCTATGTGGGACTAAAGTAAGGGTGTCACAAAGTTTGTTATCAAATTTTTGAAGGAGAATGTTTTTGCACGGTTTGGAGTGTCCCGAACTATCATTAGCGATAATGGTACATATTTCTGTGACCGTTCTTTTGAGGCTTTGATGAGGAAATATTCGATCACACACAAATTATCGACTCCTTATCACCCCCAAACCAGTGGTCTAGTAGAGGTCACGAATAGGCAGATCAAACAAATCTTAGAAAAAATAGTTAATTATAACAGAAAAGATTAGTCTGTAAAATTATGTGATGCTCTATATACATATCGTACACCATTTAAAGCTAATTTGGGGATGTCACCATACAGGCTCATGTTTGGAAAAGCTTGTCATTTACTAGTGAAATTGGAACACCGAGCAATATGGACTATTAAACAGTTGAATTTTGATCTAGACTCGGCAGGAAAAACCAGATTGCTCTAATTAAATAAGTTGGAAGAAATTCAAAATGATGCATATATAAACTCAAAAATTTACAAAGAGAAAACTAAGATTTTCATGATAATTCAATTCTACGGAAAAATTTCACTCCGGGACAAAAAGTTCTACTCTACAACTCAAAATTGCATCTTTTTCCTAGAAAATTAAGATCAAAATGGACTGGTTCATTTATTGTTAATCGAGTTTTCTCACATGAGGCTGTCGAGATAGAAAATCCTAAAAATGATCATATTTTTGAAATTAATGGTCAACGTTTAAAACTATTTTTAGAATATTTTACGCTTGGAGAGGAGGAGGTGTTGGTTCTTCATGAACCATACTATTTGTGAAAAAAGAAAAAAATATAAAAAAGGAAAAAAGAGAAAAGGAAAAAAAGAGAGAAAAAATTTCCTTATTTTGTTTAGCACATAAAAACAATGTAAAATTTTTTAAAAGAAAAAATATACATATATTTTTGAATATTTTCTATCTTAAAAATTTGTTTTTTTGTTATATTTTATATCTTATAATTTTTTTGAATATTTTCTAGCTGATATAAAAAAATTTCAAATAAATTCTAAGTTATCATGGGCTTAAAAAAAAAAAAATTCCAAAGCCCACAACATTTAGCGGCCCAGAAAATGCAATGAAAAAGAATTTTTTTTAGTCAAGCCCACATTTTGTGTCCTTATAAAAGAAAAAAAATCATAATAATGCGTTTGGGCCAAGCGGCCCAAACTGCTTAGGGTATCGATGCTAGTATCGATACGGGCATCGATACCTAGGATCAATACCTCATAACCTGCACTGGCCTCATCTTCTTCATCTATTTTTCCCAACCCGATTTCTTTCTCTCTCAAACCCCAAAGTTCCCCACTCCATCCATACAAGATCAAGGGTAATTGGAGGTGTTATTCTTTAATTTTTTTGGGCTTCTTCTACCTCTAAACATCTTCCTAAGGTATAACTTCTCTCTTGATCTTGCAATTTCATTTTTTTCCTATTGAGTGATCTAGTGATTGAATACTTGAATCATGGAGAATCATAGGTTGTTATCACAATTGTACAAGGATTGATGGTAGATATTGATCAATTTGTCGATTTGAGTGTTTAAATTGGGTGTTTTGTGCAAAATTGAAAAATTCAATTTTGAATGTTTTGTGCAAAAATCTAAAAATTCAAACATTCAAATTTTAACTTGGGTGGAAAGTGATAATTTTAAATTGAAGTTTGAATTGGGTGTTTTGTGCAAAATCTAAAAATTCAATTTTGGGTGTTTTGTACAAAATCCGAAAATTCAAACATTCGAATTTTAACTTGGGTAGAAAGTGATTAATTTGTCAATAATTTGAAATTGAAGTTTGAATTAGGTGTAATTATCATATTCAAAAATTTAACAATTTGTTATAATGAAGAAGATTGGGTAGAATTTGTCAATAATTGCAAATTAATGGTGTTTTATCAAATTCAACATAATTGCAAATTGTAAGATTTAGCTTATTGTTTGTCATATCAACATGTATTATTCATAGAAGGAGTTATTAAAATTTTGATATTTTTTGTCCAAAGAGTAATTTTTAGGAATATTGTTGACAAACCAAAATTTTGATAACTTGAAATTAACTCATGTTGAATAATTGTAGCTAAACTCTTAAAAAAAAGGGGTGAGATTTTTGTAGCTTTAATTATATTAAAATATCACTTTTTTACTTTTCTGCAGATGACCTCTAGAAAAAGATCCTGAGCAGGTTCATCATCATCTCAAGTTCCATCTGATGACGATATAGATAGGCCCACAATCTTGGTCAGGATTGTGTATCTATTCATTTTGAGAGAGCTTTTAAGATCAGTGCACTTCGGACTTATAGATCTACACTTGATATGTTGACTGCAGTAGGACTTCAGGTATGATGGATAAACCCCTACAAAAAGCTAATGTTTCTTTAGTTCGTGAATTCTATACTGGATGGGAATTTGATCCATATAGAGAATTTTTGGCTTTTCTTATAGTTAGGGGTGTTAAGGTTGTCTTTGATCTTCCCACAATTCGAGATATTTTTGAGGAACCACCGACTGATGTACCTGATTACTTCCTATCTCTTCTAGCTAACAACCAGGTATACCAGAATATAATGATATGTCCATGTGTGGGAGGATCTTCACATCTAGCTTTGGTTCAGGAAATCTCAAACCTAAATAATATAGATTACTCAATCTTTTCCTAAACTTTGACCTAAAACCTACTACATACACTACTATCACCACTAGGGGTGCCAAACGGTTCGGATATATCCGAACCGATCCGCA
This sequence comes from Asparagus officinalis, assembly GCF_001876935.1. Lineage (NCBI taxonomy): Eukaryota > Viridiplantae > Streptophyta > Magnoliopsida > Asparagales > Asparagaceae > Asparagus > Asparagus officinalis. Next base: position 14,314,403 of record NC_033803.1, read on the forward strand.
TCCGTATCCGAACGGATGCGGATATGGTAGGCTAATTTTGAAACCGGGCGGATACGGTAACGGATATGGATATGGTTTCGGATTTTTTTCGGATACGGATTCGGTAACGGATATGAGGGTTGCGGATACGGATATCCGCAATATAATAGTGATTCGGGTAATCGGGTCCCCATCTTATAGTTACAAACCCGCTAACCCAAAACCAAAACTAAAAAGAAAAAACCCTAGGCCCTCCCCCTTAGCAGTCAGCCCTCACTCCTCAAGCCGCCTCCACTCTCAAATCGCTCCACACCTCCACGATTCTCCAGCGGCGGAGCGACGGGATTTTCCGACGATCTCACAGCCGACGATCTCACAGCCGGCGATCTCACAGCCGGCGATCTCTTCTCCTCTACCTTCTCGCCAGCGAAGAGTCAGCGAAGACTGAGTCGCCACTCGCCTCCTCTACCTTTTCGTGTAAATTGGGTAACCATTTTTAGCTGCACCTAAATCTCAAATCAAGTTACTACAAAACTAGAAACATCAAGATCAAGCAATGATATGGGGTTTTTTCGTACTCTTCTGCAAATTATAAAATTCCAAATGGGCCATTTAACAAAAATCAACCGTCAATTTAATCACAAGTCGTCGTCGGCTGGATGTTTCAAATGAAGATTGACAATGATATTTGTACACATTACTAGCTAGTCACTGTTTTTTGTCTACTTGTTTTTTAAGCCAATTTAAGCCCTTGTTGACAGCGAATCCTGCTCCCTGGGGCTTTCTACACAACAAATCCGAATTTCTCATGCAAAATAAATATTAATTGTGTATCAAATAACAATAAATAGTTATGATTGAGAAATGGGAGAAAATAAACCCTGTATTGTAATAAGTTGTAGCTGCAGTTATGTTACACAAGTTTGTTTTGGGCTATCAGTGCTTTTAGACTTTTGCAAGGATCCATTGCAATTAACTATTTTTAGCTGCCAGAAATTAACTTAGTTAAATTGGATTTTTAGTTGGGTTGTGCTACTGAAGATTTTGGATGAAGATTATATGTCTAATAAATTTGTTCTCAATTTTAGTTTTCAATTGATGGTTTTGTATGAAGATTATATGTCTAATAGATTTATGTCGAATATCCGTTTATATCCGTGATCATATCCGATCCGATTCTTAAATATCCGAACCGTATCCGTTTCCGATAAATACGGATATGGTTAAGGTTTTTTCTTACCGAGGGTGATCCGTATCCGTATCCGTATCCGTTTATAAAAAGCGGATATGGATATGGTAAACGTCATATCCGAACCGTATCCGCTCCGATAACACCCACCCATGATATACTCCCGCTTTATTGGATAGCCACTGGTCGACAGTTTGATATAGCTAGGATTATATATGTGTGGATGAGATCGTCAGCGGAGGGAGTATTAAAGTGAGCCAGGGCACAGTCTGGATTACGAGTTCAGCTTATTTACCCCTATTTGATTACTATATTCTACCACAGATTTTTTGTTCCAGTATTCGTAGAGGATAGAATAGAAGCAGTGAAGGGGTTATTAATGGATCAGACTGTGAAGAGGAGCATTTTAGGACGAGATCAGTCTGGTTCTTCATGTAGAGCTCCTCCTCGACACCAACCCGCTATGCATGACCCAATTTGTGAAAATCAAGCTAGGATGTAAGGTCAGATAAACAAGATATAGGGTCACATAAACTACATCACCGGGTCCTTAGCATATTTGATGAGAGAGTGGCATAGAGTGCATGGAGATACAACTGAACCTCTACCAAGCTTCAGAGTTTTATCACACCACTTCAGCCTGATGATTTTCCAGGAGAGGATGAAGCCGAATCAAGCACAAGAGTTGCCACTGATGATGCAGATGATGATCCATCTGGTGGTGAGCAGTAAGAGATGTTTCTTTTACCTAATATTTGACTTTCATATTGGCATGTACTTATATACTGTGATATATTTTGGATGTTATTGCTGGTATTTGCCTTGAGAACAATGCAAAATCTGGGTATGGGGTTGTAAGCTAGTTAGCTGTTTCTTTATATTTTGCTTCATTTGTTAGTTAGTATTTTGTTTTTCTTAGTTTTAGTAATTTTTTATTCCATTTTTCTAGTTAGCACTTTTCTTTTAGTTTTTAGTCAAAAAAAAAAAATTCTGCTAATTTGATCAAGTCAATATATAACTGATCTATTTAATAAATTTTAAATTTTCTAATCCCTAGTTAGTTTTATACTCAAGTTGACCTTTTATGATAAATCTAAATAAATTTGTTAAGAAATAATTTTAATGACCTAAGCCCAATTAGGTTGGGATTCATTGGCCCAAAACTCGTTAAATAGTTACTTAGAAAGCTCAATAAAGTAGAAAAAAATCATCAAGAAATAAAGAGTGAATAAAGGTACTAACAATGTTTTTTATATATATATAGTTACATTAGTATAAATGGTATTGAAAAATGATTTTTATTGAGAGACTTAAAAATTATTTAAAACAAAGAGTTAGCATATTCTTTTCAAAACTTTTAATTGAATTTTTTAAGTTAGACTTGGTTTTGTATACCTGTTGATGGTTAAAATGATCACACAGTTAGTCAGATCCAGGATAGGATCGCTTCTGCTCAGGCCCTCATCGGGATGAGGTAGAGGAGATTGATGAAGGGACTGCTTCCTTCTTCGACTTTATGTCTAGTTCTTGAATTGGATAGCTGAAAAATCTACACAAGTAGAAGCTCATGAGAGGGTGGGGACCAGTTCCCCCGTGGTTCCTCTAACGATCATGTTAATTGGTGAGTTTGAGTAGGGAAAAAGAAGAACTGTGTGAGTTCTTGTGTGCAGTATATTTTGCAGACGGAGGAGTTTGGTTTGTGAACCCTACTTATGTTAGAATAGTACCCGTGTTTATACTTGGTGCATAAGGGGTAGATTAGTCACTTCGGTTGAGCACAGGAGGATGGTGGTAAAGTGTGGGATGATAGCTGAGTCAGCCTCTGCTTTACAGATGTCGACTAGCGGCTGGGGGAGAAGTCACTTTGGTATGAGAGAGAATGTCTCCATATTATCCAGGAAGTGATTGATGGCATAGCAGAGCCCGTATGGTGTGACAAGTCATGTAGGCTATCAGGGCTAGGGTCATGATGGGACCTATCCAATGTGGACTGTGTTGCTGACATACAACTAGAAGAAGCCCGAAGCGGGTTTTATAATTTAGCCGAGAGGTAGCGTCTTTCGAGTCATCCTTGCGAGGTGTCGGACGGTCGAGTGGACTCTTAGTGAGTCGTCTTTGAGAAGAAGGCTGACTGATTCCGCCTCTCGAGTCGACATGGAAAGTGTCGAGTTCTCAACGAGTTGACTAAATTGAAACTTTTGCAGGGCTTGGGCCACCAAATTGATTGGGGCCTTCCTGTAGAGAGATATCTATCCGTCACTTGTCAATGAATTGTATTTTAGCGAGTGGGAATACCATAACAGATGACCCTTTTCACTTGGAAGCGGCTTTAGCCAGGTCCGAGTGAAATAAAATAGGCTTTGGACCAGTGTGAGTCTACTTAGGACGAGAACCGAAAAGTCTCTTCCAACTGACGTGACTAACGTCATTGTGTATTCCTTTAACTACCAGGGCTCCACTTTTCTTGGCTGATGTCATCAAGAACTTGAACCACCAAATCTAATTCCTTATCAATGGTCAGAATTAAATTTTCAGAGTCGAAGCGTCATGGAGTTAGTGGGAGACGTTTTGATTTTCAAGTGTTGAGGCGTGGGGTGATAAAGGGATGGTGCTTCGTGTTTCGAGTGAACCGTTTGAGATTCAAAGGTGGATCTTATTCGGTTGTTTCGAGAACACTAAGTCTCTTTAGATCGGCCCACGTATCTTTACAGGAAGTTATAAATAGCTTGCTAGAGACTGAGAAGATTTCTTTACGAACTCTTTTTGTAGACTGTCTAAAAATCACTACAGATAGCTAATCCCCATCAAATACCGATGATGGATGTTACAATTCAACGGCTTCCAGAAGACTATAATTTAAAAACTTTCACGTAGATAGATGAAGGTTACAATCTGACGACCTTTACAACAACTGATGAAAACTCTAATCAACAACCTTCATAATCAACAACGAGAGTTACAACCTGACGACTCTCACTTATCAAAGAGCTGAAGCAAATATTACAAAACGATGATCTTTGCAATGCTCTGACAAAAAGAGACTACAGAAGTCCTCCCCACGTACCAGCATCAAGACGCACCGCGTTCACAGCCACTGATGCAGTGAAAACGCAACTCACATTCAGCTCCAAATGCTACAAACACAACTCAGATCCAGCTGCCAACGCAGCTCATATTCGACCGCAAATCCAGCCTCCAAAGCTACCAACGCAGCTTCCAAATCGCTACAAACGCAGCTTCTAATTGCTGCAAATGAGCTTCTAGACGCTGCGTCCGAGCTTCCAGACGCTGTGTTCAAGCTTTCAGACACTGCGTTTGAATGCAGAATTCACGCCAAAACACGGATTTCATGATTGACTCATTCAAACACGAGCTGAACGGTTTCAAAACCGTTTCCCACGATCTGAGGGGATCACAACTCCACTCAGGAGTGATTTAAAGGGCGGTTACATCCCATAAGCCCTACTTAGGAGTGAATTAAGGAGGTGTTTACACCCCTTAATCCCCTATAAATAACTAAGAAATCAGCTTAGTTCGGATCCTTCTCCTCGGAAACAAAGAAGAGATCCTGAGATAGGAGGGGAGAAGAGAGGGGGGGGGGGGGGTCTGGGGGGGGGGGGGGTATCTTTGGATCTGGAGTATCTTGGAGATCTAGAGATCGCCTTCTTCAGATCATCTTCTCGGCAGCAGATCATATTTGAGCTTCCTGTAGCAACAAAGCTCTTGGAGCATTCCCTTGGCTTACAAACCGATTTCAGTTAAATCAACTCTTTCATAGAGTTATCAACACGTTCAAAGTTTCAAACTTGTCTTGCAAGTTCTCCACAGCGTCAAATCGTGAGGAGAAGACCACGTTCCAGTGAGTTAAGACGTTCGAATCATCAACGAGAAGCAAACTCGATGTAAGCATTCGAGGGAGGCATCTCATCGCTACCGTGAAGAACCCAGATTTAAACAAAGGGGAGAATTCAGATCAATTCTCCTCTCTTTTATAATCAGGAAATACAAATTGTAATCGAGATCGAGAGAATACAAATCAAATTTTTTTCATTCTTTTTACTACAAATTTTCCACCAAATAAAAGATGGCGACTCTGCTAGGGATGAGCTTCTCTGATGAAGAAGTGGTGGCGCAATCCGATGTTCATCTCATTGGAACAACCGTCGAAACTCTCGTTATAGAGTTTGATCAAGCCAAGTACGAGGAAGCCATCTCCTCCAGATCCTTTAGCCCCAAGGCTATGCGTAAGATCCACAAAATCTCCAAAGAGACTAAATCTCCAACAGCTCCAATTGCAATCGAATTACCCAAAGAAGACCTATCCTTTGGGCCAGATTGTTTGGACAATCCCTCCTCTGATGGAGTGGGCTCAGCTTCAGTTAAACCCGCATCAAGACGATCGGTATTGGGTCACAAGAGGCCTATTGAGGCGACAAACTTGATCAACACAAATAGTAACATCGCTACAAAGGCCTTGAAGCAGGCTAAGAAGAATGTCGCTTGATGAAGGAGGAGATCCCTACGAAGAGCACATCTTCGAGAATGTCGATCCTCAAGTCAACACGAGCTTTGTGTTTGTGAGCCTAAACACGATCCTGTGCTCTGCGTTTCTGCTTCAGAACACAAGCCTCACATCTATGAGCCCAAACATAGGCTCTGTGTAAATAAGACTGAGCACAGCCCTCAGGGACGCGTTCCACAAACTGAACGCAACTCTCAAACATGTGTTTCAGAACCAAAAAGCAGATTTCAAGACTGTGTTCCACTAGCAAAATGTAGATCTCAGGACTGTGTTTCACCAGCAAAACCTAGAGCTCAGGCATGAATTCGGGTAACGAAATCCAATATAGAACCTGGTGTATACCCCCGAATACTCTGCGTAGCGTGATTAGATCGAGGGGCGGATATAAGAAGTCTTTGGATTCAAGGCATCTCAACCATATCCATGCTTACCAGGAGCCAGTCCCGTCCAATCATAGACTAGGGGTTCCAGTTCAAACCTCACGGTTAGTGAGTAATTCTTCTCAAGTCTTTATAACAGATTTGAGAGTATTCATATCAGGAGAAAGATCGATGTAACAAGTCATTCGTTCATTCCAATGTAAACGTCTGATTCCTACGATCCTCTCGGGATGTCACTGCTGCTCATATGCGGCCAAATCGTTGGTGTTTGACCAATTAACGCACGTTGCTTTGCCCAACCAACGACGACGTTCGCGCAAGAATAAGTCTCCAGAGACCGAATATCCTGGGGTCACTAGCAATATGATCGGCAGAGGGAAAGCCTCAGGTCCTAGTTCCAATGACTCTGAGATAAGTCATTCACCGACCGTCAGAGAAATCGCTAACGAGTTTGAAGGAATCTATCAATGCACTCAGACACGAACATGAGCCATTCCCCCTGTCAACTATCAGAGGTTAGCCAGAGGAACTAATTTCGATGATGAACACTCAGCCATTGCAGAGTCCTAATCATCAAGCTCTTTCGTTAGACATGAGAGCTTCGCCCACATGATAGAACATTCTGAAGATCTTTCAAAGAGGGTTGCTGAGCAAGACACTATGCTCAGATCACAGTAGAAGACCCTCAATGAACTCCTAGCACTGTTGACTCAAATCGTCGCAGACAAGGCTAAGTCTTAGAAGACAGATTCGCCACCTAGGAAAGAATCTTCCCGGAGAGAAAAAGCGTCTTCATCCCGATTTCACACAAGCAAAGGGAAGAAAAAAGTGGTTGATGATGCTGCTTCTGACCAAGAAGCCCACAACCTAGAATCTTCCTCTGATGAAGGAAGAAAGACTAAGAATGGGCAGAATCCTCAATCGGCCAAAATAGAAGAATTGGAAGTTTGCCTCAATGTCACTACTAATAGAAGTGGGCTCCAAGACGAGGGAGTTGTCAGGCCCTATCCTATCAAATGGGATGCTACCCCTTATCCTCCAAAGTTCGAAGTCCCGATGCTACAAACTTTTGACGGTACAGGATCACCGAATCAACATATCTATCATTTCAAGTCACAGACTGGGAATGTGATATCAAACGATGCCATACTGGCTCGATTGTTCATTGGCACCCTCAAGGGGGTTGCCTTTGAATGGTTCATGAAACTACCTGCGGGATGCATCCAAAAGTGGGTGGATCTAGAGAGACTCTTCTCGTCAAGATTCTTTGAAGAGAATACAGAAGTCTCCATCCATACCCTTCTCGCCACTAAGCAAAAAAAGAGGGAGTCCGTCAAAGCCTTCGTCAAAAGGTTTCAAAATATGGCTCTGCGATGTCCGACAGTTATGACACAGTCTACCTTAGTGGAGACCTATCGACATAACTTGCAGACCGACCTTCTAACACAAATGAGGGTTGCAGAATGCCGTTCCTGGAGACAACTAATCTCTCAAGGCGAACATGCTCAAAAGATTATTGTTAGGATCAAAACTAAAGAACAAAGTAGGTAGGATCAACCTGAGCAATCAGACCAAGCCCAATCTTATCAGTCAGAAGGGGAGGATACTACGACCACTGAAGCTAATCCTCTTTAGTAGGATGGCAGGTCCCACAACTATTATGTTAATAATTATCTCTGATAGTTCATCAATCTGCCAATCCTCTTTAATAGGATGACAGGTCCATCAAAACTATTATGTTAACAATTACCTCTGATAGTCCATCAATATGTCAATCCTCTTCAAATAGGATGGCAGGTTCACCAAAACTATCACGTTAATAGTTACATTTGATAGCCCATTTCCTCCAAATTCTACCACCAATCCTCTTCAAGTAGGATGACGGATCCACTAAAACTATCACGCTAACAGTTTTCTCTGATAGTCTATTTTCTCCAAATTCCCCCACCAATCCTCTTCAAGTAGGATGACAGGTCAACCAAAACTATCACGTTAACGGTTACCTCTGATAGTCCATTTCCTCCAAATTCCCCAACCAATCCTCTTCAAGTAGGATGACGAGTCCACCAAAACTATCATGTTAACAGTTACATCTGATAGTCTATTTCCTCCAAATTCCCTTACCAATCCTCTTTAAGTAGGATGGCGGGTTCACCAAAACTATCACGTTAACTGTTACATTTGATAGTCCATTTCTTCTAAATTCCTCACCAATCCTCTTCAAGTAGGATGACGGGTCCACTAAAACTATCATATTAACAGTTACCTCTGATAGTCAAACTCATCAGATAGTGACCTACTAGGTGATGGGTCTCTATTCCGACTTGATGGATAGTAGCCTACAAGGCAATATGTCATGTCTACCCATCTTTTTCTTCCCCTGCTAAGTCTTAATCAAGACCGGGGGTTGGTTACTTGGAATCCACTGGATTAAGAGTAACGAATCTTTCACATTGTCGAGTTAACATTATACTTCTGATGATCATTACCCCCACGGAGTATGAATTCAGTTTGCATAACTCCCAATTTATCACGTTAACAATACACCTCTGACAATCAACTTATCAATCATCTTCAATAGAATGACAGGTCCTCAAAATTGCTCAAATCGCAATCTTCCCCAGTAAGACGTTAAGTCTTCAAAATCTTGTTCAAATCACAAGTACAAAATTCCTATCACGTTAATATCACACCTCTAAAAAATAAATTTATCAATCCTCTAATAGGATGATAATTCCTCAAAGTTGTTCCAATCACAACAAAATTCCTATCACGTTAATATCACACCTCTGACAAATAAACTTATCAATCCTCTTTAATAGGATGATAAGTCCACAAAGTTGTTCCCATCGCAATAAATTCTCGTCATGTTAAAACCACACCTCTGACAAATCAACTCATCAATCCTCTTCAATAGGATGATAAGTCCTCAAAGTTGCTCCAATCGTAACACAAATTCCTATCACGTTAACACCACACCTCTAACAAATCAACTTATCAATCCTCTCCAATAGGATAATAAGTCCACAAAGTTGCTCCGATCGTAACAAATTCCCGTCATGTTAACACCAAATCTCTGACAATTAACTTATCGACTCTCGTCAATAGAGCGATAGGTCCTCAAGGTTGCTCCGTTCGTAACAAATTCTTATCACGTTAATCTCACACCTCTGACAAAATCTACTTATCGACTCTCCCCAATAGAGTGATAAGTCCTCAAAATTGTCCCGATCATAATATTCTTCTTATTACGTTAATATCACACCTCTCACAAAATCAACTTATCGACTCTCTTTAATAGAGTGATAGGTCCACAAACCCGTCAAGTTAACATCACACCTCTGACGACACAATCCACTTATCGACTCTCCTTAATAGAGCGATAGGTTCCCAAACCAGTCAAGTTAACATCACACATCTAACAACCAAACCAACTTATCGACTCTCTTCAATAGAGAGATAGACCCATAAAATACTGTTAGGTTAACATCACACCTTTAACAGTCAAAGCCCCCCAATGAACTTATTAATCATTTTTTCAACAAGAATAGCAAGTTTCATTATAAAATCCCCAGTGGATTAAAGATTTTCTGGAATTATCCTAGTGATAATGAAGAAAATTTCTGAATTTTACTCTAAGTAAAAATTCATGCCAAGTTAATACTACACCTCTGGCACTTCCAACTTTCTTTTAGTGTTTCAAGTGAAAACATAATACATGAAGAAATAGCGACAAAGCCTATGCCTAACACGTGTTGCCAGTTAGTCTTTTGCTGTGAAAAAGACACCAGAATCCACGTCTGGGGGACTTTATCTCGATCCCTAAATAGAGATAAGTTTGCATCTAACACATGCTGCCGGTTAGTCTTTTCTTGTAAAAAGGACAAAAGCCCACGTATTCAACATCGTGGTAAGTTGTTATTAATAATGCCAAAATCCATGCCTTACACGTATGAGGGACTTTATCTCGATCCCTAATTAGAGATAAGTCAACGCCTAATAAGCGTTGCCGGTTAGTTTTTTCCCATGAAAATGACAAAGTCTATGTATTCACAATCATAGCATCAAGTCTAAGAGAGTTCATTCTCTTAGCACAATGTTACATGTGAAACGGACTTAGACAATCCACATGCTAGCCCGACTCAAACGGTAGTCAGTAAAGGCTTATCAAATCCGTTGATGGCTGAGGGTTTGCCAAAAATCCTATGTTCGAAGCTCAGGTCCTATGTGGCAAATCTTTTCAACCAAGATGCCTTCAAAGTGGGTGCAGAGAACAACTCCTTTATGATAAGGAATCAACAGCTCCAAGATCAGAGTTGAGATCCAAAGTATTCCGAAAATTCGTCCCAGTCAACATCGAACTTTCAAAAACTTTGGAGGGGGTTCTGTAGGCTGTCTAAAAATCACTATAGATAGCTGATCCCTATCAAATATCGATGATGGAAGTTATAATTCAATGGCTTCTTGAAGACTACAATTTGAATACTTTCACGTAGATCGATGAAGGTTACAATCTGACAACCTTCACAACAACTGATGAAAGCTCTAATCAACAGCCTTCATAATCAACAGCGAGAGTTACAACCTGACGACTCTCACTTATCAAAGAGCTGAAGCAAAGATTACAAAATGATAATCTTTGCAATGCTCTGACAAAAAGAGACTACGGAAGTCCTCCTTGCGTACCCGCATCAAGATGTACCGCGTTCACAGTCGCTGACGCAATGCAAACGCAACTCACATTCAGCTCTAAATGCTACATACGCAACTCAGATCCAGCTGCCAACGCAGCTTATATTCGATCGCAAACACAGCCTCCGAAAGCTGCCAACATAGCTTCCAAATCGCAACAAACGCAGCTTCCTATTGCTACAAATGAGCTTCCAGACGCTGCGTCCGAGCTTCCAGACGCTGCATTCAAGCTTCCAGACACTGCGTTTGAACGCAGAATTCACGTCAGAACACGGATTTTGTGATTGACTCGTTCAAAAACGAGCTGAACGGTTTCAAAACCGTTTTCCACAATCTGAGGGGATCACAACTCCACTTAGGAGTGATTTCAGGGGTGGTTACATCCCATAAGCCCCACTTAGGAGTGAATTAAGAAGGTAGTTACACCCCTTAATCCCCTATAAATAACTAAGAAACCAGCTTAGTTTGGATCCTTCTCCTCGGCAGTAAAGAAGAGATCCTGAGATTGGAGAGGAGAAGAGAGGGGGGGATATCTTTAGATCTGGAGTATCTTGGAGATTTAGAGATCAGCTTCTTCAGATCATCTTCTCGGCAGTAGATCATATTCGAGCTTCCTGCAGCAACAAAGCTCTTAGAGCATTCCCTTGGCTTATAAACCGATTTCGGTTAAATCAACTATTTTATAGAGTTATCAACACGTTCAAAGTTTCAAACTTGCCTTGCAAGTTCTCCACAACATCAAATCGCGAGGAGAAAACCACGTTCCAGTGAATCAAGACGTTCGGATCGTCAACGAGAAACAAACTCGACGCAAGCATTCGAGGGAGACATCTCATCGCTACCGTGAAGAACCCAGATTTAAACAAAGGGGAGAATTCAGATTAATTCTCCTCTCTTTTGTAATTAGGAAATCCAAATTATAATCAAGATCGAGAGAATACAAATCAAATTTCTTTCATTCTTTTTACTACAAATTTTTCACCAAACATTTATTCTAAAAAACTCTTTGACGCTTCTCTTAGACAACAGAAACTTTCAATGGCTTCTCAAGCTTTGACCACCGGCCATGATGAGGAGAAGATCGCTCTTCTTTGGCTCATTCGCTCAAGGTTCTATATGGTTGATCTTGAGCAACTTTATAAGCTTTATGACATTCCCAGGACTTTCACACTAGTGACTCCGGACAGAGGTAAGCCGGTGTATAGCCATGGCGAGAATCGAGTACTGTCGTATCTTGCCTATTTAGAGCATTGTCTATGGCTTCCCCTTCATCCTTTCATTAAGGAGGTGCATGTTCTCTTAGGGGTTTCCCCTTCTTAATTCTCTCCCAGTGCGATGGGGGATCTTGGTGGCCTTTATCGTCATTTGTCACTGTGTCTGGGTTCGGCCAAGCATAAAGCTGCTTGGACATCTGATTAGAATTGAGTCGGCAGAAAAGGACCCATACTACTTTTACCACTACAGTGGAGGTTTTTAGTTTGTCTCCGATGCTTTGGAGTTGAACAAGGACTAGAGGGAGTGGTACGTGTGGGTCTATGGTAACGACAATGCATTCACCTGCTCGAATTAGCCTGAGGTGAATAGGGACGCATTGAGTCTGGTTGTCCTAAGTGCTCAGGAGAGGAGTGACTTGGAAAAGTTTCACTCCTATGCCTGGTCACAGGAGAGGAGAAACCTTTTTGACACGGCGTCTCTTCGAGTGGGAGGCATATCCATGATCTTGCCCTCCACTAGCGATCGGATGAGGGCTAGTCTTCTGGCTCTCCCCCTGATGAAGAGTCATAAAAGGGACACAGGGGATGAGGGGTTAGGTTCCATTGTCAGGTCCCAAAAGAAATTGAGGGGAAGGTTGGGTCCTAAGGAGGTGGCCGATATGATGCCTCGAGCAGCCAAAATTACTTTTCAATTGAGGGGAAGGACGAGGGCCGAGAGAAGAGCCTAAGTCAACTCAACCATGGAGCTTTAGTAGGCCGAGATGGGTCTACTGGTTGCTCAAGTTGGCCGCTCGGATAATGCGGGGCTGGTAGATGAGACTTCTCCTGGTAGGGAGATGACAGCCCCGACAGTTGAGGCTACTGAAGTCAGGACCCAAACTGGGGATGCAACTGGCCCCAGTTCTATGCCTGTGCCATCTCATCGCCTTAACAAGGAGCCTGTTAGGTTGGTCGATGATGTCGAAGGGAGAGCTAGAACTCCTGATTAGATGGAGAATGGTGTTGATGAGAGGTCGGAGAGACTCTGGCTATGGAACAATGATATCTTAGAGATTACTCCTGAATCTTAGGAGGTGGTGAAGGTGATGCTTGTAGGAGTGCCATGGAGGCCTTGTTCATCGAGAAGGGAGTTCCCTGAGGGTGATAGATTAGTGCCAAAAATGTCTTTGGACATTAAGGCCTCGATCTTAGGGTCGGCTACGACATCATTCGCGATAGTTTGCTAGTTCGTCCTCCCAGAGGATGAGAGAATTTTAGGGAAGATGCCAAGTGCTAGCATACATCAGGCCCTCCAAGCTTACTTAGTTCGTGGGGCCCTACTGAAGCTAACATTGTTCAACTAGCTTGAACATATGCATGACTCATCTCTGGAGTGGCGGACAGAGTAGGCCCATGAGAAGTCAGCTAAGGAAGAGGCAAAGAAGAGAATCGCTGTCTTTGAGGCCAAGTTGGCTCATAGAGAGGGTGCTTAGCATTGGGAGCTGGATGAGAAAGAGAGGCTTCTGTTAGGCTACAGAATCCAAATCTCCAAGCATTTAGGCTCTCTTGAGGATCGTCAACAGGAGGTGGTCCAGTTAAGAGGAAAGGTCGACCGTCTGCAGCAAGGAGTTTCTGAGTGGTACGGTCGATTAGTTGCTTTGGCCGGAGAGGTCGAGACCGAGAGGCGTCTGAGGGTAGCGGCTGAGGGGAATGCTCGATCTAGTCTTCTCTTGGCTAAGATATTAGGAAGGGACCTTGAGGAGCTGTCGATCCATCTTGCATCCGTGACAATGATCAAGAACTTGGAGGGTCAACTTGTTCACTTGAGCTCGACACAATATAGGAAAGAGGTTGTCGACGAGTGGCACCATAGCCCTCTTGGTAAAATTGAGGTAGCCTTGGCTTGCAAGGCCAATGTCGACTATCTTGCTTTGCTGCTTCCTCCCAGCCTTCTACCTGCTTTCGATCGTCATTACCCCCTCATGTATCTTGCTGCCTTGGCCTCCTGGAAGTGGTCGAGGTGAGTAGAGGGGGACGAGTCTGGCATTAGACGTCGGTAGTAATAATGAGCTAGGGGGGGCGGGGGGGAATATGGGGGAAGACTCATCCCCTTCCCCTCCTGCTAAAACCGTTGAAGTCCTTCTGGACTCTTTTGCTTCTGTTGAGAGCCTTCCAAGCCCTACTTCCAGATCTGGTTGAGAGGTTGAGGGACTTGTACCTCTTTTTTTTGACTACCTGCTCCTTATAAATAGATATGGAGCTTTGTAATGAACTCTATTGGAATGAGAGTTGACTTTACTCATCTTGAAATCTGCCTTTGTTCTTTGTTTATGCTTTGCTAACTTGTAGCTTTGATCCTATTGAGGGGACTGAGAGTTGTCATTCGGTCATTAGGTCTGATGATCGATGGACAATGATTTGGCAAGCTATAGTGCCTGAGTCCCTTTGTCAAAGATGAGTGAATGATTAAACTTATGCTTTGGGTTTGAGTTAACTCCGAGGGCTTTTTGGCAGCATGAAAGGGTTGGTACCTTGGATTTATTCCTGAAAAGATACCAAGGGCTTAAAATTCAACCGAGGTGTTGAGTGCTTAGAACTTACTGAAGTTGACTAGGTGTTTTACAACCCTGAGGCTGTGGTAAGATGAAAACCCTGAGGTTGGATGCCTAGGTCTTACGTAGATGCCTAGGCCTTGGGTGCCCCATATGGTCAAGAGACGACTGTGGGACTCGACCATAGGGAGTGCTTATAATATGACAACTATGTGGTTTGGTGCCTAGGTCTTACATAGACATCTAGGTCTTTGGTATCCCCATATGGTCGAGAGATGACTGTTGGAGTCGACCATAGGGTTGGTGCCTTAGGTTTATTCTTGAGTAGGTACCAATGGATTAATTTCTATGTGAATTAGTCATTATGGAGCACAACACAAAAATGGTCTTTGGTTTCAATAAGAACTTCATTGAAAAATCGTAATTTACAAAAATACTAAAAATAACGTGACAATGTCATTGAAAATAACGCCATAAGTGCTCAATACTCCAAGGATGTAGAGGGACTCTTCCGTCTGGGGCCCTTAGTCGATTGGCACCGGCTCGAGGCTCTTCTATGACTATATTAGGGCCTTCCCAACTAGGGGTTAGCTTGCCTCTCCGAGTGTCTTTGTTGAAAGCGTCTTTTTCGGGGGACAAGGTCGCAATATTGAATCTCCTTGGTTGAATTTTGCCGTTGTATTAGTGGGCATTTGATGGCGATTAGTGATGGGTTAGAAGCACTATTTGCTATTTCATCAGCCAAAAGTCCCTCCGAGTTCATGTTTTCATAGGTGTTGTTGTCGGATGGTTGGCATGCCGACATTCGACAAGAGTGACTCCTTTAGCGCCATAAGTTAGCTTAAATGGCATTTTCCCGGTGAAGTCTTTGTAGGTCGTGTGGTATGGCCAGGGGATACTGGGCAACTTTTGTGATGGAGATCTTTCTAAGAAAGAGTTCCAAGGAGCCGGAGTTGTTCTCTTTAGATGGACAACCAAGGAGCTCTCTATGAAGAGGATTTGAAGGATAATGGGGGTACGCCCATCTCATAGATGGATAGCTAATAGATATACTCCCAAAATGGTTGCTATGGCTATGGATGAGTACGAGTGTGTCGTTTCTTCTCAGCTAAAACCGGGCCTTCTTTGCTTGGATGATACAACTTCGAGCTCCAATTAGCCTGGGTGATGCCACTTTGGTGTTGTTCTTTAGGGTGAGACTCATCAAACCCTTGTTCAGAACTTGACATATTTTCTCAAAAAAGAGAAGAGGGCCCCATGGTGGGTGCCAAACTGTTGATGGCTAATATGATCACACAGTCAGTCGGATCCAGGATAGGATCAGTTCCGCTCAGGCCCTCATCGGGACGAGGTAGAGGAGATTGATGAAGGGATCACTTCCTCCTCCGACTTTATGTCTAGTTCTTGAATATGGTAGCTAAAAAATCTGCACAAGTAAAAGCTCATGAGAGGGTAGGGACCGGTTCTCTTGTGGTTCCTCCGACAATCAATTTAGATAGTGAGCTTGAGTGGGAAAAATGAAGAACTGTGTGAGTTCTTATGTGTAGTATATTTTGCAGATGGAGGAGTTTGGTTTGAGAACTCCCCTTATGTTAGAATAGTACCTGTGTTTATACTTAGTGCATAAGGGATAAATTAGTCACTTCAGTTGAGCACAGGAGGGTGGTAGTGAAGTGTGGGATGACAACTGAGTTAGCCTCCGCTTTACAGATGTTGACTGGCGACTGAAGGAGAAGTCACTTTGGTATGGGAGAGAACATCTCTGCATTATCTAGGAAGTGATTGATGACGTAGCAGAGTCCGTATGGTGTGACAAGTCATGTAGGCTATCCGGGCTGGGGTCATGATGGGACCTGTCTAATGTAGATTGTGTTGCTGACATACAACTAGAAGAAGCCTGAAGCGGGTTTTATAATTTATCTGAGATGTAGCATCTTTCGAGTCGTCCTCACGAGGAGTCGGACAGTCAAGTAAACCCTTGAAGAGTCATCTTTGAGAAGAAGGCCGATTGATTCCACCTCTCGAGTCAACATGGAAAATACCGAGTTCTCAATGAGTTAGCTAAATTACGACTTCTCCAGGGCTTGGGCCGTCAAATTGATTAGGGCCTTACTTGCACAGAGATATCTGTCCGTCACTTGTCAATGAATTGTATTTTAGCGAGTGAGAATACTATAACAATAGGTATAAGAAAAAGATTTTCTAGGAGATTTACCTTAAAGTTATATATAAAAATATTTACTTAAGTAATAACTAGCTTCAAGTAGAATGTTTAAATATATCAAGTAAATTAATTATTCACTAACTTCTTTGAATTTCCAAAATAATCAAAATTTGTGGGTATATTCACTACAAACATTCACGAGACTACAACTCATCCTCTAGGATAACCTAGGGGTTTAAAGGCTTGTTATATACGCTAAATACAATCGCGATTACTGCAAAAGTGAGTTAGTATTTTTAATTTCTTTCTTTGTTAGAGGACTAACAAAAGTTTAGGTATGGATATATTTCATAATCCCATTTTTATTAATTTTATACCTTCATTATCTATTTTACATGAATAAAATATGCTGCTAATAATTATTTTTTTATCTTCATTTGTAGGTTAATGAAAAAATAATGAATAAAAGCCCAATATCTTATCTCTCAACAAAGCCCATGAGTCAAAGTTCAAGAGAAAAATTAGCCAAAGAAATAAAAAAAGGCTGGTTATCGATAGCGGTATCGATACCCCTATCGATGCCCGTATCGATAGCGATATCGATACCGCTATCGATACGTGTTTTAGGTTAATGAAAAAATAATGAATAAAAGCCCAATATCTTATCTCTCAACAAAGCCCATGAGTCAAAGTTCAAGAGAAAAATTAGCCAAAGAAATAAAAAAAGGCTGGTTATCGATAGCGGTATCGATACCCCTATCGATGCCCGTATCGATAGCGATATCGATACCGCTATCGATACGTGTTTACTATAGTAGAATTAAGGGCTGAAAAGGATTAGCTTGGGGATCAAGTTTAATCTAAGGGCTCTCATTCGTTACTGTAGGCTATAAATAGGGATAGAGAGTGAGGGGTTGAGGGTGTGAAATTTTTTAGGAGGGTTACTCTTAATTGAGAAGACCTTCCAAATTTGTAACTTTTTGTTATAATTAATAATTTTTTTTTGCACCTCTTCATATTTTTCTTTTCTTCTATTTGTTTGATGATGAAGATGAAGATGAAGATGAAAATAAAGATCAAGATGGAGGTTTGCTATCGCTTTGAGGCTAGAACCCTCTTGGGATGTAAATTTTCTCTTTGTTAATAAATTTATCTTTTTTGCATTCTTTTCTTGTTTAAATAGCCAAGAGGCTAGAATCCTCTTTCCTTAGATTTATTTTCATGCTTATAGAGTAGATTTACTTTCATGTCTTTATTTTCTTGCTTTAAATTCTTGCAATTTATTTTGTACTTTAGATTTTATTTTCTTACACTATTCTCCTTGAGGTTAGAACGCTCTCGGGATTAGTTTTTGTTATTGTTTATTTTTATTTTCTTTGATTCGCCTTGAGGCTAGATCCCTCTAGGGAATTGACCTTTTTAGATGTGGAATTAATAATTATGATAACTCTAGAAATTGTACAAAACTAGCTTTTTTTATTTTATAATTTGTTAATCATTCTCTTATGCTTAAAATGTTCATGTTTAGGATATTCAACTAAAGAACTAATTAGTAGAAGGAATTCTAGAATTACTATTTAGTTGTTATTTTTTTATGAGTATTAAATTTACTTGGATAATAATTTGATAGGTTATACTTTTCTTAAGTGGTTAGATCGTCTGTACTTAATAAATCTAAAGTAGAATGTGTTAAAAAGAGAATTGTTCATATTTTATAAGTGAGAATAGCTAGTGAATTCAATTCTAGATTCCTCATATCTTTAATTGAATCATCCATCTTTTACTTTGTGATTTTTTCCTTATTTTTTGATTTTTCTCTTATTTTTTCTTGATTTTATTTCCTTCATCTTTCTTTCTTTCCTTATTGTTAGTTTTGTGTACATTTACCCTTTATCACATCCACTTTTTATCCATCCACTCTCAATCTCGTTTTGTGCTTTTCAACACACAATCACTCTCATTCTCTCTCGATCTCTCCACAATCACATTCATCACTCTTAATTGTCACACACACAACATAAGAACCGATTTTGATTTTCTCTTACAAACACATTCCTCGTAGTATCGATAACTTTTTATACTATAACTTGATTGGTTGTGTACATGTAACTTTTGGATATTATTTAGATTGACGGGGCATAAAAGTATATCTTTGGAGTAATTAATAGAGAAAAGCATGTATCTTCGGAATCGTTACCACTCTTAGTAACATTCATCTCACTAGCCTTTGGGCCCTTCTTCTTGCTATTTTTCTTCTTTCCGAGCTTCAGACAATCTCTCTTCCAATGTCCTTATTCTTTGCAGAAAGTACACTGGTTCTTTCGCTAATTGGTAGTGGCCTCTTGATTTTGACCTGCCTCTGTTGCTACCTCTCGGATAGGGACTCCTACCTCTTATCGGCAAGTCCTTTTCTGAAGTGCTAGCTCTAAAAGATTCTCTATCCTTCCCCCTCAAGTCGAAATTCGTCAACGTATTAGTCACTTCACTATAGATGATGGAAGATCTCCCGTTCAACAAAGTGAGCACGAATGTATCATACTCCTCATCGTGTAAGGAGCTTAATAAAATAATCACCTTGTACTCATCCGATATCTTCTCATCCACATTCGCCAAATTTAGCAATAACTTTGTGTAGTTGTTCACATGATCTGCAAGTAAGGTATCCCTGGACATCTAGAATCTGAACAATCTTCACAGCAAGTGCAACCGGTTCTCAACACTCTTCGTAAGATACTTATTGTTAAGAATCTCCCACATCTTCATCCCAGGCATCACGCTGATAGCATTGTACTTCAACTCTTGTTCCAAACAAGATCTAATCACCCCATATGCATTTTGATTCATCGTGCCCCATATCATCTCATCATATTTTGGTGGCCTCTCATGGACCATGATGGTCTTTTCCAAATTTTGAGAATTCAGTGCATCTTGCATATTACTTATCCACAACCCAAAGTTGATCTTATCGTCATACTTCACAATACTTATCTTCGTATTCTGAAGTGCAACCTGAACTGTACTTACCGTAGCCTTGCTGCTTTCACCACTATCTCCTGCCATTACTTGCTAACTCCAAATTGTAAAGAAAATTCGAACAACTGATAGAATTGAGAAATTACCCAACTTGAACCCTAGATTGGATTCTAATACAAACTCCCAACTGTTGGCCTCTTTGTTTTGATGATGTTTAACAAATAATTTATCACTAATGTTATTTATCTAGTATTTGTGTTTATCTATTTATTATAGACAAACAACATGTTGGAGGATAGATGGAATCAAGCTTTCACGATCATATCTAATGGAGGTTGGCGGAATAGTGGTTGAAGCCTTGCAATTCAAGTTGAAAATCTAAGTTCAAGCTTCATCCACAAGTGTACCAAGATAGAGCTTTGTTGAAGATCACAAGTTTATGTATAATTAGTTTAGGAGTTTATATTATGTGCGTTAAGTACTTTAAGCTCAATCATATATACACACACATTTTATTGGTTTCTTTGTATATATATGTAGTTATATATATATACACACTTTAATCGTGGTTTCTATGTATATATATAGTTATATATATACATATATGTTTTGGTTTGATAGTTTTTAAGTTTTAATATGAAACAATTGAATACAATTGAAAATACATTTCTTGTTTCATATTTATATGCATATATATGATTTCATCAATATCAATTTTATTTAGTTCAATGAAATCATATTTATTATTTTTGAAAAGTTTGCAAAATATGTAATTTTGTAAAAATATTGTATTCTCAGTTTTTATACTTAACAATAATCATATACATCTTTTATTAAGACTACAAAATCATTTTTTAATGTTTCAAAACATGGTTAAGCTAAAATGTCAAAACTCATGTGTTTATATTTTCATGTTTTGGACTATTTTGCAAAATGGTGATATTTTTCATTTGGGAGGTACTTTTTGAAAACCAATTTTTATAACATGTATATTATCATGTTTACAATCATTTCCCAAATTTTTATATTTTTCTGATTTTATTTGCTATTTTTAAAAGAGCTTTGAAAATCAGACTTCTGTTTAAAACAGTCTTGTGCATGTCTTGAGTCGACTCATGAACAATGTTGAGTCGACTCATAAATTGTTATGTAGTTTATATTTTATTTTTGACGAGTTGACTCATAACATCATGAGTCGATCTATCAGGTTGAGTCGACTCATGCCTGTCATAAGTTGATTCACAAACTGTGTTGGAAAGTGTGTTTTGTTTCTACTGAGTCGACCCATGACTTCATGAGTCGACCCAAGCATGATGAGTTGACTAATGATTTTTATGAGTCGACCCATAAGTTGATTTTTAGCCTATAACTGCTACTTATGAGTCGACCCATGAACAGTACCAAGTCGACTCATAACACTGCAACGGCTATATTTCCACACTGTATTGTTTTTGGGTTTTTGGTCTTTTTGCCTTATTTTCTCTTGGCTTTGGGGTTCCTATAAATACCCTCACATAACCTGAGTTCCAAACAATCCAAGAAATGTTTTAAACAAGTTTAAACAAGGGTTTTAAAGTTTGTTTAGTGTGTTTTAAAAGAGTTTGTCTATGAAGAAGTTTCTTACAAGTGGAGGAGATCATCTATATTGTTTGAGCTTTATTTTAATCCATCTCTCCATCTTGTTTTTCAGAGAAGAATTTCTAAACTCAATACTAGCTTTATATTAATTATTTGTTGTTTATCATTTTTATCAAGCTAGGATTTATATTGAGTTTATAATTGATTTTCTCATTGCTTACACACACAACCATTGAGCTTATTATATTTACATTCATAGTATAATTTGGGTTGTGAGTTTGTGACATTAAAAATGAGCTTAATTGTGTTCTCATCTATTGTAGAGAACAAATCATTTGTTGTATTGTAAGCCTATTGGTGAAGATCACTTTGTAATACACTTGTCCACCGAGAGGAGTGTGTGGTGAGAGACGGGGTCGTCCCAAAAGGAGTGAGGTACGTAGTAATGGCTAGAGACATGGGCTAAAGACCAACACTTGTGAGGGTGTAAAGTGGGATTACAAGAGTGTGGATTGTAAAGTTTTTGGTTAGCTAGAAAATCGTATTGTGTGGTGTAAACGTTATTCGGGTGAGTGCAGAAAACCCAGTTGTGATAGTGGATTTCTCCTCAGGAGTGGGGAGCAGAGACGTAGGATGGAAGGTCCAAACTCCGTGATCATATTGTGTGTTTGCATTGTTTATATTGCCCTATCACTATTGTATCTTTAGTTTAGATTGTTTACCCTTATGTTAATTTATATATCATTACATATATTTCATCATATACCTCTTTGCTAGGATATATCTCTTTGTTCATATTGCATATTCTTACTCATAACATATATTTCATCATATACCTCTTTGCTAGGATATATCTCTTTGTTCATATTGCATATTCTTACTCATAACATATTGTATATCTATCTCCTCTTTGCTAGGATATATCTCTTTGTTCATATTGCATATTCTTACTCATAACATATTGTATATCTATCTTGTAAGAATAATTTATTAATAAGTTTTAATTGACATAAAATCAGATTAGATTAGCATAAGACCCTAATCACCCTCTCTCTAGGGTCTAACACCAACCATACAAGGAAGGTGAGATCTCCAACTAGCAACTCCACAATGCTATCTCTACCGAAGCCTAGATCTCCAAGATCCAAGCTTCCAATAACAAATTTTCCTCCAACCTAGAGCTTTGATACCAATTATTGTGTGTCGGTGGAAGCGTGCATACAAACCAAACGAGTCGTCAAGCAACATGAGGAGAACAACCAATAAGTGCAATTCATAAAATAACATAAACCAATCACAAACACATAGATTTACGTGGTTTGGCAAATTGTCTACGTCCATGAGGAGACAATGTGGAGTTTTCACTAAGGTTTAGATTTTTCTATGGTCAATTTTTCTAAGGTTACAACTCTCAAACAATCAAAACAACCCTCACCAAAAGATAATTTGCCAAACCACGTAAATCTATGGTCAATTTTTCATAAACCAATCAAAACAACCCTCACCTAAAGATCTCAACTCACCTCTCAGAAATCTTCCTCTCAAAGTGCTCAAAACAATATCTTTTTCTCTCTTCTTATTCTCTCCTAAAATGTTCCATATATATAGAAACCCTAAAACCAAAATAGACTAGGAAAATCCAACAATTCTAAAACCAAAACCAAAACAGATTAGGAATCCTATTTGGCACAATAACCTGCTATCCAATAGCTATATGTTCATATTTCCTTTTATTTTATTCCTTTTGTGTATTACTTTCTTACATAAGTTGTGCCTACATATAGAGACCTCCTTGTACATATGACTAAACACAACATATAATACATACGTTATGTATTGTCTCCACACTAGTGTTGTCATGGCATCATAACCTCTTCCTAAGGTTTAGATTTTTCTATGGTCAATTTTTCTTCATTGCTCTATTCCTATCTTGACAAACAATGGAGTTTCATCACTAGAGTTTGTTACATGCCCGTACTTTTTCCACATCATTGCGTGTCTTCTAACCACACCGATTCAACTTTGATTTCACCGGTCCAACCTTTTTTTTCCAGACTAGTGCCATAATGAAATAGACCTATTTTAGGGGCCTTATCAATTTGATTTGGCTTTCTTTGTTAGGTTCTCCTAATTTATAGCATATTTTGTAATTTTTTTCTTACGGTGCAGGTTTTATCCATGCTATGGAAAAATTTAATTTTTTTGGCTGATTCAGATTACTTTGGATGATTCTAACTATATTTTGTGGGCTCGTGAAATATCTAATTTTTTGAAAGGTATCAGGAACTGTCAACACCCTATCAAACATATAGCTAAAACTGATGATAAGTGTTGTATGTGGAAGCCACCAATCATTGTTGTAGGCGTCTAAAAATACCTATAGGTTCCCGCACACGGCTCGACACAGAGAGATGATGATGAACGTTACTATCCGAGTCACAGAAGCTTATTTAATGTCGACAAGCACATGAAGTAAGTCGACAAACCGTGTGAAGCAATGAAACTTCAGAATAACGAAAACATGAACAGATCAGGAGCTACACGTCACTCACGAAAGATGAAACGCCCATCATGCCCCATCTACTCCATATATGATTCAACCAGGGGAGCTTGTAGATCTTCTTGTCAGCTTTCCAACACATATTGAATCGTGCAATTTCGAGTTCGGACGACAAAAATACGACGAAAACGGACGGGATGCGCAGAAAAATGCTCTAGGCCTCAGTGAGACACCCATGAGTGTCTCGGCCAGGCCGAGACACCCACCGGTGTCCACACCCCCGAAACCCGATTTTGGCAGTTTTAAACTATTTTTGACGTTAACCATCTGGATTTGTTCCAATTGATCTGAATCTATCCAAGAACATGATAAAGTAGTTACAACTGAAGATAAGAGTGAATCGATCATTTTTGGCCCACCATGATAAAAAATGCAGTCGCATATGCCCGAAAGTATCACGCGTGTCAAGTGCACGCGAATTATAAGCACCAACCCCGGAGCATCTACACCCTTCGGCTACATCATGGCCTTTCGAAACTTGGGGAATGGACGTCGTGGGTCCTATTTTCCCCCGTCGGTCAAAGGCGACCGATTCATCCTCACAATTACCGATTACTTCTTCAAATAGGCTGAAGTGATTTCGCTCAGAGAAGTTAAGACGAGCAATATCGTGGCTTTCATTAAACACCATATTTTATATTGGTATGGTGTCCCAAGATGAATCATACATGGCAACGGTCCTTAGTTTCTTAGTAATGCTTTCATCAAATTTTACGAGAAGTTCAAAATTCAAGATATCTCGTCGATGGCTTACAATCCCACAACGAACGGATTGGCCAAAGCCTTTAACAAGACTATCATAAAACTTTTTGTCAAAACTCGTGAAGACTAATAAACGAGATTAGGACGATAAACTCGACGAAGCTCTATAGGCCTATCACACCACAGTTCGCACGCCTACTGGAGCAACCCTGTATTCTCTAGTGTATGGGAGTGAAGCAGTTCTTCCATTAGAAATTCAAATTCCATCTCTTTAGATCGCTCTTGCAACGGAGATGACGACCGAAGAACAACATCAGAAACATCTCGAAGAACTAGAGATGCTTGATGAAAAGCGCTTGGAAGCCCAATAACACATTGAATTCTATCAATCCAGAATTTTTCGAGCTTTTGACAAAAAGGTTCGACAACAGAGTTTTAGAGAAGGGGACTTGGTCTTAGCTGTTCGACGACCAATGATCCTCAATTCTAAGAAGAAAGACAAGTTTAAACCCAAATGGGAAGGACCATTTATGGTAGAGATAGTCTATTCGAACGACGCATATCGCCTTAACACCAAGGAAGGTGTCCGACTTATGATGCCGATAAATGAAAAATTCTTAAAAAAATACTACCCTTAGTACATTCAAGATAACCCATGTATTAGGAAGTTCCCGGAAGAATACTACGTGTAGTATTCTTAGGGATAACTCAGTTACTACAAAAATGATAAATAAGAGATCCATACTTGGACTCTGAATATTTTCAAAGTAGGAACATATTTTATTATTGATATTAAATTCACCAACTCTCATGAATTCTTTTGCTAAGACGAGATTCGACCATTTTGACAGATCAATCTTTCCTCACAAAATCCCCCACTGATCAAATCAATTGACGGTGAGTCTACCAAAATTTCTATCCATCAATCTTTGACGTCTTTCAAACTTGACATGTTAAGTCTTGATCACTTAACATCAAAATCTTCCATCGAGGACGTCTTTCAAACTTGACATGTTAAGTCTTGATCACTTAACATCAAAATCTTCCATCGAGTGGCTAGTAAAAATCAGCATTTTCACTGCTATCTGTATTACACTCCCACTGCTTACTTGGTCAAACCTATAAAAGTTAGGACCAAAGCTAAAATCCCCTCTCGATTCCTTTTATGAACGAGAGATCCACTTTTAATTTGAGCAATCAAACCAATAAAAGTTAGGATGACATCCAACCCTACTTGGTCAAACCTGCAGATAGTTAGGGCCAAGATCGGATTACCCCTTTCAATAAACGAGAGATTTCCACCTTTTCGATTTTAGCAAAATCTATAAAAGTTAGGGCCGAAAACAAAATTTCACCTTAATAAATTAGGGATCCTTTTCTTGGATTGAGCAACCAATCCTATAAAAGTTAGGGTTGCTTGAATCTTTCCGATTCTCAGAGTGGAGATCCCACTCCTAGTTTCACCTTTCTGGATTCTGGGGGTGGAGACCCCACCTCGAGTTTCCTTTTCAACTGGAGATAGAATATAAAATTATTCCTCTTTAGTTTTGGGAGATAGAATATAAAATTCTTCCTCTCCCGTTTTGGGTTCGTCTTTACCATAAACAAGACCTGGGGACAGAATATAAAATTTTTCCTCTCCAGCATTGGGTTTGTCTTTTACCCTAAGAAAAGACATAATTCCTGACTTCAAATCCGTGCACTTCATACACGGAGGATTTTATCTCGATCCCTAATTAGAGATAAACCTACGTCTAACACACGTTGCCGGTTTAGTCTTTCACCGATTGAAAAAGATACTAGAATCCAATTCTGGGGACTTTTATCCCGAAGCCTAAGTAGGGATAAGTCAGTGCCTAACACATGTTGCTGGGTAGTCTATTCTTGTGAGAAAGATAAAGTCTATATATTCAATATCGTAGCACTAAAAGAGTTAACTCTTTTAGCACAACGTTACATACGGAACATACTTAAACAAATTGCATACTAGCCCGACTCAAACGGTAGTCGGTAAAGGCTCATCAAACCCGTTGATGACTGAGGGTTTGCCAAAAATCATATGAGAACTCCACAAGGGATGAGTAAATCTATGTATTCAAAAATCATAGCGCTAAGTCCAAAAGAATTCATTCTTTTAGCACAACGTCACATGCAGAATGGATTTGAACAATTTGCATGCTAGCCCGATTCAAACGGTAATCGGTAAAGACAAGACAAATCTGTTAATAGCTGAGGGTTTGCTAAAAATCCTATAAATATTGTGGTTATTCATCCTAGATTGGATAATGATAATAATAAAGAGAAGAGTGAGCTAAGTAAAAGATTTTATTTCATTAATAAAGTCAAAATGAAGGAACTATCGCTCCGAGTACAATCCACGGCTGAGGATTCGGTGTTCCAGTATAGAAAGATCTTCGACAAAACTCCGCTTGAGTTTAGCCTGCAACTCAACTTGAATGAAATCTTCAGATGTATCCAATATCTTCCCGGCTGCGCTCCTCAACTTAGCCAACTTCTCTTCTACAGGCTCCTGCTTCTTTAATGTCTATCTTCGAGAGTCTTCAGCATTGGCTAAGTCGTCCTCAAGAATATCACGAGATTCTTCGGCATACTTTAAGGCCTTCTTAAGTTCAGCTATCTCCTCGTCGGTCGAAGCTAGAGAGCTAAGTAAATCAGCCTTAGCCTTATCCTTCCTCAATAGATTAGCCCTCATCTTCATAACAGAGCTCTCCTGTGACTGAAGATCATGTACAATGGATACTCTAGAGTCATGCCACTACTTCAACTCAGATTCCAACTGAGTAGCAACAAAAGAGGAAACACCTCTAGTCTTCTATTCCCCTAACTCTTAGGATTCACGCTCCTATATGGCAAGATCCGTAACAAGGGAATCAGCTAGCTCGGGGTATCACTCCTCTCTAATCATCATCATATGGTGGTCAAGTGATCGTATATTCCGATCAAAACAGAATCCATGATGAACGATCCTCTTGACCATTTTACCCAAGAAGGTAAGGAAACTCTCTAGATCTATCTGGAATATGTCTGTGCTCGGATCGGTATTAGATAATAAAGCCATAATGCGCTCATATGGAGATGGTGAAAACCCTAAAAATAATCATATGAAGAGGTAAGAAACCCTAGAATATTGTGGGAAAATTCAGAGCGAATTATAAGCTTACCAGTGCCGACAGAGGTTCCTTTAGTTTGATGTACTGTAGTAGGCTCCACTAATCTAGTCTCGGCAGGCTCAGGAATGATAGCAGGTGTGATTGTCGATGGTATATTGACTCCTCTAGGAGATTTTGCAATGGCCAGAGGATTTGGGGGAACAGCAGCCTGAAGATGAGAATCGAACGACTGACTCATGGCCATACTTCCCTCCAGTGGGGAAGAGACAGAACCCTCAGGTAGACTGGAGATATCAGGAATCGTAGTAGTATCAGTCCTAGTGGCTGGTCCTACGATTACAACTCTTTGTCAGTCAAATAGAGATTTCGACAAATGAAGAGAATGATGATGCAGAGGATTACATGCGTACCTACGGATAAACTACCCTCAGGCAGACTAGAGATACCATGAATCATAGTAGTATCAGTCCTAGTGGCTGGTCCGGCGATTACAACTTTTTGTCAGTCAAATAAAGATTTCGACAAATGAATGATGTAGAGGATTACATGCATACCTGCGGATAAACCACCCTCAGGCAGACTGGAGATACCAAGAATCGTAGTAGTATCAGTCCTAGTGGCTGGTCCTGCGATTACAACTCTTTGTCAGTCAAATAGAGATTTCAACAAATGAAGAGAATGATAATGCAGAGGATTACATGCGTACCTACGGATAAACCACCCTCAGGTAAACTAGGGATGCCATAAATCATAACTGTATCGGTTCTAGTGGCTGGTCCTATGATTAGAATTCCCTATCAGTCAAATAAAGATTTTGACAAATAAAGAAAATTACAATGTTGGAGATTAGATGCATACCTGCAGAAGAACCACCTTCAACGGATGGTCCTGTAGCCTCTCTGGTAGCCTGCTCTACCAACATTTCAACGAGCAACTTAGTGTCAAATCCCGAGAAACTCGGTGCTGAAACATACATGTGCTCACTAAATCCCCTAAGATCCATGCCATGAAGAGTCTCATCCTCGATTGGTCTCTCTAGCATAGTATCTGCATGAGAATTTAAGTGTTGGATATATAAAAAGAAGTTAAAAGTTCATGATAGAGAAGTGTGGACTCACTTGTGGTAGTGGCAGGAGGCTCATCCACCTTGATATTCGTGCCCGCATTCTTCAATTTATCTAAAAGAGAATGAAGAATGGACGTGATAAAAAGGGGAACGAATTCTGAATTGCCTAACTCCTTTAACTGCCACTCGAATGGTGTATTACCGGTGTTAGATATACCTGGGCATAAAATACTCGGCTAAACGATATTATCCTGGTTAGCATCTCGGTTTGCTCCAACATATAGAGGCTCATCACGAATGGCATCGTACATTTGCTGCACAAAGCCCGGGCTATCTAAATGGCTAGGATTGGAGAATATAGAGTCGCGCGAAAGTTCACCTCCGCCATGGCTTCTTGAAACACGGGACATGATTAGGTTCAGGGAATCCAGAAGAGCACCATTTTAAGGTCATGAAAACAATGGAACATTACCTTCCTCTCCACCAGCAGTTATAGTACCTTGTAACTTTGCTTTGCGGGCGCACTGACCAATATGTGACTTATGAGCGGTCTTCTTCCGCTTTGGGGGACAAACCTCTAAAGGACCAGTGGGTCGCTCATGTGTAGATTTAGTACGCATCTCAACCTGTGCAGGAGCCTCGGCACTAGATCGTGATCTCGAGTAACGAAAAATAAGAGGTTCATGCTCGTCAACCATCCTACCTGGAGTGACAATAGTCATCTTATTAGGATAAGTAAATAAAACCTTTCGTTTCGGCTCCGGAGGAGCCGGTCGAGATCTAGAGCGTTGAGACCAACAAAGAAATGCCAGATTCATTAATTCTAAAAAGAGAGAGTCTGATAGACCTGTCTCAGATTCTTCCTTGTTAACTCCAATGTCGGTGCCCATATCCCTAAATTCTTCTTCAGAAGTCTTATCCTCATCATCAATAGGAAGGAGCTCCTCATCATCCTCCATCTGCCTTTTGCTCGAAGGAGAGGGTTTGACAGGTTTCTTCCCTCGCTTCTTCGAAAGCCCAGCCTTACGAGCAGCTTTAATGGTAGTCTGAACCAAGTGCTCAGCCTCCAACTCTGAGAGGCTCTTCACATCTAGAAGCTCGTTGGTTGAAAGGATCCATTTGTAGCTGAGAAAGGTAAGCGATGGCTTACGTTTGGATGAAGGGAGAGCGAAATAGGCGCCGGTACAACCCGTCATAGTCCAGAGACATGCTTGGGCGCTGTCAATAAGACCTCCTTCAGTCCTCAAGCCTCGGTTTGGGTTTCTAACATATAGTTGATCATAACCGAACTGACAAGTGAAACGACAAGGGAGATAGGGCTCTATGTGACAACGACCCTTCACCCGAAGAACGAGGTATCCATCACGAATGTTCACCAACCAACGGAAACAACCAACATCAAGGGAGGTCCGACCGGCCCTCGGCTTCTCCTCGTCAATCAATACGTCGTCATAGCGGCCCGAAAAGTGAGGAAAACACTTGAAGAACTCCCAGCTCTTACAAATTTGAAGCTCTCGTTGTACATCAACGAATATCTTCATGAACCACTTACTCTTCTCTAACAACTGCACAAAAGGAACGGAGGCATCGATAGTAATAGGCGCCAACATCAAATCAGGGCGGTGAAGGACGAGACACACCATCAAATATATATACGGAAGCTCAACCTTTACAGAAAGAAGCTCGGTGGTTCAGAACCCACATATGTAAAATCATCGACCAAATACCTAAGCCCATAATGGATGTCGGCAACCATCGCCAGAAGCAAAGAAAGATCCTTCCCGTGAGCTAACTGAATGGCAGGGAGGAGAACCTCGATAGGCAAGGCATCAGAAAACTGATATGGAATGACACACTTCTTCAACCAGAGGGCGAGATAGCCCGCCAGGAGGGTCTTAGGTCGAATAGGCTTCCGTGGATAACAAAGGAACATCCGAAATTTAGTCCCCGCCGGAAAGGAACCCTCCACACCAGCAGTAGTGAATGAACAAGTGTCATCCCTGCCAATTAAGTCACTAATGGCAGAAGGTGTCAAAGGGGCCAATTCACAAATAGTCTCACTCGAATTGCTCTCCAAGTACTGAAATAAATAATCAACAAACTGCTTCAAGCTGACCTGCTTCTTCCTCTTCGCCAGAGGACTCATCTTGACCAAGGATGTATAATAATGACACGTGAGGTCCCAGAGCATGTCATACATGTCGGAGGAATCTCTCTTCAGCTGTCCTAACTGCAGGTTAGAGAGAAAGTACTCTTGATATGGACAATCTCCCATCGAAAGACCAGAAACCTTGTGCATCTCAGGGAGAGCTAACCCTAACTCTCCACTGCAAGTCAAAAAAATGTTACTATTAGGGTTATAAAACTCCAGCAATGCTAAGAAATGATAGCTACTGACCGGGAGTCCGTACATAGTGGCTCGTATAGGTGCATATAATCCGCTACGCTTCAGCTCACTTTCCTAACGTCCCAAGATGTAACTAGTTATACGAGTCCACCACTTCTTAGGTGGCTAGGACGACCAACCGAAACATCTGAATTCCTTCGGGGGTAACCTCCTCCCAAGCCTAGCCAGACGATTCCTCATAGTATGGGCGACTACTGACACCTCGTCCGGTGGTGCTGTATCAAGTCCCAGAATCCCCGGTCGAAGGCCATGAATATGATTATACCCATCAGAACCTGTGGCCTTATGATGGGAAATAAATCCACAATGAACTCGGCCATGGTCATCTGTAAGATTCAAGGACATCTATCGCCATACAGCCTGCGTCTCCAAATAAGCAAGAGAATGCTAACGGGGAATAGAAGGAATATATAAAAGGCTCCTACCATCATCATTCAACCAATGTTTGTCATCAAGAGTCAACTTAGCCGAATCCTCAGCATGGTCCCCGAACAAATAATTCGGCTTCTCTAAAGCCTGGGTAGAAATGGAATCTTCAGTAAAGCCAGCATCGGTAATAAGCTGGCGTAATGAACGGCGGCCTCCGTCTCGTATCAATCGATGCACCTCCTCGGGACGATTCTCGTTGAACTGAGGGGTCAGACCAATAGCCTGCCTATCAACACTAGTAGTGAATGTCTCCCTGTTGCAACCAATCATAGCATGAGGTGGAAAACCTTCTACGGGGAACTCAACTATGGCAAAACAAACACGAAATCAGAAAATTATTCATAAATTATACAAGGATTGAATTCATCTCACAAGCTAGCGAGATAGAGTCATTCATTGGGTGATTGGTGAGAAGATTTCAAGTGTCCTACACAGGAAAGGTGATATGTATCATCACATAAACAATATGGTAATGTACCCCGACCCAGGCAGTGTAATACAACACGAAATCGCCCCAACATGCCGGAAGACGTGAATTGGCCAAGCAAAACACGTCTTTTGAAACCTCAAACTTCTTCAACCAGAGGGCGAGATAGCCCGCCAGGAGGGTCTTAGGTCGAATAGGCTTCCGTGGATAACAAAGGAACATCCGAAATTTAGTCCCCGCCGGAAAGGAACCCTCCACACCAGCAGTAGTGAATGAACAAGTGTCATCCCTGCCAATTAAGTCACTAATGGCAGAAGGTGTCAAAGGGGCCAATTCACAAATAGTCTCACTCGAATTGCTCTCCAAGTACTGAAATAAATAATCAACAAACTGCTTCAAGCTGACCTGCTTCTTCCTCTTCGCCAGAGGACTCATCTTGACCAAGGATGTATAATAATGACACGTGAGGTCCCAGAGCATGTCATACATGTCGGAGGAATCTCTCTTCAGCTGTCCTAACTGCAGGTTAGAGAGAAAGTACTCTTGATATGGACAATCTCCCATCGAAAGACCAGAAACCTTGTGCATCTCAGGGAGAGCTAACCCTAACTCTCCACTGCAAGTCAAAAAAATGTTACTATTAGGGTTATAAAACTCCAGCAATGCTAAGAAATGATAGCTACTGACCGGGAGTCCGTACATAGTGGCTCGTATAGGTGCATATAATCCGCTACGCTTCAGCTCACTTTCCTAACGTCCCAAGATGTAACTAGTTATACGAGTCCACCACTTCTTAGGTGGCTAGGACGACCAACCGAAACATCTGAATTCCTTCGGGGGTAACCTCCTCCCAAGCCTAGCCAGACGATTCCTCATAGTATGGGCGACTACTGACACCTCGTCCGGTGGTGCTGTATCAAGTCCCAGAATCCCCGGTCGAAGGCCATGAATATGATTATACCCATCAGAACCTGTGGCCTTATGATGGGAAATAAATCCACAATGAACTCGGCCATGGTCATCTGTAAGATTCAAGGACATCTATCGCCATACAGCCTGCGTCTCCAAATAAGCAAGAGAATGCTAACGGGGAATAGAAGGAATATATAAAAGGCTCCTACCATCATCATTCAACCAATGTTTGTCATCAAGAGTCAACTTAGCCGAATCCTCAGCATGGTCCCCGAACAAATAATTCGGCTTCTCTAAAGCCTGGGTAGAAATGGAATCTTCAGTAAAGCCAGCATCGGTAATAAGCTGGCGTAATGAACGGCGGCCTCCGTCTCGTATCAATCGATGCACCTCCTCGGGACGATTCTCGTTGAACTGAGGGGTCAGACCAATAGCCTGCCTATCAACACTAGTAGTGAATGTCTCCCTGTTGCAACCAATCATAGCATGAGGTGGAAAACCTTCTACGGGGAACTCAACTATGGCAAAACAAACACGAAATCAGAAAATTATTCATAAATTATACAAGGATTGAATTCATCTCACAAGCTAGCGAGATAGAGTCATTCATTGGGTGATTGGTGAGAAGATTTCAAGTGTCCTACACAGGAAAGGTGATATGTATCATCACATAAACAATATGGTAATGTACCCCGACCCAGGCAGTGTAATACAACACGAAATCGCCCCAACATGCCGGAAGACGTGAATTGGCCAAGCAAAACACGTCTTTTGAAACCTCAATCCCCGTGAAGGAGGACGTTGGTTCTTCCCGAATGACTCATGAAGGGGCCAAATGAGGGCATGATAAAACCTGAAATCATCCTGAAACCTCAATCTCCACGAAGGAGGACGTCGGTTCTTCCCGAATGACCCGCAAAGGAGTCAAACGAGGATAAAGAAAGTATAAAAACTCACCCCATAAGAGGAAGCTACGGGAGCCTCCCTCTCACTATGCTGAGAAGATGAGCGACTCCTATAAAATCGTAGTCGGCACGGAGACATGGTTAACCTGCAACGAAAATCAACGGATCGGGTACAATCATAAATCCAAGAACTTGAAAATATAAAGGGAAATTATGAACTTTGACTAAAATCCTATAAATAAAACGGGGTTTTGTAGTTAAAGTCTAATTAAACCTACGGTCTCTATGCATGCAAATAATGAGTTCAATTTGCATTTAAATCCTTCATGATCAAATTTGGGGTAAAATACCCAAAATACCCCTCAACAATGTTTGACCCCCTTTGCAAAATAAACTCCTCAACAAATTGTGGTATTTTTTGCATGAAACACCCCCATAAAGCTTTTGGCCATGGGTACACAACCCAAATTTCCAAAATTTCAGCCCTTTTATAAATAAGCCCCTCAAAAATTTCTGGCCCCTTTTGCAAATAAACCCCTCAACAATGTGTGGTATTTTTGCATGAAACACCCCTCAAAATTTTGGCCAAATGGGCATACAATCCAAGTCCCAAAATTTTAGTCCTTTGCAATAACACCCCCTCAAAAATTTGGCCAACTTTTGCAAATAAACCCTCCAAAAAATTCGGCCCCATATTTTGCACATAAGCCCCTCAAAATTTCGGCTATTTTCGAAACCCATCATTAAGATTCAATCTTTTTCAAAAAACCTAACTCATGAAAGTAAAAATCTACAATCTTTGTATTACATACCCACACTACAAGAGTAAAGTTTCAATCTTAAAGTTTCAATCTTTATATCCAAACCATAAACTTTTGGATCAAAATCAAGTGTGCAATATAGAGGGGATGAAGAAAAGAGCTTACCCAAACCATAAACTTTTGGATCAAAATCAAGTGTGCAATATAGAGGGGATGAAGAAAAGAGCTTACCCAAATCAAGAGCTTGAAAACCCAATTCAAAAGTCTAAATCTTGAGCTTGAAATTGCAATGAACCCTAGCTTTGTGAAGAGAGGATTTTCGGTCAAACAAGAGAAGAAAATTTAAAATTTTTTTGAGGGGTTGATGTTTTTTTTAAAAAAAACAAGAGTTTGGATGGGTTGAGAGTTCTTGAAGAAAAAAATGGGTTTGGAGGAGAAGTTTTGGATAAGAGGAGGAAGAAGGAGTTTTAGGGGGAAAGAACTCTATTTGAAATTTTGGAAAGAGGGAGAAATGATGAAGGTACAACAAGAGGACACACCAAGGTGTCTTGGCTAAGGCCGAGACACCTATGAGTGTCTTGAGCCCAGGCCGGCTCCCAGGTGCTTTCGTGACCTCTATTTCGCCCGTTTTCGTCGGTTACTGGTTATTCTGATGAAAATTAACACCGGTCAACGTGTAACCCTAAGTCAACGCCGGTCAACACGTTGTGTTGAAAGTCAACACCTAGCGATCCGAAACCCTAAGGTCAACGCAGATCAACGCGTAACCATAGGTCAACGTCGGTCAACTCGTTGCGATGAAAGTTAACGCCTAGCGGTCCGAAACTATAAGGTCAACACTAGTCAATGTGTAACCCTAGGCCAACACCGGGCAACACGTTACGATGAAAGTCAACGCCTGACAATCTAAAACCCTAAGGTCAACACCAATCAACGTGTAACCCTAGGTCAACGCTAGTCAACACGTTATGATAAAAGTTAACGTCTGGCGATCCGAAACCCTAAGGTCACCGCCAATTAACGCATAACCCTAGGTCAACGCCGATCAATGCGTTGCAATGAAAGGTAACGCTTGGCGATCGGAAAACCTAAGGTCAACGCGTAACCCTAGGTCAACACCGGTCAACACGTTATGATAAAAGTCAACGCCTGACGATCTGAAACCTTAAGGTCAACGCCGGTCAACACGTAACCCTAGGTCAACGTGTTACAATGAAAGTCAACGGTTGACGATCCGAAATCCTAAGGTCAATGCCGGTCAACGCGTAACCCTAGATCAACGCCGGTCAACTTGTTACGATAAAAGTCAATGCCAGGCGATCCGAAACCCTAAGGGCAACGTCGGTCAACGCGTAACCCTAGGTCAACGCCGATTAAGCGTTGTAATGAAAGTCAACACCTAGCGATCCGAAACCCTATGGCCAACGCCGGTCAACACGTAATCCTAGGTCAACACCGATCAACATGTTGCGATGAAAGCCAACGCCTAGCGATCCGAAACCCTAAGGTCAATGCCGGTCAACATGTTATAATGAAAGTCAACGCCTAGCGATTCTAAACCCTAAGGCCGACACCGATCAATGCGTAGCCCTAAGTTAATATATCGTGATAGAAATAGTCAGTTCTAAGTCAACTTGATGACACGAGCTAAAATCAACCCACCAGTTTTTGATTCAAGACTTCGATGACGGCCATACGATAAACGCAGCACCAGAATTTTTTTCTCTATTCATTAAAATATTGAATAGACTAAAAATCAAAGGAGTTAAGAATCAAAGCTAACTATGGGTCGTTTTACACCGACTGAATATTGGACCGATCACATCCAAAGTATTTCAGCCTCCTCTATAAAAGAAACGAGACTGAAATACTTTGGAGGGGGTATCTGTAGACGTCTAAAAATGACTATAGGTTCCCGTATGCGGCTCGAGATAGAGATATGACGATGAATATCACTATCAAGTCACAAAAGCTTATTTAACGTTGACAAGCACATGAAGTGAGTTGACAAACTGTGTGTCGCAATGAAACTTCAGAATAACAAAAACATGAACTGATCAGGAGCTACGCATCACTCACGAAAGATGAAATGTCCATCATGACCCGTTTACTCCATATATGATTCAACCATGGGAGCTTGCAGATCTTCTTGTCAGCTTTCCAATGCATATTGAATCGCGTAATTCTGAGTTCGGACGATGAAAATACGACAAAAACGGACAGGACGCACAGAAAAATACTCTAAGCCTCAGCGAGACACCCTCAGGTGTCTCAGCCATGGCCGAGACACCCATGAGTGTCTTGTCCAGGCCGAGATACCCACGGGTGTCCACTCCCCTGAAACCCGATTTTGGCAGTTTTAAGCTGTTTTTCGATGTTAACCATCTGGATTTGTTCCAACTGATCTGAATCTATCCAAGAATATGATAAAGTGGTTACAACTAAAGATAAGAGTGAATCGATCATTCTTATCCGAAAACAGGAGTCCTAAAGCCTATAAATATAGCATCAGGGCCTTTATTTTTCCAGATCTAGAATTCTCGAGTGTTGGTGAAGCCCTGCTGAATCAAAAACTAAAGGAGTACGAATTTCAGAAGAGAGGAGGAGATTGGATCGAGTTCGTTGGCATAAAGAAGAGGAGCTCGTCAGATCTACACTTCCCGGTTCCTTACCTTGAGATTGCCCCGTTGCAGTGATATTGAGAAGAGTGATTATCTCGCTGTTACCGAGATAATTGTTTTGGTTTCTTGATTTCTTCACGAATCAACAAAGCTCCGGATCTAATCTGATAGTTTGGTGGTCCACGGATATCAACATCCCCGTCACAGGCCAAGATCCCACGTAAGCAGCGAAAGATAAACGTCCATTGCGTTTGTTTTGACGAGAGTTGTTTTTTTTGTTTTCATTATGTAAGAATCTTATAAAAAGATTATCTTTTTTTTATTTTTATTGTAACGACTGAAGTTGTAATGAATACATCAATGAAGACATCAACTTTCTTCCCTAATAGTTGTGCTTTGAGGAACCAAACCAAACACCGAGAGAGAAAGCCAAACAATGCAAAATAATGATACAAATACATACAACCAATTTTACATGGTTCGGCAAGTTGCCTACATCCACGGAGTAAGAAGGGGATGAGTTTTCACTAATAGAGAAGGAGAGTATAAACTGAGATTACAAATCACTCAATACAAACCAACTAATCTCACCAACAAAGCTTTTAATCTCTCAAACAATAACCCTAACCAATAGCTTAGAAAGATCTCTCTTTTCTGTGCTCAAAACAAACCCTTGACTGTACCAAAGAAAATCAGGCCCAAACCCGAATCGCTATCAAGCGCACTTGACACCGTGGTCGACAGGACAGAACGATAGAACCCAAAATTCAATTATAGTGTCTGGCAATCGACCATTAAAATCGTCACGATCGACCGGCCAAAAATTCAGAATCTGTACTAAGTCGTGCACATTGCTGGTCAACCGTGCCAAAGCTCACGGTCGACCGGAGAGAATCCGAATGTCTGTCAGGTCTATTTTTCCTAATCTTCTCCAATGTTTTCATTGTTTCTACAATTCTCCACATCAGCGAAGTTTTCCCAAAACCGAGCCGACACCAAGCAAATCAAATGTCCTACTTGTTGCATCCAGTACGAAGTGAAACAAAATCATAACAACAGACTCAACCCACAATAAGCTAGGAACCAATTGAGAATGAGAATAAACTCCAAATATTAGTATCAACTCACCAAACCGTCTGCATCAAAATAACTACCTACTTATCCTCTTGCCCAAGGAATCAAGCCTCGAAATGGCCTCCAAAGGCTCTCAATCAATTAGAAGAGTTCTCAACCCTTCTCCAACATCACCACCAAATCTGTAACTAATAGCTCTCCAAATGGCCCTAAAGTGAAACGATCCAAACACCTCCATCTGAGGTGAACCAACGGCCATATCAAAATTCAAACTATGTCCACCAGCTGTACTCGAATCAACCAACTCATCATCTGCATCCACATCAATGTGATCCCCAAACAGTGTCACCTCAGGTGGAATCCCAAACAATATAGTATGATCTAGAGTATGTGGAGTAATCTCTACCCAAAATGGAGTAGCATCACCCTCCACCCGTTATGATATTCTAACAATCTGATCAACACTCTCCACCTGTCGAGAGTCAAATGTGACATACCTACTCAGAACAAAATCAGAGTCCCTCACGTGATAACCAAATGAGCCTCTGAATCCCAAATGTGCACTCAGATTAAATCTCACATCCTCGATGTGACTATATGCTGGGCAACCAAACATCCGAAACATCTTAAAAGGTGAAGCAGCTCCACCAGATCCAAAATCTCTAAACATAGCAGTCGGCAACCTATGACTAAGATAACCTAAATATATCAAAGCCCGAACACCAAAACTAATGCTCGACATCAAACGTTGATCCTACTCCAGTAAGGAACAATCCATCAAAACTATCATCTCATCTCGTTGCCCTAATGTTTCCTTCCAATAAAGTGTCTCAAACTACCATGAGCTCGACACAAATACAGAAAAGTACCCCTACAAAAAATAGAACTTTGTGTTACCTTTCCGCCAATACACTTCCTCCACCTATCTTTGACTTCTAGGACTTCATACCCAAGGGATTTGGTTGCAACCCACAAATGCCTGAATAGTCCCCAACACAGGAAGCCAAATACCGATTACCTCCTAATGATGCCTCATTGGAAGACCCCCAAATACCTGAATGAACACTACCTAGATGACCCCTTGATCGATGGATAGAAGTGCCAAAATCCACATTGGTCTTCTTGCTCATACTAATGTGCTCACATGACTTCAATCTGCAAGTTAAAGCACTCCTCAACAATCCATGCATGGCACCAATAATCGAATAACCTAGCCTCAAATCCTTCTTTCTCAGCCGTCTTCCTCAAAGAACCAACAAACCAATATCAAACAAACTAAAAGAAAATAGATCCAAACTACGAGAAAGGTAGATTTTTACCTCCAACTGAAACCATAACAAGAGCCTCCGAAAGATCTTACCCCCACACGACGAAAGACAAGATTCACAATAGTAAAAATCCTACCTTTATCATCAGCTAAAACCCTAGACGGACTTTCAAAGTGATCTACTCCTTCAACTAGCCGAAGCTTAGCCCAAGCTCTGATACCACTTGTTGTGAGCGGAAGCCACCAATCATTATGCTTCGAGGAACCAAACCAAACGCCGAGAGAGAAAGGCAAACAATGTAAAATAATAACACAAACACAAACAAAAAAGTTTATGTGGTTCGGCAAGTTGTCTACGTCCACGGGGCAAGAAGGAGATGAGTTTTCACTAATAGAGAAGGAGAGTACAAACTGAGATTACAAATCACTCAAAACAAACTAACTAATCTCACCAACAAAGCTCTCAATCTCTCAAACAATAACAATAACCCTAACTAATAGCTCAGAAAGATCTCTCTTTTCGTTGCTCAAAACAAACCCTTGACTGCACCAAAGAAACCCTAAAACGTGTGTTTGAATTTATATCAAACAACAAACCCAAACCAAACAGGAAAATGAAATCAGGGCCAAACCCGAATCACGGTTGACCACACTTGATGCCGCGGTCGATCAGACAGAATGACAGAACCCAAAATTCAATTGCAGTGTCTAGCGGTAAAATCGTCATGGTCGACCGACCAAAAATCCAGAATCTGTACTAAGTCGTGCACGTTGCCGGTCGACCGTGCCAAAGCTCGCGGTCGACCGGAGAGCACCCGAATGTCTGTCAGCTCCATTTTTCCTGATCTTTTCTAATATTTTTGCTATTTCTACAATAAGTTTGATGATCGTCTCGAGGACTGGGAAAGCAAGAACCATCATATTGTTACATGGATTCACAATACCACAATCTTGTCCATCAAGCTTCAATTCAGGTACTTCGACGCTGCAAAGGATATTTGGGACTTATTGGCTAAATACTACTCTACCTCAGATATTGCATGTTAGTATCAGTTTTTGGATAGTCTCCATAGAATGGAAGAAGAACGAGGACAAACTATCTATGCTCATCTTGCTCAAATGCAAACCATTTGGGACCAATTGGCATTGTCTGAGCCTAAATAGTTGCACCAGGATGATGCTGTGCTCTTCATTAATTATTGTGATCGTATGAGAGTCATGCAGGTCCTCATGTCTCTCATTGATGAGTTTGAGTCTGTTCATCTCTTCTTCATTGGGATCCTCTACCCAAGCTCAAGATCGTGGTCTCTGAGTTGCTATTTGAAGAAACTCGTCTTGCGACATTAAACCACAAAAGAAATCCATCACCATCCGATGTTGTCCTTGCTACACAGCATCAAATCCTCATCAAAAGACTATGTATTATAAGTATTTTTATGCAAGTCCGGTCATTTAATTTCTGATTATATAAACTACTATAGAAACAGGCGGCTAAACATGCAACGAGATGAAAGATCACACTAATTAAGCCTGAAAATCGCATCACTGCTGCTACCACTAAGGATTCCTCTTCTGAAGCTCCACCATCCACTCCAAGGGACTTTGATGCTTGCTTGACCAGATTGATCTTGAGACACTTAAACAAGCTCTCACCCTTGCCACCTCTGGTATACCCTATTCCTATACTTTGTCCATTACTTCAGGCTCCTACTATATATACTGCTGATAACTCTTATTTGCATGTGAATCATATAGGACATATATTTACTTTGTCACCATCTCTGTCAGATGCTTCTTTAATTAGTTCCTAAACTTAATTAAATCTTATTTTTGTAGGACAATTATGCGCCTTTGGATTTGATGTGAATTTTACTCACAATGGTTGTCATGTGCAGGATCCATAGATGAGCCAGATCATTAGGATCGGCTGTAAAGTGGGTCACTTGTTTGAACTCATATCTCTACAAATTGCTACTTGTTTTCTTAGTAAATGTGTTGCGTCCATCTTCTCTACCTTCTTGTGATCTTGCCTTGGTCATGTTTCAAAGTCTAGATTAGAATCTTTAATTTCTAATGGTCATCTAGGATCTGTTAGTGATATCGATGTTAATCGCATATCGTGTCAACTTGCGAAGCCTCATGCCTTGCCTTTTAGTGATAGTAACTCAATTTCTTCTGCATCCTTTGATTTAATCACTTAGACGTTTGGGGCCCCTCCTGTTGCTACAGTGGGATTTTTTAATTTTCGTTGATGACTATTCTCGTTATACATTGATTTAGCTTCACAAACATCAGTCTTCTTTTCAATCTATGCTACTTTTGTTAACATAATTCAGACGCAATTTTCTTGTAAAATCAAAACCCTTGGCACTAACATTAACATGCCATGGAATATTGAGATTATAGGTTTCTTCACTTAATTTCTATCACAACAAGGAACCCTCATTCGACGTCTCAACAACAAGGAAGCCTCATAGACATATCCTTCACACTTTCCGTGGCCTGCTTATTTCTGCATCTTGTCCTGAACGTTTTTGGGGGGAAGCGGCTTTTACTACCGTCTACTGTATTCTGTCCCCTACTATTAATTAGTAACATCTCTCCTTATGTCTCGTCATGTCATTTTTTTTGGGAGCACAAGATGTTTTCCTCTCTTTCATCTTTCCAGTCACCATGCATCATCGACCCCTTTCTTCACTAATCCCTCTATCGAGTTATTTCCTACTGATGCGGCCATGGAATCTTCTCTTGACTTGCCTTCTACTATGTTTGACACAAGCGTTAGTGACCCCACTATGGTTGATATCAATGAACCTGTCTCGACAGAGGATCCTAACACTTCGTCCTTCTCTTCTATACATGTCCGTCGTACCTCTGGAGTAAGCCAACTTCCATCTTATCTTTAGGATTATCACCATTATTCTGCTATTGCTTCTTTGTGTGAGTCGCAATCTTATAAGAAAGCTAAAACAAACCCTTAATGGTAGCAAGAAATGGCTGAAGAATTGTAGGGCTTGACTAATACTCAGACGTGGGATTTGGTTGACTTGCCTTCTGGTAAGACTCTTGTTGCTAAAGGATTCACTCAAAAGCATGACATCGACTATGAAGAAACCTTTCCTCCAGTAGCTCGCCTTACCTTTGTTCCAAGTCTAATCACAGTTGTTGTAGTAAAACAATGACATTATTCCATATGGATGTCAAAAATGCATTCCTAAATAGTGATCTCTTTGAGGAAGTCTATATGAAACCTCCACCGGACTACTCACATCCAGTTGGTAAAATTTGTCATATTCGAAGGGCCTTATATGGTCTTAAACAATCTCCGAGGGCATGGTTCACTAAATTTAGCTCTACAGTTAGTCAACTTGGTTTTATGTACACTCCTTATGATAATGCTCTATTTGTTCATAAGAATGACCATGGACACATTCTTTGATGATATGATCATCACGGGGGATGATTTAAGGGGCATTATTGATCTTAAGAACTTTCTCAATGAGAAACTTGAAATGAAAGACCCTGGCGTGCTAAGCTATTTTTTGGGTCCGAGGTCAATTTTGGTGGTAGTGGTTATTACTTATCTCAGGTAAACTATGCCACTGATTTGCTATCTCGGGGAAGAATAACTGATAACAAGACTGCTATAACACCCAATGAGATCAATGTCAAACTCATTCCTACCGATGGTGCTCCTCTTGGTGACCCCACTCTATATTGACAATTAGTAGGCAACCTTGTTTATCTCAAAATGACAAGACCCGGCATAGCCTATGTTGTTCATTTAGTGAGTCAATTTATGGCCGCTCCTTGGACCACTCACTTTGTAGCTATTTTGTGACTCACTCACTTTGTAGCTATTTTGTGACTTCTTCACTATGTCAAAGGGAGCTTGTTTCATGGATTATATTTGTCTTCTCGATCTTCCCTTGTGTTATCAACTTATATTGATCCTGATTGGGCAAGAGTTCAAACAGATCGTCGAACCACCACTGATTTTTGGGTGACTCTAATTTCTTGGCGAAGTAAGAAACAAATTGTGGTAGCATGATCAAGCATTGAAGTAGAATATCGAGCCCTTGTAGACACCGCTTCTAATTTTCTCTGGTCACATTGGCTTTTGTAACACGTGGGTGTCACACATGCAAGTGCAACAATTCTATACTGTGACAATCAAAGTGTCATTCAGATTACTCATAATGATGTTTTTCATGAGCGCACCAAACACATCAAAAATGATTGTCATTTTGTGCGCCAACATATTGCCTGTGAAAATATTCGTCTAAGCTATATCTCCTTTCTTAATCAAATTGCAGATATATTAACAAATGTTCATCCATCTGGTAGTTTCATGATTTGATGGCAAACTCAAGTTGAGCTCCTTCTTTCCACCTTGAGTTTGAGGGGAGATGATAGCAAATATTATGGTAAAATCTCATGATTCATAGCATGATTGATTAGAGCAAATCATGGGTTGATAATAACTTCTATAATTGTTTTTATACAATCATGGAATGCCATGATTCTTCGTCAATGTTGCTATATGTTGATATTTCCTTTATTTTATTCCTTTTGTTTATTTCTTTCTTATGTAAGTTGTGCCTACATATATAGGGCCCCTTGTACATATGACTGAACACAACATATAATGCATACATTTTGTATTGGCTCCATGCTACTATTGTCAGAACGAATCAAAAATGTTGGGGCGTGGGTCGGGGCTGTTTGGTTCCCCGTTTTGAGGGAAAGTCACTGTTGAAAGCCTGTCAAAAGTGTCAAAAGTGTCACTTTTTGGCAGGCTTTCAAGCAAAATCCTCTTTTTTAGAGGCGTTTTTGCTTAAAGCCTGCCAAAGAAGTGACACTTTGGTAGGCTTTCAAGGGAAATTTTTTTTAACCAAACAACCCCTAAAGAAGAAAAGAGAGCATGTCAGTGATGATTTTAGAGCTTGTTTGGAAATAGGTACAATGTATGTAAAGTAGAAGAAGTAAATGTTACTTTTGCAACTTATGGGCAAAAAAACTATTTATTTTTTTAGAAACATTAGTTTCTCTGCTTCATGAGTTGATGATATGGTGGGTATGTGACGCATTCATTTTCCCAATAATTTTCCCAATAATTTCCTGCTTATTTTGGCTCAAAAATACTTCCGAAGTGGTGCAATAATGATGGGGGTCCACTATATAAAAGAAGACTGCAGAAAATTATGGATCCGCACAAATTTCTCTTAACATGTGATAGCTTAAGTTAACTATTTTTTGCACATACCTCCTTTAAAAATAAAAGAAAT
This sequence comes from Asparagus officinalis, assembly GCF_001876935.1. Classification (NCBI taxonomy): domain Eukaryota; kingdom Viridiplantae; phylum Streptophyta; class Magnoliopsida; order Asparagales; family Asparagaceae; genus Asparagus; species Asparagus officinalis. The sequence goes on from NC_033803.1 coordinate 14,359,175, forward strand.
CATATTCATATCAAGAGTTCTAATTTTGACCCCATTCTTAGTAATGTAAACACAATGGGAATATATAATTAAACTATTGTTGTAATCTCGTTGTTGTATCTACATACATCACATATCAAAAGTACGAATCAAACATGAAATGTAAAAGTAAATAAACAAGAAAAGAGATAGGGAGAAAGTGATCATCTCATTTTATTCATCTTTATTTCTCCTCAATACATTTTGTCTTCCATGGATTACATATATAGATGTGGAAGAGAATACTAAAAGTCACAAGTAGGTGAAGAGACTTCTTTTAGTAATGTCCACATTCATTGTATTTATATTTACAACACTCCTCCTTGAACATTACTACATGATGTCAATGCCTCGTTAAAAACCTAGCTAGAAAAACCCAGTGGGATAAAAACTAGTCGAGGAAAAGAGTACATGACATTAGTAGATTCTTATTGCATTAGTTGCCTTATTAAAAACCTTTAGCTAAGAAAACCCTGTGGTACAAAACTTAGCAAAGAGAAAAAGAGTACAACTATAGATCTTCGGGATCCAAACTTGTGTTGCATTAGTTGCCTCATTAAAAACCTTTAGCTAAGAAAACCCTGTGGGACAAAACTTAGCAAAAGGAAAAAAGAGTACAACTATAGTCCTTCAAGGTACAATCTTCGGGATTGCGTTGAAAATTCGCTCCCCCTGATGATGACAATCTTCTGAGTCTATGCTAAGAAAAACCCAGTGGGACAAAACTTAGCAAAAAGGGGTAAATTATGATAATAGACCTTCAGGGCCCAATCTTCAGGATTGTTCTTTAAGAATTTTCTCCCTCTGAAGAAGACAGTCTTTCAAGTCTGTGCATATTGTGAACATATTTCTCATAAGTTGATGTAGGCAGAGACTTAGTGAACAAATATGCAAGATTGTCACTTGAGCGAACTTTTTCGATGGTGATTTCGCCATTCTTTTGGAGCTCATGTGGATAAAAGAATTTTGACGCAATATGTTTTGTCATGGTTCCATTTACATATCCACTGCTTATTTGTGCAACACAAGCTGCATTGTCCTCGTAAAGGAAATTAGGGGGAATATCATCTTTCACTAGACCACACGAGCCACAAATATGTCATATCAACGATCTTAATCATACACATTCTCGTGAGACCTTATATAAAGCAATAATCTCTGAGTGGTTAGAAGAAGTAGTCACCATGGTCTGCTTAACAGACCTCTAAGAAATGACAGTATCACCACAGAGAAAAAAACATAACCAGTCTGAGATCTGGCGTTATGGGGATCAGATATGTAGCCAGCGTTCTAATAGCCCACCAATGTCATATCTTGGTTTCTTTTATAGAATAGTCCAAGATCTTTTGTACCTTGAAGATAGCGAAGGAAATGTTTAACGCCATTCCATTGCCTCCTTGTAGGATAAGCACTATACCTTGCTAGCAAGTTCACCGCAAATGCAATATCAGGCCTGGTGCAATTTGCGAGATAAAGAAGTGCTCCAATGGCGCTCAGATAGGGAACTTCTGGCCCTAATATTTCTTCATTATCTTCTTTTGGGTCTAAATGGGTCTTTATCCACTTCGAGGGATCGGATGACCATTGGTGTGCTAAATGGATGAGATTTATCCATATAAAATCTTTCCAAAAACCTTTTTCACATAGGTTGACCGGTGTAGAAAAATTCCTTCTGGGAAAATGCTCGATCTGCAGGCCGAGACAAAACTTGGTTTTTCCCAAGTCTTTCATTTCAAACTCCGTCTTTAGGCATGAGCTAGCTTCTGTAAGCTCCTTGTGCGTTCCAATAATATTTATATCATTAATATAGTCTGATATAATACAGAAGCCATTTTCGAATTTCTTTATAAACACACAAGGGCATACATCATTATTTGCATATCTCCTCTTCAGGAGGAACTTACTCAGTCGGTTATACTACGTTCTACCCGACTTTTTCAAGTCGTATAACGACCTTTATAATTTAATGTTATACATGTTGCGATTCTTGTTTTCTCTTAATTCAGGAATTTTAAGTCCATCAGGGACTTTCATATAAAAATATTAGCGTCTAATGACTCATATAAAAATGTGGTCATGACGTACATATACTGCATATATAAATTCATAGTTTCTGCCATAGGTATTAACTTGCGGAACGTAATACAATCACTAATAGGAGAATATTTTACATCTAAATCGATGTCGGGTCTCTGCGTGAACCCATTGAGCTATGAATCCCGCTTTATATCTCACCACCTTACAATTCTCATTTATTTTTCTTACGAAGACCCATTTATATCCTGCAGGGATATATGAACTACAGGTTTAAAATACTTTAGCAAGTTTAGCGCAGCCTCAATTGCCACTTTCCATCTCACCTAGTCCGAGTGCTTCAAGCACTCTACTACCGACTTAGATTCTGGATCCAGATTATTTTTGGAGATAGTAAGAGCAAATGTAGAGGCAACTATGTTGTCGACAACTTTTATATTTATATTATATATTTCTCCTTTTTCACAAATTCGTGGCCACTTCAATTCATATTTTATATCAACCAAATCCTCGTCATTTCCCTTAACAATTGGATTTGGCCGTTCCGCATCTCCAGTATTGTGATTATCAAGTGCACGTGCAATTTACTGGTGAGAGTGACTGTCTTTCTATATATATAATTTAGTTTGCCGCAGACTTTTATCTTTTACACTAACATGTTTTATATGCTTCTGGCACAATATGCTTCTGGCATACCAAATCATCAATGATATATTCAACATGAATATGGGGCTTAGTCACTATTTTCTTGGCAGATTATCATTTGAACTTCTGGTTCAGTTTGACTAGTACGTGGATATAAATATCGAAGATCTTTTTCACCAATAGAATTTCTTGACATTATTTTGTATTTTTGGGCACTAATCTCCCCCTAATGTCGAGAATTGATCTTCAATAGAAATGCAGTCAGCATACCAAATTATAAATTGATCCCCTAACATGGGCCATAGGTACTAAATTATTGACGGAGTTTTATAAATGATGTATGTACCTTCACCGAGGTCCCATAAAGGTACGCTATGATGGTGATATAGAAACATTGACTGCAAATAAATAATACGCAGATGAGAAATGTTTTGCTTCTTCACCACGTAAAAAGGGGGAAAATTATGATATGCAGTTGGTCGGATTTGGTTGGAATGCCCCATTTAATTTAAGGAAATCCGACAAATCATATTTTGCCCAAGATGACCCAATCGCTCATGTCAGAATTTAAAAGAATTCTGGGTCCCTAAATCTCAAACTCATCGCAACATATTGTATTTTAGGTCAGACGAATTCTAAAATATACACATATGAATAAAAACCACATAGGTTCACAAGAGTTTAAAGCAAAATCAAGATAAATTAAAATTGTTTGACAAATGCATATAATCCAAATACAGAAAAAACAAATAGTTTACCTTGACCACCTCAATAAGATCTACTACCTGCCCCTTGTTCGAGCTTATGAATATTAATTTGAATTATGACATGTGCTTCAGGCACTACGACTGAACCAATTAAACTTACATTATGGTTTCTCACAACAGCTGGTTGTGTTTTTAACAACTACTAATGCAAGGATTAGTTCATAATGCTTTTAGTTGTACTATTGTAAGAGTACAAGTTTACTTGTTGAATTGTATTTAGTCCAGGATTTAAAATCTAAAAATGGCTATAGGATAAGATCTCCTACTATGTTCATAGCCTCCCCCTTGTCCACGCGTATAAGAAATTTTCTAAATTGTAGCATGTGCTACAAACACAACTCGTAAGCCAACTAGTCTGACATTATGATTTCTAATCATCAATTGATTGTGCTTCTCTGTGACTACTAATCAATTCAGAATGCTAAGTGCAATTCTTAGTCATGTACTGCTGCTGGAGTACAATATTATTTGTGTGGAATGGGGAAAAGAACTTTTCGATCAAATTATTGGCTTTCATAGATCAAAGCGATCCTTCAGGGATTGCCCAGAAAAGTGAATACTTTTTCACTGAGGTATTTAATTTTTCACGTCTTAGAAAATTTGAAGTGTTTGCCTTCTAGGCAAATATACTTAAAGAATCAAGAGATATAATCGTGCAAAAATCACAGGTGTGTCCAGTAAAAAATGAACGTTCGAGGCCAAAGATAAATAATAATTCACAGTGCACTAATCATGGGGAAGAAAGATTAATGCATGAGAAATTAGAAATATTCACATTTTAATAAGATCACACATAATCACCAAAATCATCAAGTTCCTTTTTTTTCTAAAGATTTTCATAAATGTTATTTTTCAAATGTTTGCTTCTGGCAAACTAGCATGATGTTTCTCACCTTGTTTTGCCTTCCCTATGAGTCAAATTTAACAGTAACACAATACATGCATATGTCGAGGATGTATGATATTGATACAATACTAATAATAAATTTGTCACAGAAGATGATGAAAGTGTCAGAATCCCTAATCAATGATTTAAAAAATTAATAAGCATACATGAATATACACAAAACAGCATCCATAATTGTCATGTGAAAATAATAGCCATACTTGTCATATGGAAATAATAGGTACTGCCACAAAGCAAATGTTTATAAGTCATATGACTCATCGTCCTCATCTCCAACCTCATAAATAGTATAATCAATTAAACATTGACCTTTGATTTTCTATTACCAAGAAGGATGGAATTTCCAACTTAAATGCCATATCTATTTCCTTCTCTACATTATATTTACTCAAACAAGTTATTTGTAACTATCATATAGCAGTTTAACTTGTATAGCATACCTTATGGTGAATGCATGATTTCAGGATATAAACGAGTAACACAGTTTAGCATAATTCATCCATTAGATAATCTGCCAACCATTTATTCACATACCTTATAGTGAAGGGAGAATAAATGAAACACAGATGAATTTGCAACTGCGCCGACAACTCTAGATACAGGAGCCACATAAGCCAGCCAATGATCACGAACCGGCTAGAGCCACTAGTGCTGATAACGTGTTGTAATCTCGTTGTTGTATCTACATACATCACATATCAAAAGTAAGAATCGAACATGAAATGTAAAAGTAAATAAACAAGAAAAGAGATAGGGAGAAAGTGATCATCTCATTTTATTCATCTTCATTTCTCCTCAATACATTTTGTCTTCCATGGATTACATATATAGATGTGGAAGAGAATACTAAAAGTCACAAGTAGGTGAAGAGACTTCTTCTAGTAATGTCCACATTCATTGTATTTGTATTTACAACAACTATTAAATAGTTTATATTTGTAACAATTTAATTTTTAAAATAGAGTTAAATAAGTGAGTCGGGAACCCCATTGATATCACCTAACAATCTATACCATCTCCTTTTTTAACTCATGAGCTTCCAAAATTCTTTGTACACTAAAAACGTCTAAGTTAATTTATTTTAAATAAAAATTCACGTTAATACAGTGTATAGTGTTTTTAATTATTGCAATTCGATCTAAAATGCTATAGTATTTCTGAAGTGTTATGGTTAAAGTGTATTAAAGAGGTACTATCACTATGACTTATATTATCTATTAGCTACTTCCTAACAATATTTTAATTGATATCCAAATGACAGAAGTGAAAGAAGTAGAAGAAGTGCTACTTTTATTACTTTCAATACTGTATGAAAAAAATATTACTTCTGCAACTTTCTACTTTATAATATTTATAATTTTATAAGTTATTTCTTTGATCTACTTCTTACTTTCATTATTTTTTATCATCCAAATAGGTCCTTAAAGAGGTAGAACATCAGAGAATGATTCACGTTGGGCCATATATTATTAGGACTTTCATTTTTAAGGGGTATTTGGATATGTACTTGTAGACGGTAAAAATTACCTTTGCAGACTTACGTGAAATTCGCTTGCGAGTCGGAGTCGCCCGCACAAATCGAGGGTGGAACTCACCCATGGGCTTGACTCACTAGCGCGAACCCAAACCGCGTGGTTGCCAAATTCGCTCGCATTTGTTGATCACAGATTCACATGTATGATCGACTCGCCCGCACGAGTCAAAATCATCCAGATTCGCCTGTATGATCGACTCGCCCGCGCGAGTCAAGATCATCCAGATTCGCCTGTTTACTCGACTCGCCCGCACGAGTTAAGATCATCCAGATGACTGAAATTCGTCTGTCTACTCGACTCGCCCGCACGAGTCGAGAGTCGAATTCGCCTACAAACAGTGTACCTGACAGCCGTTACGCTACGTACAGGGATGGGCCTTCCCACCTCCCACGATGTGAAGGAAGGGAGCACAGTACTCCAAGCCTTTCAAGTAGCCGCCCACAGTACGAGCGACCAGTCAAATCCATGTAGTCGCCAAGTCCGCCTGCATGTTCACGATTGAAGCTCACCTCGCCTGCACGAGTCAAGAGCTAGATCCGCCCGCGATCGACGAGCTCACCGAGCTAGTGTCTAGCAGCCGCAATAGCACGTACAAGGATGATCTTTCCCACTCCTCGCGACGTGAAGGGAAGGAGTACAGTGCTCCGAGCCCATCAAACAGCCGCTCATGGTACAAGCCAAAGGCATGATTACTCTCCCAACAGTACATGGTCATATCCCATGATTCAAGAAGTGGCCACGCCATCTCTCCTCTATTTAAGAACCTCTCATGGCTTTAGAAAAGAGGTTCGCTCATAGTTAATTGATTAATTCAATCAGTTAACTGAACCACTAGCTCTCGACTCTCAACGGAATTGATGACAAGCTCTTTGCATGATCTTTGCACTGTAGCATCTCCTCCTAGTTTCGGGCCCTGATCGCCATCAAACTCGGAGACTCGAACTCTATCGACCCGAGCTTCTACTACATACTGAAGCTCACCAGCAACCTCGGTCGGATCGTCCAAGGGAAGCAGACTCGGTGCGAGAACCGAGTGAGGCGTCCTATAGCTACAGAAAGTCCCCACGTTAAACAAGGAGGACATTCCCTCCACTTCTGTTGTAATTTTCGATTCATTAGTTTGTAATAAACTGTTCTTATCAATACAAAAAAAATTCCTATTTCGGGAGATCAGAAATTCACACCTACAGAAGATGGCGACCACAGTGGGAGAATCTATTTCTTCAACCGAAATGGTGGTAGCTCAGTTCGACGAGGTTGCTGTTAGGACAACTGTGGAGTCCCTAGAAATCGAGTTCGACCAAGCTAGGTACGAGGAGTACTTGTCTTCTTCCTCCTCTGGTGGCGATGTGTCCCGCAAACGCCACCGAGTCGTGCGTAGAGGCCGACCTCAAACGGCCAAAGCCTCCGTGCCGAGAGACTTTATCCGAGTCACGTCGGGGAAGCCCACTCCTTCCAAATCGATCAAGGCCAAGCCAGAGGTCGAGATCATAGGGCGAAAGACTGCCATATGGGTCGCTAAACGGCCCTCGCAGACACCCGCCCAGGAGAAAACGATGGCTCATTTCGACGCAGACCATGCCGGCGCAATCCGCACGGACGCTTCTCTTTCCAAAAGAGCTCGCCAGTGGCAACGACAGGCCCTCGCCCGACAGGAGGCCCGAGCCTTCGCCTCATACGATGGCCTGAACTATCACCCAGGTTCGAAGAGTGTAAGACGAAGGGGCAACTCGCCCGGTACTGGAAGGCTCTCCAAATCAGGCGCACCAACCAAGATGGATGAGACCGCCCGCTCGGGTGGGCTTCGCTTCTCAGGTCACATCCCTGATGCGAACAAACTACCCCGAACGAGCGAGCCTACCCGAGTAGGTGAACCCTCGAGGGCGGGTGAGCCTCGCCACGACCCCTTGACGGATAAGTGTAACAAGTGGGAGGGCCTTGACTACAAAGGCAAAGCAGTAGGCGATACCTCGCAAACTCGCTTGCGTGAGCAAAAGTTTGAGTTTTGCCTGCATGCTGGAGTTTGCCCAAGCGCGAAGACTCGCCTACTAAGGCAAACTCGTTCAATTCCAACACTTAACCATTCCACCCACTGTGCACCAGGGAGTACATCCAAAACTCTCTCGTACGATCATTCGGGCGATCTTTCTGATGTTGGGGGTTGTCGCCAACCGCCCGCAGAAGACCTCCGGGGTTACCTAACTCGCAAATGCACCATACATGAGGCGAATCCTCAAAACCACAGCGAAAGGCTTATCCAAACAGTACTCGACGACTGCCAATGTATAGGAACGACGAAACCTTCAGTGTTCGAAAGGCTCTCTCAACGGCCTTCTCGACCAAAACTTTCTCGTCGAAGGCGTCGTCACCAAAGAAGATGTGCCGCCGATGATCTGGAGCTCCCATCCGCTACGATCAACATGACGGACAAGGGTGGCATATACTAGCGTACCCGTAGTTGCATGGGGGTGAGCATCAGGTTTGATTACTCAACCTTAGCATCTCCCTCCGGCGGCAAAGACGAGGTGTACTCAGCAGTAGCTACATCCCAAATATCGCACTCAAGTTAGGATGCACTGATAAGGGTACACATGGTTGAACCCACACATGAACAGATGGTAGCCCAAAAGTTTGAAGAACAACAGGCGATCATAGACTCCTTAAGGGAAATGTTGGAGCAGCTTCTGAACAAGAAGAAGAAGAAGAAAAAAGCCTAGCACACCTTACTGCGGTAGGTGGGGAGTAAGTAGTGGGTACCTCCCCATCGTCCAGCGATACTGAAACGGAGGATAATGCCGGACCACAATCCGATTACTCTTCTAAGACATTGCTAGGGACGTCGCATACTGGGGGTAGCGACCGCGACAAGAGGTTCGATGAGTTCCAAAGATAGCTCAACGCTTTAAAGCTCCAACAGAACATGAACAAGCCGGGGGTGGTTCGACCCTATCCTGTCGAGTAGGATACAGTCCCATACCCAGCGAAATTCAAACCGATTAGCTTGGTGCAGTTCGATGGCAAGGGCTCACCCTCACAGCACATCTACTACTTTATGGCGTAGACCGGATTCCTTACGCGGGATGACGCTATTCTCACCCGGTTATTCATAGGCACCCTTAAAGGGGTAGCATTTGAATGGTTCCGCAAGTTAGAACCCGGCTCTATCAAGGTTATTCATAGGCACCCTTAAAGGGGTAGCATTTGAATGGTTCCGCAAGTTAGAACCCGGCTCTATCAAGTCATGGGCCGACGCGGAAAGGCTCGGTAGCATTTGAATGGTTCCGCAAGTTAGAACCCGGCTCTATCAAGTCATGGGCCGACGCGGAAAGGCTCTTCTTAGCCCGCTTCTTCGACGACGACACGGAGGTGTCGATGGCCACCCTCCTTGCCGAAAAGCAACGGAAGTCAGAATCAGTCAACGACTTCGTGAAAAGATTTAGGAACCGATCGGTCCACTGTCGGGACCAAGTTTCCGAATCCACATTGATCAAAATGTGCCGCAATAATCTCTCAATCCATATTCTATCCAAGGTCGGCGCGGTGGAGACCCGAACCTAGAAAGAACTTGTTCGTCAAGACGAGCAAGTGGAAAACATGATCAAAAGGCTAGAAGCCGAGGAGCCGCAGCCCAAGAAGGGAGCCGTGGAGCCGACCGTGCCAAAGAATCCCCCTCGAACAAGAGGAAAAGAGATCGTGGCCGTCGATTCCGCCCTGGCACCCAAAACGGCTCAAAGGCCGAAGCCCAGGCAATTCGAGCAACGCCCTCTAAGGCAATACGACTTCAAGGAAGACCAAGTGGTGGCGACATTCGATACTCTACTTAAGAGAAATCGAATTAAATTACCGGAGGTCACAAAGCCTGAGGAGGCGAACAAGACCAATGACCCGGGTTACTGTGCGTTTCACAGATTCCTTGGCCATCACACCTCTAAGTGTTACATCCTTAAGGACAAGCTTCAGGCCCTCTACGATGCAAGAGTCCTAAAGAAGGAGAAGATACAAAAGTAGGTGACCACGAATATGATCACCTTGAGTTTTGGGATAGATCTCCCAGAGGTTCAGGCTCCGGCAGGGATAATCCCTATCCCCAAGCCAGTCCTGAAAATCACTAATGACGACCCTCACAACCAACGGGGGAAAGGTTTAGTTCCCCAGACTTTGCCATCAAGTCAGGTGATGTGGGTCCATCCAGACCTCCTCAGTGACGAACAGTGGACTACAAAGCCCTTAAGGAAGACCAAAGGTAAACCTTGCAATGCCATCTCCGTCGTGCCGGATGGAGACCAGACTGCAGTATCTACCTTCACGGACTCCGAGGAGGAAACCGCCGTCCTCGCCATAAGAGCAGGGAAGGAATTTCCAAAAGAATACCCTACGAGGGCGGAGAACCCGACAGGACCTCCCATGAGGCCAGTGGCAGCAACCCCTCTAGATCCAGATAGGCCGAGCTCGAGTAATCTGCCTTTTCGATTCAACGTGCTCGCGCAACTAAAGAGCATCCCCACGCGAATTATCATGTATGACCTCCTGCGGCTATCCAGGCCTACCCGAGAAGCCCTACAAGAGGCATTGGCCGACTCAGAAGTCTTCTCCACCCACTTCGTGAGGGAAAAAACACGGTATGGGAATGCGCGATGTGCTGCCAGACCATCGAGAGGCGTGTCCCTTGCATCACATTCACTCCTGAGGACATGCTCATCAAAAGCACCTCTCATGATCGACCACTATACTTTACGGGGTACGTTGGTTCCTCGAAAGTGGATCGAATTCAAGTCGACCCGGGGTCTGCGCTAAGCATCGTACCCCTGAAGTTGATCAAACACCTGGGGATACCCTTGAAAAGTCTATCCACGACAACCACGACTATCTTTGGCTTCAATGCCACTGGGACTCGGCCGCTCGGCATGATCCGTTTGAAGTGTTGAATAGGCGACATGAAGACGGAGGTGACCTGCTACGTCATCGATGCTGAGCCATCCTACAACGTGCTCTTAGGACGTCCATGGATCCATACTAACCGAATAGTCCCGTCCATACTACACCAAGGCTTGAAGTATGTGGATTACGAGCAAGTGAAAACGGTAGTGGCCGACAAGCAACCCTTCAAAGGCGTCGAAAACTACTTCACGGACTCTCTAGTGTACCAGGACCCCGACGAGCCATTGATCGAGGAGCTTGAGAGCGGCAACGAAGCGGATAGCGAGCCCGAGTACGGTGACAGCCTGGTCTTGAACGATTTCAAATCAATTGTAATCGGCTATGAAAGTCACAATGTAATCGACGCTGTTCAGGCGGAGGAGATTATCGTAAATGAGAAGTTCAACTTTGCTTATTTGTCGTCTTGCTCAACGTCCGAGGACGATGCATCTAACGACCTAATGTCGAAGCTCTATAACGATCACTCCCTGCACTTTCCGATATGCTCGTCGTACGTCGCGAAGGCACAACCGATCAAGTCTTCACAAGCTATACTTGTCGTACCGGCCCGGGATAACTATCAGAAGGATATTATCTTCAGACGAATTGATCACCCCTTGCGCACGTTGTGGGACGAGTCTGAAGATGAAGACCCCATGCCTCAATTTTTACAGTACAGTCAAAACGCGAAGCGCATGATGAGCAACATGGGGTATGACCTCACTCGCCCAGAGGGCCTAAATTACAGCCAAGGGCGCAAGACAGTCATCCGACCTACTTACATACCTAAAGGAAAACCCTCAAATTACTTCAACATGACTCAGAGAGGTTTAGGCTACTCCTCTTCCTCATCGGATTTGTTCTGTTATTACAATGAGGACTCCGACTATGCGTGTTTGGGGGATCGATCGTCGACAACCTCAGTATGGGACTCAGACGTTAGCGTAAGGGATTTGTTCGACAACCTTACAGTCAATATGGCTGAGGACGGACAGGTCCCACTTTATGATGAGACATTGGACCACCATGTCAACGCTCAGTGGAATAATCGCTTCGAGCAACGTGAACCACCGACTGAAGATAAAATCCTCCAGGTGAACATGGGCGATGAGACGAACCCCAAGCCCATATTCATCAGCGGTAGTCTACCTCCTCAGGAGAAAGAAGATCTCATTGCCCTCATACGGGAATACATTGATGTCTTCGCGTGGAATTACGAGGACATGCCCGGCCTCGACCCACGGGTCACCATGCATTACCTAAACATCGGCTCAGATACCAAACCAGTCAAACAGCAGCAGAGACGGTTTCGCCTGTAGATCATGGAGGCAATCGAGGCCGAAGTGAAGAAACTGATCGAATCCGATTTCATCAGAGAGGAACAACACCCTGACTGGGTAGCCAATATTGTTCCAGTGCTGAAGAAGAATGGTAAGATTCACATCTGCATTGACTTCAAGGATCTCAATGCTGCGTGCCCTAAGGACGAGTTTCCTTTGCCCATCACGGACGTCATCATTGATAACACGTGTGAGTTTGAGAGGATGTCCTTCATGGATGGGTTCTCAGGGTACAATCAAATCAAAATGCACCCCGAGAATGAAAAACACACTTCATTCAGGACTCCAATGGGGGTATACTGTTACACGGTGATGTCTTTCGGACTCAAAAATGCCGGCGCAACCTACCAGCACGCCATGAGCATGATATTTCGAGATTACCTGCGAAAGACGGTCGAGTGCTATGTGGACGATCTGGTCGTGAATAGTCGCTGTAAAGATGACCACCTCCAAGACTTGAGGGTGATGTTCGAACTCATGAGGACTTATCAACTCAAGATGAATCCTATGAAGTCATTCTTAGGGATGTCTAGCAGTAAATTCCTTGGTTTCGTCGTCACGACGAAAGGAATACGGATTGACCCAGACAAGGTACGAGCTATTCAGGAGCTTCAGCCGCCCCAAAATCTTAAGAAACTAAGGGGTCTTCAGGGACGATTGGCTTACATCCGAAGGTTCATTTCAAATCTTTTGGGCAAATGTCAACCCTTCTCCAAACTAATGAAGAAAGGTACTTCCTTCGTGTGGGACGAGCCTTGCCAACAGGCCTTTGAGGAGATCAAAGCTTATCTCTCGAATCCGCCTATCCTCACGGCTCCAATCTCAGGAAAGCCATTCCTCATCTACATACGGGCTATGGAGCATTCGCTCGGTGCTCTCTTGGCATAAAATGACAACGTCGGTCATGAGCAGAGCATCTACTACCTGAGTAGGACCCTACAGGGCGCCGAACGATGATACCCTATGGTCGAAAAGGAATATTTAGCCTTGGTGTTCGCCATCCAAAAGATGCGACACTACCTAGTTGGCTAAACCATCCACGTCATTTCCCGGATGAACCCCATTCGAGTCTTCATGACGTAGCCCGTGGCTTTAAACTGGCATTTGGCTAGATGGGCGCTCTTACTGTCTCAGTACGACATTCACTTCATGTCACAGAAGTCGGTCAAAGGACAGGCTATCTGTGACCTTATGGCTAGTCATCCGCTAGGGGCGAGGACCGACCTATTCGAAGACTTGCCAGATGAACCACCCGAGGTCAACACAACTTCTTCACCGGAGATTTGGCAAATGTTCTTTGACGGTGCATCTCGCGTCGGCATGAGCGGATCTATTGTTGCAGGAGTGGGGGTGGTCCTCACTTCCCCACATAATCACGTATTGCCCCGTGCCTTCTCGCTAACAGAGCCATGCACCAACAACGTGGCTGAGTACAACGTGCTACTCATTAGACTCGAGTTGGCAAGAGAGTTAGAGATAAAACATCTCGAAGCCTATGGGGACTCTCAGCTAATTGTCAAGCAGATGACGGGGGAGTACGAAGTTAGAAACGACGACCTGATCCCGCTTCACAAAGCAGCTACCAAGCTGGTGAAATTATTCGAAAGTTTCTGCATCGAACATGTGCTTCGTTCTAAGAACACACACGCGGACGCCCTCGCATCCTTGGCGGCTAACGTGGCCCAGCCACTAGAGACGACTCAATGGGTCACCATGGCAAGCCGAAGACTTTTTCGACTAAAGGACGTTCTAGAAGCGAACGCCACTCATCAAGTTTCGGATCAGCCCGACCTGAAAGATTGGCATCTCCCGATCATCGATTACGTCCTGTACGACATGCTGCCCGAAGACGCTAGGGAGCGAGAGTCTGTCCGTCGACGTGCCTCAAGGTTCTACTACGATTCAACTACAAAAGCGTTGTATCGAAGGTCATATGATGGCTTGTTACTTTGATGTCTTTCAAAGACAGAAGCACGAGAGGCTCTACGAGAAGCCCACGACGGCACTTGCGGAGCTCACCAGCCCGAACCCAAGCTTTGGGATCGATTGCGGAGGATAGGCTACTTTTGGCCTGGGATGGTTAGCGGCGCGATTGCTTACGCAAAGCGCTGCCACGCGTGCCAAATCCACACCAACTACATGCATCAACCTCCTGAAGACGTACACCCGACAACGACGTCTTGGCCCTTCGAAGCATGGGGGATGGACATCGTCGGACCAATATCCCTACCGTCGGCGAAAGGTTATCGCTTCATCTTCGCGATCACCGACTTCTTCTCTAAATGGGCTGAAGCCGTCCCCTTAAGAGAAGTCAAGACCAATGACGTGATTAAGTTCATCAAACATCATGTCATATACCAATACAGCTTACCTCAACGTATCATCCATGACAACGGCATACAATTCGTTAGTCATGCGTTCACCCGGTTTTGTGATAAATTCCAGATACAGAACCTTTCCTCCACGGCCTACAACCCTTCGACGAATGGCTTGGCAGAGACCTTCAACAAAACAATCATTAAGATCTTAATCAAGCTGACTTCTAACAACAAACGCGATTGAAACGAGAAGCTGGGCGAGAGCTTATGAGCGTATCGCACGACAGTTAGTACACCAACCGGCAACACGCCTTATTCATTGGTATATGGCTGTGAAGCCATATTACCATTGGAGATTCAAATTCCATCCCTCCGTGTCGCCCTAGCTACAGGGATGACGACCGAGGACAATCATCAACAGTGCCTCACAGAACTCGAAGCGTTGGATGAGAAGCGACTGGAAGCTCAACAACACATTGAGTTCTATCAAGCCCGAATGGCCAAGGCTTTCGACAAAAAAGTCAAGCGTCGATCCTTTAAGGAGGGAGAATTGGTACTAGCCATTTGACGACCAATGATTCTCACTTCCAAGAAGAAGGGAAAATTTCAGTCCAAATGGGAAGGACCATTCGTGGTAGAGACAGTCTATTCGAATGGAGCCTATCGCCTTGTCAAACCGAACGGCGATAAGATCATGATGCCTATCAACGATAAGTTTTTGAAGAAGTACTACCCTTAGTTCTCCTCCAAACTCCTACTGGTGCAAGAGTATAAACTACCCTACCAACTCCCACGAGTGCATGAGTCTAAACTGGTCCTCACTTCCTCCAACTGGTACACGAGGCTAAACTGTTCCTACTTCATATACTCCGACGGGGAACCCTATATGAGATGCTACTAACAACGTTCTTAAGTGTGACCTAAATCGCCATTTGGTCCAACCTTCTTACAGTTGGGTCCCAAATAACCCTGTCATGTTAACTTTCACCTCTGACAAAATCAACTTACCAATCCTCTCCAATAGGATGGTGAGCCCACCAAAGTCGTTCACATCGCGACAAACAACCCTATCATGTTAACTGTCACCTCTGACAAAATCAACTTACCAATCCTCTCCAATAGGATGGTGAGCCCACCAAAGTCACTCACATCGTGGTAAACAATCCTGTCATGTTAACTGTCACCTCTGACAAAATCAACTTACCAATCCCTTCCAATGGGATGATAGGTCCTCATAGTTGCTCCGATCGTAATAAAATTCCATCATGTTAATGATCACCTCTGATAATTGACGCTGTTATTCCTACGAGTAACACAGCCTAAGTATTAACCTACCATGCGACTTGTTGCTACTTCGGTCAAAAGTCACACTCCTATGTCCCTGAACTACCTGACCTATTCCAGATGTCCTAATATTCTCTTAGGATAATTGATGGGTAGCGGCCTACTATGCGACGGCTCCTACAGCAATCGATCGTTACATTCCTATATCCCTGAACGATTCGATTATCATTCACGTCATCGTCCTCGCGGACGATGATAATTATCAAGGGCGGCTTCACAGGCGACATGTCCCAACTGTCCCCCCGAACAGCAACTCGCCAAATGGCAAGTCATTGTTAGGGTCTTCAGCTGGTCGCCTGTACAAGTAACCGCTCTCTGTTTCAAGCTAAGTGTTACCCTCTCAGTTTTGCCTGAGTTGTAATGCGAAAGTCAGGGTTAACCTGACCCCACGCTGCGAAAAACCAAAAGCATAAGGGGATCCTAACGACTAAGTCCAAGACAGACTCGTCGAAGGCTCGCCATACTGTGAGAAGTGGTATAACTAGCTCGACTCAGGCGAGCAACAAAAGGTGAAAGCGAGTCCAACACAGTGACCGCTAGCAATCAGATCAACACCAGAAAAAAAGGGGGCTATGCACGCAAAATGTTAAATAACCCAAAACATGAAAAGCCTTTTCAGGCGAAGTTTACAAGTAACATGGTTAAAATATAACAAACATCATCAAAAGTTTTTTGCGGCCTCACCGTCCTCTGCTTCCTGGCGCAGACCTCGGAGAACCTGCCCTGCTCCAGTAGCAAGGCGACAGACCTTTGCATTCTCGGCCTGCCATTTCTTCAAATTCTCCTCCCCCCGAAGGGATTCCACCTCCGTGAAGGAACATGCATCGTGGTAAGCGTCCATCTTGGCCAGCAAGGCGAGGTGTCGCTTTTGCAGACGTTTAAGCTCAGCCTCCTGCGCCAGAATGCGCCTCGTCAGAGCCTCGTGCTCAAACATGGCACTCATCACGAGCGGTGGGAGCTCGTCACCGGAGTCAGTGTGCACTAAGCCCTCAAGGCGATACATCATCCCCTCCAAGCGATGGAGCTCTCGCTCACATCGCCAGGCAAGCTGGGGACCACCCACGCGACAGATCTCCTCCAGGCTCTCCTCTATGAAGGGGAGCATGTCGTAATACCGCCCGACGCCCTCGCTAACGATGATATCCGTCCTACGTATGGCGTCCTCCAGCTGCTGGAGGATGACAAACACAGGATTAGGGGTGGGAGCCAGAGCAGAAGACCCTCGGGTCGGGTCTGCAACCGAAGGCGGTGTCGTACCAGCGTCGGTAACGGAGGAGGAGGAGCTAACACTCTCGGAGGCCATTGAACAGAGGGGATTCTGGAGCTTTCTCTTTTGAGGCAAATTTTTGTAAATACGAGAACTCAGCCAGAGGGATGGCGAGTAAATCATATTGCCAAAAGCCCAACAGCTGAAATTCGCTGTCCTAAATAATCGAGCGGGTCAGATGTCCCATGACGCTTCGAGCTCAATGCCCATAAAAGCCACGGCTCTTGGGACTCCAAACCGACCGTTCGGATTGAGCGCGGATGGCGAAGCATCCCGTCACTTCACAATTAATGAGCACTAACGCACCCACAACGCCTTAGCTGGCAAGTATTTGGGGCCACAGGCAGACGCGTGGCACAAATTCGCCTGCACTTAAGTTTTTGTTTGCAGCACGAACTCGCCAGCACTCGAGTTTCGCTTGCAGCGCAAACTCACCAGGATTCGTGTTTCGTTTGCAGCACAAAACTCACCACCAGCTTAGGTCTCGCTTACAACACGAACTCGTTAGTTCGCCTATAACGCAAACTCGCCCAGGCCTGAGCTTCGTCTGCGGCATGAAATCGTCGGTAATTGAGTCTACCCGCCAACGAAATATGAAAAGAGTATGTGTACGACGAGAAAGTGTAAACTTCATTAGATGCTTCTAGACAGTACATTTGAACAAAGTTATGACTTTACAACCAGGAGAGTCATAACCTTACATTAGAGAAGCAAAACATGAAACAGAACATCTCGAATCTACTCCTATCCTATGGGTTTATTCTAGGAGCTTGAAAGACGCAAGCTTGGCCCTAACTGCGGCTATCTTCTTCGTATGCATGGCGCGAGCTTTTTCATCTGCCTTTTGCTGGACCCGTGCCTCAAAGGAAGCGTTAGCAACGACATCCTCCTGAAGAAGCAGTGGAAGATTACGCCTCTCCCTAGCGAGGTCACCTTGCACCATCTCGCTCTGAATGCGTAGGCCCGTCAAGGCTGATTCCCCCTTTGCGCGCGAGATCGTACCTAAGAGGATCGAAGAGATGATAGACTCCATGTCAGATTGCAATAGGCGGTACCGAAGATCTAGATAATCAATAAGGGCCTCTTTGTCTTCTATGGCTCGCCTTCGGCACTCTTGTTGCCACGCGGCGTGACGGCGGACTGGAGCCAAAAATAGCTTCACTTCGGACTCCAAATCCGCATGTCACAAGTCCTCCAATTTCGTCCGGAGTAATTCCAGATCGACGAGCCTCATTGAGCACCATACTCCGAGCATAAAGTCACCCTGGCAATGGAGGCGAGCCACACGGTCTGAGAGAGATTGCTTCAGCTCCGCGAAAGTACCACGACCTTGATCAACGAGTGAGATCACTCGTTTCACAGCGTCCTCCAACTCCTTTAACTAAGCCAGAACGGAGCCTGAAGGTTTAGACTCCGGATCATGATCAGGTGTGGGAGCCGAAGTAGAGGCATCACCCCCCGCCCTCTTCGCATCAGACGCCTTCGCTCGTGGTGCCATCCTGAACAAGAAGAAGACAATCAACGTGGTGCCCCCCCTCTGACAAGAAAAGAGGGCAAAATATAACGTACGGACCAGGTACGTGTCCGTCATCCAACAGTCCGGATTGGGTGGTGTAGCCGTCCATTACACCGCCTTTAATGTGAGACGACGTGCTAATATCAGTCCAGCTACACTCGAGACCGCGATCAGACACGTGGTTACCTCCAAATCAGCATTAATTTCTTCTTCAGCTTGATTTGACTATGGTCAGAATTCGCCTATGGCTAAAATTCGCCTGCGGCTTGAGTTCGCCTGTAGTTAGAATCCATCAGCGGTTTGAACTCGCCTGTGTCTAGAATCCGGCTGTAGCTTGAATTCGCCTATGGTTAAAGGCCCACCAGCAATGGCCTCACAGAGAAAGATAAAAGACAACAACGACTAGGAGAGATGTATGCACAAACACATTTGGGAAACCAAAAGAGCATAACATTCATCCAGTCTTAAGACAGTACATTTGAACAAAGTTATGACTTCACAATCAAACGAGTCATAACACAACGTCAAAAGCAAAAACAAAGCAAAATGTCTTAAACACGGTTTTAGACCCGAGAGCCTAATCCAACAAACTAAAGGATGTAAGCTCTGCTTTAACCACGGCTACCCTTCTCGCGTGGTCCTTCCGGGCCTTGTCTTTAGCCTCTTTCCGAGCCCGATCTTCAAAACTTGACTTGGCGGCAGCGTCTTCCTGGCGCAATGCTTAGAGGCTTCGAGTTTCCTCCTCAGTAGTCTTGCTAACCTTTACACTCTCAGATTGAAGCCCCCTCAGGGTCGTCTCCGCCTGCTCCAGCTCGACCCTCAGACGGGATACACGCTCTTCCAGTGAGCGCTGTTGACCCACCCAGAAGGCGACATGGGATTCCAGATCTGCTATCTTCCTACAAAGGACCTCCTGCTCCCAGGCCTCACGACGCCTAATGCGAGACAGGAAGGGCTCCACATCGGCTTCCAGACCCTCTCGCAGCAAGATCTCCAGACTTGTCAGGCGTGACTCTAGAAAAAGGAGCCTCTGCACACAACGTGTAGCAAGCCGGCATTCGCCCAGCCGCCTGAGATCGGCCACACGATCTAGGAGGGACTGTTTGAAGTCATCGTAGCTTCCCATGCTAAGACTGACAAGGGAAATTACCTGCTTCACAGCGTTCTTGAATTCCTCAACGCGAGCCTGCACGGATAAGGAATCTGAGGAAACGGGCTCTTGACCCGGAGCGAGCGCCGTAATGGGTGGAATCTCGAGACAAGGTTCGTCTCTAGACGGTGGAGCAGGATTTGAGGCGGAGGAAGTCGCGATTCCCTCAGATTCGTCGTCAGAAATCAAAATGGGCTCGGCTGTACACTCTTCAGTGGTCGGCACTTCGTCCTGAGCTGCACAACATGACAAAGACACAACGAGGAGTTAAAGGCAAGAGGTATCGACTTGACTTGCGACCCTCTAATCGAACTGCATGAAAACCTAGACAAAAGGGTACCTTCTGCGGTAGCGGCCTCGGCGACCCCCGAAGAGGACACCTCCTTTCTTTTCTTTGAAGCAACTCTCTTCACCTTTGGCGCCATTCCGAGTGCAACGAGAGGAAGCGTGAGTTTTCTCCAGAGAAGACAACAAGAAAGCGGCGATCTCCCTTAACAAGGAGGAGGGGCGTTAAATACTCGTGGTCTGGACAATGGTCCGCCGTTTGATTGGACCGTTCAGAGCCAAACAGTCGAGAGTAAGGCCGAACAATTCTGGATCTCACATGAGCGGCCAAGATCTGGCAGTTTCTAGACACGATCTCTCACCAACGGCCCAGATTGGGCATGGAGAACGAAGAGGCCCACTATGCCATCTTTAATGTGAAACGACGCATCCACGTCGTCTTAACTGAAGAGCGCATTAACGCATGAACCGGCATGTGGACCACTAAAGGTGGAGCCCACCCGCGAGGTGAATTCGTCGTCTGAACTCGTGTGGCCTGAACCCATCTGAGGGTTCAGACGTTCAGGCTCGCACACCACTCTAGAACTCGAACCAGTCCCAATTCAATTCCACCTGCAGACGGAATTCGCATGCGGAAAGAATAAGCCTGCGGCTGAAATCCGCCAATAGCTGGAATCTACCCGCAACTAGGATTCCCCTACAGCCAAACTCTGACTAGTGCGGATCCGTGTTGAACAATAAAAAAAGAGGGTGGGGGCGTGCACAAGAGAAATAATGACTAGAAACAAAAGGATAAATCCATTCATTAAAAGAGATTCGAATACAATGGCGGAATCAAAAGCAAATTACAAATCTCACAACCGCGACTCCACCTCACGAATCTCCTCAGCACGCTTGAGCTCGAGCCTCCTTAAAATCTCTCGACGAAGATCCTCCACGGAGAGCGAAACCAAGTCTTGGACGGTGTGCCTGGCCTCCTTGAGGGCTCGGTCTTTCTCCTTAATGGAACCAACAATTAGTTGCCATCGAGACTCCAACTCCTCCAACTCCCCCATCAGCTGCTCGTGAGTCTTCTCCTGATTGACTAGCGAGGCCTGCGCATTAGCGATGATTTGCTTGGTCTTCGCTATCTCTGAAGACAAGCGAGAGAGGCGGGAGTCAGCCTTTTGTTGCTCTAGGCTCACTCGTTCGTTCTCGGTCTTAACCCGCTCTAACTCTTCTGCCAACCGCGCCTCTAATGACATTGTCTCATCCAGTCGGCGATCGCGCTCCTCCAATGTTGCTTGAACCTCGCCGGACGCAAGACGAACGATCTCGGAGCTTGTCGTGCGAAGGGTAAGCAGCTGTCGGATAGTCCACTCTACCTCTTCCAAACGCTTGAAGTACGGGTTAGCCGTAGTGACACCAGGCTTCTTGATCAAGAAAGCCATGTCATAATCAAGGTCCTCCTTGAACTCCTCAAAGGGGCATCTCTCTTCCAATGCGAGCTTGACGCAGTCAGCGAGAGTGTCTTGGAAATTAGCAAGGGTTCGAGCCACCTTCCTTTTGCGCGAACGCTCCAAAGGAGAGAGGGTAGCCTCATCTGCCGCGGACGTCATAGCCAAAGCCAAGATCGAGGGGCTGGTAGTCATGACGGTGGAAGTGACCCCTCCCCTTAGGGGTTCGGAGGGCACTCCGTGCCTTGCCGGTGGCTCCACCCCGGACCCAACCGCTTCTGCAGAAACAGGATGGCCCCTTAATTGGTCTGTACACCGCTCTTCATGAGGCTGACACCTCCTCCTCGCTCGATATCACTCATGGAATCGGAGACATCATCTTACGCCTCTGATTCACCCGTCTCTCAGTCGAGATGGCCTCCCGAGGGGTTGTTGGGGAGAGCCTCTTTCTACCTAGTCATATTTATGGGGTGGGTAGCCTGTGCAAATACAAAGAGGAAGGCTTATCAATATCCCACCCCCGGGGAGAGCCCCATTAACGGTTCAGCATGAACGGATCGACAACGCTAGATCCTACTCTTACCTGAGCCACCAAGCCCCTCTTCGCCTCCACCTCCCTCCTCTTCGTCGGAAGGAATGGAGAATACTTTCTCAATGGTACCTACATTAAGCCAATACAAATGTCAGGTGGTGCGGATTCGACCTTACGCCCAAAGGCACAGTGTTAAGGATTACCTTCTGGTACGGTCATGGAGATCGTCGAAGCCCCCGCCTGTAGCCTCACACCTGACTATGGAGGAGCATCCTCCGAAGTCGCTGGGGCCATCCCCGATGCGGCGAAGGGAGCAGGCGAAATACCCCCAGTCACAGGAGGAGTCACTCAAGGAATGATCACCTGAGTAGCATCGTCCTGACCTTCCACCGCTCTGGCAGCCTCAACCGTCTCTTCGCGATAGACCTTCTTGGCCGCCTCCATCCTGGAACTCTCGGCCGCAGTCTCCCGCTATCGTTTAGAGAGAAGCGAACTACTAGGAGACAGGAGGGGCATCCCCATCCGTCCAGCTATCATGCTCCGGGCCTGTTCCAGATGTTCACCTGCCCGGACTAGCTCATCAGATTCTCTCTGCCTACCGGTGGGATCCAGCGAAGGGCCAGGGGACAGAGCTTGAGCCCCACGTGCCCCGGATTCATCTAAACCTACATCAAAGCCCTCAGTGTCTTCAGTTGGATCTTCCGAGAACCACTCTCTAGCAGTTTGGCGGCCCTTCTGCCTCGAGGGACAAGGAGCTCCCCTTGGGTGACGCCCGTGTTCCATCAGACAGGAACTCTAGAACCGGAAGCCCTCAGGATTAGCACTAGCACCCCGATACCACCGGCAGTATAAGAGCATGTGGTGCAGATCACGATCCTTTGCAGGTAGCTCAAAGTGAGCGTGGGTGCCACCAGCGTGAGTCCAGAACCATCCCCGAGCACCATCCACTAACCCTCCTTCAAAATATAATTGGGGGTTGATGTTTCCCATGTATAGTTGGTCATACCCGAACAGGCGGGCAAATCTACATGGAATGTACGGCTCGAGGTAGCACACAGAGCCTGTTCGCAGGATATGATACCCCAGTCGAATGTTCACCAACCATCAAAAAGCACCACAGGAAAGAACGATGTGATGGTCCACTGTCGATACATCGCTAAGAGACTCGCCATACCCTCCTCCACTGAAGTAGGGGAAGAAACGGTGGAAATTGTAGTGGCCGAAGTGGGACATCGTTTTCCTCGCGTCAGGGATGTCTTTACACTTCCACGAGCATCTCTCCAGGCGCTGGACGAACGGAACAAACTTTTTCCCTTAGAGAATAGCTGGGGCACTCATCAAGCACTCGCAATGGTAGACAAACCATGCCATCAAGTAAGTGTAGGGCAGCCCCACTCTAGGGTTGGGAGTCCTGATGACTTCACCCTCCCCTTCTTCGACACTCGACACACGACAAAATTAGGCCGTCAATGTGCGGAGTCCCCGATGGATACACGCCACTATCGCCGACATCAACGCGTAGGACTTCCCGTGGGCTAAGCGAACAGCAGGATACACGACCTCCACCGGAAGCGCCTCGAAGGAATGAGTGGGGACCACGCACCTCTTCAGCCACAACATGAGGTACCCCGCGAGCAAGGCCTTTCCAGATATAGGGGACTTGGCCTGGTGGTGGAACGAGTGGAAAACCGTTTCGAATTTGAATCCACCCTCGTCATGCTCGAGAGTCATGGTGACTCCCCCTTCGGCCGTCCTTCTTTCCACTTCGGCCTGGTCACACTCGCCCAGCGGCAGAGTAGGCCTTCCTTTGATATCATTCTCCGGGAATAAGTAATCATCCTAGTTCTTATGGCTGATCTCCGAAGCCCTTTTCTTCTTGCCTTTGTGGTCTACCGCCCCTAAGGTATTGAGGAAAATATGGTAGTGACAGAGCAATTCCCATAGGTTCTCGACCACCAAAGGGGAGCGGTTTGAAAGTTGGTCAATCTCATCTTGACTCGGGACATACTCCTCGTAGGGGAAGCTTCCCAAGGGCAATCCTAACACGTCATACATCTCGTGAAGGGTTATGCCAAGTTTACCATTAGGGGTGAAAAACGTGCCGCTGTCCGCACAATACAGTTCCAAGATACTGTGGAACTGAGGAGCATTGATTTTCAGACCATGTCGAGTGGCCCGAATAGCTACGTACAGCTCTGAATCCATGAGATCAGAATTCTCGGCCAAGCAGACCATGTCGAGTGGCCCGAATAGCTACGTACAGCTCTGAATCCATGAGATCAGAATTCTCGGCCAAGACATAGTCAGTAATCTTAGACCACCAAGTGCTGCTACCAGGCGCAGAGTAGATCCACCTCGGGGCTCTGAAGTCCTTTGGAGGGAATTTCCCCCCAGCCCCAAAGAAACGATGACGGAAGGTCTCTGCGACCATAATCGTCTCCCCGGTGGGCAACTCGCTGAACGGGAGGCCAGGACGTAGAGCGGTCATACGTTTGCAAGAGCTGTCCACCCCGTACCCAGCCATGGAGCCCGTGAAGACACCGCAAGTCACCCCGTCTTGAGTTGGGGGTCAAATCCCAGTTCATCATTCTTGGGACTGCGAGGGACCGCAACTCAACAATTGAGAACCCTCTTGGCATGCTGGGAAGGTAGTAGTGGACCCCGTCCACTACGCGGAGCCACCTGCTCTCCCTGAGCAATAGAGCTAAAAAATCAGTCGCGGCATCACCGAACAAAAACTGAGGCTTTTTGAGCTCTGTCCTAGCCTCGTCTGTCAGCACCGTGTCAGTAGTCAACTCACGCAACGTCAAGTGGTGACCGTTGGTGACTCTCTTGATCAGTCCATCCGGCTTGTCGGCAGCAAACACGGGTACCGGATCCAGGAAAGGGAATCGGGGAGGCGCCGTATAGCCTGTACCTCCGGCGAGACCGCTAGCCACGCCCTTCGGAAGGGCTTCGTCAGAAAAGGTCGCTGCAATGCAGAACCAAAAAATTAGGAAGGAGTCCGCCCTAGGGAGGCATATCCGCCTATTAAGCCAAAACAAGCAAAGTCACTGGACAAAATGTAAATTCTCCTGTATAGACCGAATTCGTCTTTACCAGACAAAAGTTGAACTCGCCTGTCAGGAACGAATTCGCCTTCGCCCGATAAAGGCCGACTTCACCTATAAAGGCAGAAGTCACCCCCTACAAATGAATGCAAAATCCGCCTGAAAAAGGGTAATTTTATCCAAATCGGGGAAACTACAAAAAAAAAGGCAGAGTCTACTGAGGAAGACGAGTGACGCCCATCCTCCTGACCCAATGTCGACGATCAATGCAAAGTCGTCAGACAAACCTTTCGACTTACCTAAGTGCGTCTCAGGCACACTGGCAATCGTACCAGCAGCGATGCGATTAGAATAACGCCCAGGACCTCCTCCCTTTGGAACGCATTTCTTGGATTTCGGCGCCATGTCTGAGAGTCGGGACAAAGTAGGATTTTCTTTCTCTCTAGACAATTTTCACACGATCAGAAGTTCCTGAGCATGGTAGCTCTCAAAAGAGGGGAACGAAACCTATTTAAAGGCGAAAATGCTCGCGGCCACGATCGCTCTCAAGAAGCGGAGCATTGAAGGTTAAGAGACGTGGCCACGATTAAAATCGACGGCCTAGATTACTCTCAATAGTTCGTTCTCTTTTGAGATTACGAGAAAACCGTCGAGATAGGAAACGGGTCGGCCAAAACCCAGGACCCGAACCGAAATCGCCAACCGAACCTAACGGCTGAATTCAAAAACTACAGCCACGATTCATCGTCGAGCGAAGTGCACGAAGCTGATGTCACATTATCAGATTGCAATTAATGCGACCTGACAGACCCACGCCGCCTTAGCTGGAAAGCACGAAGCTTCATCAGCAAACACGTGGCTCACATCCCGCCATATCAAATTTCGTCTGAAGGAAGGGTTTCGCCTGACCCTACCATTTCAAATTTCACTTGCGAAACTGAATTTCGTCTGAACGATTCATTCGCCATCGAAAACGAATTTCGGGTGGTGCGACTCGTCTAGAATTTCGAACTGCCGATGGAATGGCCTCGCTCAAACCCATGCCTCGAACGACTAAGGGTTAGAGCAGAAATCTTAGCATTAAGCCTAAGATAAACTACTCGACAACTCATCATACTGAGGGGAATAGTATGGCTAGCCCGATTCAAACGGTAATCGGTAAAGACAAGTCAAGCCCGTTGATAGCTGAGAGTTTGCTAAAAATCCTAAAGGGGGCTAAAATCGCCCTAACCCACCTAGGACATCTTTATTCAAAGTATTCCAGACTACACACAAGTTGGTTAAGGTCTGAAAACTTTGAAGGGGATCTTGTAGACGGTAAAAATTACCTTTGCAAACTTACGTGAAATTCGCCTGCGAGTCGAAGTCGCCCGCACAAATCGAGGGTGGAACTCACCCATGGGCTTGACTTACTAGCGTGAACCCAAACCACGTGGTTGTCAAATTCGCTTGCATTTGTTGATCACAGATTTGCCTGTATGATCGACTCGCCCGCACGAGTCAAAATCAATCAGATTCGCCTGTATGATCTACTCGCCCGCACGAGTCAAGATCATCCAGATTCGCCTGTTTACTCGACTCGCCCGCACGATTCAAGATCATCCAGATGACTAAAATTCACCTGTCTACTCGACTCGCCCGCACGAGTCGAGAGTTGAATTCGCCTACAAATAGTGTACCCGACAGCCGTTACGCTGCGTACAGGGATGGGCCTTCCCACCTCCCACGATGTGAAGGAAGGGCGCACAGTACTCCAAGCCCATCAAGTAGCGCTCATAGTACGAGCGACCAGTAAAATCCATGCAGTTACCAAGTCTGCCTACATGCTCACGATTGAAGCTCACCTCGCCTGCATGAGTCAAGAGCTGGATCCGCCCACGATCGACGAGCTCGCTGAGCTAGTGCCTAGATAGCACGTACAAGGATGGGCTTTCCCACTCCTCGTAAGGTAAAGGGAAGGAGTACAGTGCTCCGAGCCCATCAAGTAGCCGCTCATGGTACAAGCCAAAGGCATGATTACTCTCCCAACAGTACATGGTCATATCCCATGATTCAAGGAGTGGCCACGCCGTGTCTCCTCTATTTAAGAAGCTCTCATGGCTTCAGAAAAGAGGTTCGCTCATAGTTAATTGATTAATTCAATCAGTTAACTGAACCACTAGCTCTCGACTCTCAACGGAGTTGACGACAAGCTCTTTGCATGATCTTTGCACTGTAGCATATCCTCCTAGTTTCGGGCCCTGATTGCCATCAAACTCGGAGACTCGAACTCTATCGACCCGAGCTTCTACTGCGTACTGAAGCTCACCAGCAACCTTGGTCGGATCGTCCAAGGGAAGCAGACTCGGTGCGAGAACCGAGCGAGGCTTCCTATAGCTACCGAAAGTCCCCACGTTAAACAAGGAGGGCATTCCCTCTGCTTCTGTTGTAATTTTCGATTCATTAGTTTGTAATAAACTGTTCTTATCAATACAAACAAAATCCCTATTTCGGGAGATCAGAAATTCACACCTACAGAAGATGGCGACCACAGTGGGAGAATCTATTTCTTCAACCGAAATGGTGGTAGCTCAGTTCGACGAGGTTGTTGTTAGGACAACTGTGGAGTCCCTAGAAATCGAGTTCGACCAAGCCAGGTACGAGGAGTACTTGTCTTCTTCCTCCTCTGGTGGCGATGCGTACCGCAAATGCCACAGAGTCGTGCGTAGAGGCCAACCTCAAACGGCCAAAGCCTCCGTGCCGAGAGACTTTATCCGAGTCATGTCGGGGAAGCCCACTCCCTCCAAATCGATCAAGGCCAAGCCAGAGGTCGAGATCACAGGGCGAAAGACTGCCATATGGGTCGCTAAACGGCCCTCGCAGACACCCACCCAGGAGAAAACGATGGCTCATTTCGGCGCAGACCATGCCACCGCAATCCGCACGGACGCTCCTCTCTCCAGAAGAGCTCGCCAGCGGCAACGACAGGCCCTCGCCCGACAGGAGGCCCAAGCCTTCGCCTCATACGACGGCCTGAACTATCACCCAGGTTCGAAGAGTGTAAGACGAAGGGGTAACTCGCCCAGCACTGGAAGGCACTCCAAATCAGGCGCGCCAACCAAAAATGAACAGGGCTCAAAACCACTACGCGGTCGACCGGGCATGAGCATCCGGTTGACCGGCCAGAAGCCCAAACTCTTATCCTGTAACTCATCATACCTTCGGTCAACCGAACATACATGATCGGTCGACTGGCCAGACGTAGGAATCCAAACCCTGTAATCATGCACCTTTTCGGTCGACTGAACATGTATGTTCGGTCAACTGAACATGTATGTTCGGTCGACCAGCCAGCGACAGAGTTTCTCACCCTGTAATTTCATAGTTTGTTGGTTGACCGGTCTATGCACTTCGGTTGACCGACTCGTGACTAGTCCTGTGCACTCCAAATTTCCTGATCTTCTTCCTCGTTCCTATAAATCTCCGCCTCGGCATAGTTTTTCCCAAAAACTAAGCCGACCTCAATACCAACCATCCCACTTGTTGCGTCCAGTATAAAGTAAAATCAATCCACAATAACAGACTTAATCCACAACAAGTCGGAAACCCAAATGAGAATTCTAAATAATGATACCAATATCCACCGTGTCGGTATCAACTCATCAAATTGGCTGCATCAAACTAACTGCCTACGTATCCTCTTGCCCAAGGAATTAAGCCTCACGTAGTTCAACCTAATAGCCTCCAAAGGCCCTCAACAACGAAGAATATTCAACAACTCCAAACAATGACCAAATTTCATCCTAGTGATAACTTTGATCAACATATCTGCCGGATTGTCCTTTGTGTGGAACTTCTCTAATATAATGTCTCCATCATCCAAGACATCTCGTATAAAATGGAACTTGACATCAATGTACTTTGTTCGGGCATGATACACCTGGTTTTTTGACAAATAGATAGCTGACTACTATCACATTTTACCTTGATGGTATCCTGAGCAATCCCCAAGTCATCCAATAACCCCTTCAACTATAAATCTTCCTTAACAGCTTCAGTCAATGCCATATACTCTGCCTCTGTAGTGGAAAGAGCCACTGTAGACTGAAGTGTATATCTCTAATACACCGGTGCTCCTTCTAGTGTAAACACATATCTAGTAGTACACCGGTGTTTGTCAAGATCCCCAGCATAATCCGAATCCACATATCCAACACAATCCTGCCAATTTCTCCTATTCTTCTTAAATACCAAATCAACATCCACGTTACCTCTGATATACCATAAGATTCACTTTACATCCTCCCAATGACCCTTCCCGGGGTCATGCATGTACCTAGACACCATGCTCACGACCTGTGATAAATCTGGCCTTGTACACACCATATCATACATCAAGCTACCTATAACACTAGTAAATGGAACTTTAGACATGTATTCACTGTCATAAACTGAAACATGTGACATCTTAGCTGATAGCTTAAAGTGAGAAGCTAATGGAGTACTCACCACATTGGCATTGCCATCAAAAATGAATTTCTTCAGTATCTTTTGCAAGTAACTCCTCTAAGTCAACTTCAACCTCTCCTTCACCCTGTCTCTCTTAATTTTCATACCCAATATCTTCTTTGCTTCTCCAAGGTCGTTCATCTCAAATTCGGATGACAACTCCTTTTACAACTTCCCAATAGCTAAATTATTTCTAGAAGCAATGAGCATATCATCAACATACAACAACAAATAAATATACTTACTATTCTGTAGCTTGTGCATGTACACACAGGCTCATATGGGCTTCTCGTGTACCCTTGGCCAATCATGAAACTGTCGAATCTCTTATACCATTATCGCGGTGATAACTTTAATCCATAAAGAGATTTTTTCAGTTTACATACTAAATCTTCCTTGCATGCAGCTCTAAAACCCATCAGTTGTGACATATATATCTCCTCTTCTAAATCTCTATGTAGAAAGGTTGTTTTCACATCCGTCTGGACCAAATCCAAATTCATCTCTATGCCACCAATGCTAATAATATTCTTATCGATGAATGATTCACATCAGGTGAGAATACCTCATTGTAATCAATGCCCTCAAGTTGGGCATACCCTTTGGCAACCAATCTGGCTTTGTATCGAATGTCCCCATCAGAAGATCCTTCTTTCTGAAAGTGCTCTGATACCAATTGAAAGCACCCTAATACCACTAGAAAAAAACCCTAGAGGGGATGAATAGGGTTTATGCTAATCTAATCCGATTTAAATGCTAATTAAAACTAATTAACAAATATCCTATCAAATATGATATGCAACAAGATATATATACAAGGATATACAAATTAACACAAGGGTGAACAAACTAAGGGGGGGGGGGGGGTGAATAGGGTTTATGCTAATCTAATCCGATTTAAATGCTAATTAAAACTAATTAACAAATATCCTATCAAATATGATATGCAACAAGATATATATACAAGGATATACAAATTAACACAAGGGTGAACAAACTAAACTAGATAATGTGCAATATAAACAATGAGCAATTGACAAAGGCAATATAAATAATAAGCATGAATGTAAAAGTGTGCCAATGTAATCACAAACAAACAATATATTCACGGAGTTTGGTCCCCACGACCTACATCTCCGCTCCTCATCTCGAGGAGATCTCCACTATCACATCGGGTTTTCTACGCTTACCCAAAAAACGTTTACACCTCACAATATCGGTTTTTAACGCTCACTGATCAACATTCATAATCTCACAATGTAACCACACTAACTACCACCTTAAGTGTTAGTCTCTAGCCCGTGGTGTTAGTCTCTAGCCCGTGTCTCCCTCAAGTGTTAGGAATTATAACCTCTCTCTAGGCATTACCACATACCCCACTCCTCTTAGGATAACCCCGTTTCTCACCACACACTCCTCTTGGTGTACTAGTGTATAACAAAGTGAATCCTCACAATTAAGCTCTCTACAACAATCAGTTTTCTAGTTCACCGAAAACTTTATAACTTACATACTTGCACTTACACTTTACACCCTCTAAGTGTTGGCCTAGCCTGTGTTACCTTTCTCAAATGTTCAGAATTACCACCTCTCACTAGGCTTTACTATCGACCCCACTCCTCTTGGAACCGACCCCATCTCTCACCAACCACTTCTCTCGGTGTCCAAGTGTAATACAATATACAACTCACAATGAAGCTTACAAATATGAATTTGTTTTCTATAATAGATGAGAACACAATGTAAGCTCACACTCTAAGTCACACAATCCCACAACCCAATTATACAATGTATGTAAATATAATAAGCTCAATGGTTATGTGTGTACAAAGAGATAAATAAAATCAACTAAACTCAATATAAATACTAGCTTAATAAAATGATAATCAAACAATATAAGATGTAAAGCTAGATTGAGTTTAGAAAACTTCTCCAATAAATGACAAGAGTGAGAGAGAGAGAGATGATTTGAAGCTCAAACACCAAATAATGATATCTTCTAGCTCTTGTGAAAATTTCTTCACAAACAAACTCTTGAAATAAACACTAAACAAACTTAAACACCCTTTAAACTTGTTTAAAAACTCTTGATTACCTCAGAATGTTAGAGGTCAAGGGGTATATATAGGCTCATGAAACAACCCTAAAAACCAAGAGAAAATATCACAAAAAGACAAAATAACGAAAACTAAAAATTCTGGAAAACTAGCCGTTATGATGCCATCAGTCGACTGGCGGGTTTCATCAGTCGACTGATGAGCTGACCGTTGTAGGCATTTACTAGCTCATCAGTCGACTGACAACCTTATCAGTCGACTGATGACCTCAGCAGTCGACTGGTCACTTGACCAAAACAAAACAGAAATTTTTTATTATTCCATGTGTTTTCATCAGTCGACTGAACATAGTCATCAGTCGACTGATAACACTGTATCAGTCTGATTGAAACAGAAAATCTGATTTTTGAAGTGCCTTTAAAAATAGCAAATAAATTCTAAAAAATGTAAAACTTTGAAAAATCATTGTAAACATGTTAATGAACATGTTACAAAAAGAATTTTTAGAATTACATTTCACATTTGTGAAAACTCATCATTTTTCAAATATGTCCAAAAACATGAAAACTAAAACATACATGTTTTTGACAAAAGACTAAAACACTATTTTAAAACATTGTAAAATGATTATATAGACTTGATAAGAGATGTATATTATTGTTGTTAAGTCTATAAACCAAAACCTTAAATATGTATATATAACTATATATATATATATATATATAAACCAAAACGTGTATGTGTGTGTATGATTGAGCTTAAAGTACTAACACACATAATATAGAAACCTAAACTAAATATACCAAGCTTGTGATCTTCAACAAAGCTCTATCTTGGTAAACTTATGGATGAAGCTCGAACTTGGATCTTCAACATGAATTATATGCTTCAACCACAATTCCGCTAACCTCCATTGGATATGATCGTTATGGCTTGATTCCATCCATCCTCCAACATATTGTTTGCCTAGAATAGATACAAAACACAAACACTAGACAAACAACATTAGATGTAAATTGTTTATAAATCATCATCAAAACAAAAGAACCCAACACTTTCTTTGCATATACCCACTTCCATCCAATTGTTTTCTTACCCTTTGGTAATTTTGCAAGTTCCCAAGCATCATTCTTTTGAAGAGAATACATCTTCTCCTTCATAGCTTTCCTCCACCTGATTGAATCAGAGCTTCATTCTGCTTCCTTATATGTAGAAGGAACCAAATTATCAATGACCTTAACTGACAAAATATATGCAATCATCACATCATCATATCTAGCTAGCCGACGAATGATTCTTCTTGGTCTATTAGCTGCAATGGACTCCTGAACATGACCCTGTTCTTGAGTCCTAATATCCATTGTATCCTCCACCTACCCATCTATCATATCTCCTAGTGTCACCTCTGTAAGAGCCTCAATTGACACAATGCTATCTAAAGTCTGTGGAGTCACATTATCCTCCATCTCCTTTGACACCCCACTAGTCTGGTCTTCCTCCACCTGCTGAGGGACTTGAGGCCTCATCATGTGAGCCTCATCAAAAGTGATGTTTCTACTAATGATTATCATCTTGTCTTCTGGGTCCCACAACTTAAAGCCTTTAACTCCATCTCTAAAACCCACAGAGACTCCTTTTCTTACCCTCGGATGATAGTAAGCTGGACATCCAAATATTCGAATCAAATCATAATCACTAGCCACTATACCAGACCATACCTCCATAGGAGTCTTTCCATGTATCGTAGTGCACGATAACATATTCACGAGATGGTTTGTATAAACCAACGCCTCGACCCAAAAGGATCTAGCTAATCCACTCTGTGAGAGCATAAAATGTACCTTTTCCAGCAATGTACAGTTCAATCTCTTAGCCACCCCATTTTGTTGCGATGTCTCGCTAACTATGAAATAGCGCCTAATACCGTGATCCCGATAAAACTACAAAAATGGATCACTTTTGTACTCACCATCATTATCAGAATGGAGTACTTTTACCTTTCTACCTGTTTGTAGCTCTACGTTCTTTTTCTATTCCACAAAAATATCCAGGACCTCATGTTTATGCTTCATGGTACATACCAAATTCCTCTTGGAATAATCATTAATAAAAGTGATAAAATAATTAGCCCCACCAAGAGATGTGTTTTTGAAAGGACCCCAAACATTTGTAATATACCTTGAGTGTTATGAATCGCGATGCCGAATTTCACTTTTGTCTTCTTCCCAAGTATGCAATGTTCACACAACTCCATCTTGCAGGTCTTTGTACCGTTCAATAGCCTCTGCTTTACCAATATCTGCAGAGACTTATCACCAGTGTGTCCTAATCTCATGTGCCATAGATGAGTAGTATCCTCCTCTATGATAATATGTAACGCCCCTGTTTTTACACATGGCTGCAGTCTAAGGTGAACCCAGAGATGTCAAACCTATCATGCAACTACACTGTACAATAACATGTTTCACCAATCACAGTAATATCCTCTAGTGGAATCAAAAGGAGTGTAGGTACAAAACAAGCAAAATAAAGAAATAAACAAAATAGACATAATATGGAAAGAGATATCTCATAAATAAAAAAATCATGTCCCAATTGAAATACGTATGATATATGGAATAAAGAAAATATCTTGACATGAATCAATTAAAATAAAACTCTAATGTCTGAATAAAACTACAAAACTACGGTGGAGTCTCTAATAGTAAAATCATGCAACAGTGACTATGCCAGAACTCCATCATCTTGCGGCTCTCCGAAGCTCTGAACCGCCTGAAAGAAATTAAAAACAATAAAAAGAATAACAACAAGAGCGTCAGAGTGCTAAAACAAGATCACTTCCATCCGCCCCAGGGAAAAGGCTGCTAGATGAAGTAGATGCTCTATCTATTAAGCATAGTCTACCTAGATCATTTTTCCCGTATCTAATAGAATTAATATTTAGACACATACAATGGAAACGTAGTACATCGAATAAAAAATAGTCCAAACAAGAGAATCCTCATGTATATACCATATGTCCCAAATTATAGGTATCTAAATATTAACACCAAACTAGAGATAAACAATCTATATGGAATCAATAATTAGAAACCTAAAACATGAGACTGGTACATCGAGTGAAATAATCCAAATAAGAAAACTCTCATGTATATACCATATGTCCCACATTATGAATCGCTAATCATTGATCCCAACCTAAGAATAAAATAAAGCAGTACTGAAGATAAAGATATTCGTAATATCATATTTATAATATCTTTCACTATCACTAGAAAGATAAGATAAATACCAACATATATCATTGCGTACTTTCAAGTGTAAAGTATCTCGGCCATATACCTCAGCAATGAGTCATATACATAACTGACATCCGCCAAAAAAATTTCAGGCTATCAATAATCATTACAATACAAATCCTTACAAGATATGATTTATCGCATTATCATGCGGGACGGACTACCTGTAGGTATCTTAAACAGTATACACGGCTCATTAGTCTCATCGCGATTTCAGTGCGTAACATGAGTGCGGGACAGCCTACCATATAGGTATCCTAAAATATGGCTCACAAGCCTCATCGCACCCTCATGCGGACGGACTGCTAGACAAAGCATCCAAACCCGACTCAATAGCCTGTATAAATAGAATATCGATGCACTACCCCACGTAGTACTGAACTGTGCTCATCAACGATATCCATCTTGTGTATAAACTATGTAATCAACCTCTATCTCGAGTGTAAACAGATCAAACTCGTATTAATATTCTTTGAGATACACATGTGTGTGCAACGACCTTGCGAACGCACCTTGAAACAGTGCAAAACCAACACATGAAGAAATCTAGAATTTTGCCTGTAAGTCGACTTATGCTTGACATAAGTTGACTTATGGCAAGTCAACTTATAAGTCGACTTAGTCGACTCCAAAATTGACTTTTTGATATTTTTTTGCGATATTTCTCAAATAAAACTTGTTCTGATTTACATGGAACATAGGAAGCAGGTTATAAACTTCTCAAATTAGTTAACAGAGATCAGATCATATGATTTAACTTTTGGATTAAAAACTAATTAAGATTAACTTCATAAATAACCAAAATTCTTAGTTTTCTCATATATTACCAACATGATTATCAATGCATGATAAGTTATAAATATCAACAGAGGTATAAATTTATTTAAAACATGATTAGATTATTCAGGTATCACAAACCTAGGGTTTAAACATGATTAAGTAGCATGATAATTTAATTAGATATCAAACTAAGGGTAACACATGAGTTAAGCATGTTTAAAAGGTTAAAAACGAAATTAAATGAAACTCTAATGATCATGATCATGATACTATCATAAACAGGAAGAAAAGATTACTAATCTAGCATTGGTTTAAGTTTTAACATCAAAAATCTAATTTTTAACACCACATGTTAAGATTAAACATGTAAACAACATATTAAACATCTTAACCTAGTTATTTAACTATGAGGATGAGTTTGGACGAAGATAATCTTACCTCAGGTCGTTGTTGAACTCCCCCAACATGCGTGTAAAGTCTCTTCTCTGATAAAAGCCCATGATCTCTCTCCCTCTGCTCAATATCACATTTCAAATGTCTCGAGGAACACTAAAAACGAGATCTAGGGTTTAAGGGGTTAAGGTGGCCATGTTCTTTCGTGAAAAGTGTAGGAATTAAGGATTTGAAGGGTATATATAAGCCTAGGATCGAAACATAATGGATATGACCCGAAACCCAAAAGAAATATGGAAATCAGCCGATAAATCGACTTATCAGTGTCACAAGTCAACTTATGGTAGGTTGAATCATAAGTCGACTCAGCAGAGACTTATCAATTTTTCTTGTTTCGTTCGTGTTCGTGCATGTTTCTCTCCTTTACTCACATATATACATTGAATTAATCTCAAATTAATTCCTAGCATACTCAAACATCAAAATATATTATTTATTTCCATATAATATATTTTTTACTATTTATCACATAAAATTCAAATTTATAGGGTTTTATATTCTTCCCCCCTTAAAAAAAATTCGTCCTCGAAATTCTATAATCATATCTTAGGGATTAATAATATGAGAAAAGCACCAAGAGAGAATAATCCAGACAAGGAAACCCTCCTGTACACATCTGGTACTATTAATCCTCAGATATGAATCACTAGCAATATGTACACTTAACAAACTAGAATGCAAATATTCCTACTTAACCCCTAACTAAGCGGAACTAGTACGTCAGGCGAAAAATCCAAACAAGGAACCCCTCATATATATCATGTGTTCCGAATGATTAGGAGCTAAGTGTTAATACCCCATTCTAGCATTTAGTATAACATAACCATATGAACCAATCATTTTACCTTCTAAAATAGGTACGGGCAGTCGCAACGTATATCCTCTTTACGCTCCCAAGAAGCCTCTTCATCTCCCTTCCTGTTCCATTAAACTTTAACTAAATGAATCACTTTGTTTCTAAGATTTTTTTTGTCCTCCTTGGCAAGAATACAAACTAAAATCTCAATCGTAGTCAAATCATCAAGGATCTCAATCTCTGGTACATCTAATACTCATTACTACTCCTCGTCGCGTAGATGCTTCTTAAGCATCAAAACATGGAAGACATCGTATATACTCGACATCGATACTGGAAGACCTAGCCAATACAAAACGACTCTAATGCACTCAACTATCCTAAAAGGACCAATATATCTCGGGGCAAGGTTTCCCCATCTTCCAAATAGCTAAACTCTCTTCATCGGCGATACCTTCAATAATACATAGTCCCCAACCTAGAACTCTAATGGCCGTCACCTCTGATCTGTGTAGCTCTTCTGTATACTCTGTGCTGTAAGAATACGCTCTCAAATAACTGCTACCTTCTCTGTAGTCTATCTCATGAGCTTTGGCCC
Source organism: Asparagus officinalis (assembly GCF_001876935.1). Lineage (NCBI taxonomy): Eukaryota > Viridiplantae > Streptophyta > Magnoliopsida > Asparagales > Asparagaceae > Asparagus > Asparagus officinalis. Next base: position 14,396,707 of record NC_033803.1, read on the forward strand.
AAGCAATAGGCTATCCTATGGGTCTGCCCAACAAATAGGCGATCTACAAGGCCTCCTGTACAATGCCTCGTATGGTGCCCTGCCAATAGTCACTTGATAACTGTTGTTATAAGCGAACTCAATCAGTAGGATATGGTCCTCTTAGCTACCCTGGAAATCTATAATGCATGCCCGCAACAGGTCTTCTAACACTTGGTTGACTCTCTCCGTTTGTCCGTCTGTCTGTTGGTGGAAAACACTACTATATGACAATTGACTGCCAAACGAATTCTGGAAACTCCTCCAGAAATAGGATGTGAAGACTAAGCTTTAATCTGATATAATCGTCTCCAGGACTCTATGCAAATGAACTATCTCTCGGATGAAAATCCTCGCATATGTCTCCGCCGTATAAGTCGTCTTCACAAGTAAAAAATACGCTGACTTCGTTAACTGATCAACTATCACCCAAATTACTTCATTCCATTTCTTTGATCTTGGCAATCCTACAATGAAGTCCATAGAAATATTTTCCCACTTCCACTCTAGAATGGGTAAAGACTGTAGGGTCCTTCAGGTCTCTGATGCTCTGCCTTCACTTACTGATAAGTAAAGTACTTAGCTACATATTCTGAGATCTCCCTACGCATGCCGCTCCATCAAAAATACCTCTTCAGGTCTTTGTATATTTTTATTATGCCTGGATGCATTGTATATCTGGTATGATGCGCCTCATCAAATATTTCCTTCTTCAGTTGTGGATTGTTCGGCATGACTAACCGACCCTTCATTCGAAGACCTCCATCTGTTCTAATAGTCCAATCAGCCTTGGGCTATTTAGAAATCTTCCCCTTTTGGGTTTGAATCCAAGAGTCTTCTAGCTGAGATCAGACCACTCTATCACTCCAAGATGGTTGTACTGATAAAGCTCCTAAGAAAACGCTGCTCCCGCCGATCTCTGGCCTAAACTCAAACTGGCTAAGGGTGTGAAGATCTCGATACAACAAGCACCTCAAAGCAGCAATCCGATGCTGATGCTTCCTGCTCAACGTGTCTGCTACAACATTCGCCTTTCTCAGATGATACTGCAGCGCGAACTCATAATCCTTAATAAACTCAACCCATCGCCACTGTCTCTGGTTGAGTTCCTTCTCAGAGAACAGGTATTTCAGACTCTGGTGATCTGTGAATAGCTTGAATTGCACTCTATAAAAATAATGTCTCCAAGTCTTTAGTGCAAATATCTCTGCTGCTAACTCCAAATCATACATGGGATAATTCTGCTCATGTGTCCTCAGCTACCATGATATGTATGTCACTACTCTCTGGGTCTGCATCAAAACACCTTCTAGACTCGATAATGATGCGTCTGTATAAACGACAAAGGTCTTATCACTGCTCAGAATAATTAATACTGGTGCTATAGTCAACTTAGCCTTCAAAGTCTCAAAGGCCTCCTAGCACTCCGTACCCCAAACAAATTATACACCATTCTTTGTAAGGCGTGTAAGTGGTGTCACAATATTCAAGAAGTCTTGAATAAACTTTCTGTAATAGCTTGCCAAACCCAAGAAACTACAGATATCTGAAATGGTCTTCGGAAGCTCCCAATCTAGTATTTGTTGAATATCATATCTCCATGATAGTGTTTTGATGATAATAATTTATACAGTGTGTGCACTAACTTTTATATGCAGATTTCAATATCAGAATATGTACAAGTGGAAGTTGATTTCAAGGCATTTTGAAGTGAAGAAAATGAAGAACAAATGAGATAATGTATTTTACATTTTCTTTACTTAGAATAATTGTACAAGCCTTGATCACACACACGCACACACACAATTTTAGAACACACTAACACAGGCTTAGTGTGTTGGTTAACTATAGAAATCCCCTATGTTAACCATTAGAATTATAGTTAAAACTTGATTATAAAAACTCTTTATAGCAGAATTTTTACTCTTAGTAGTCGACTAATTAGAATAGTAGTCGACTACTCGTGTATAAAACTCAAATACATGTTTCTGTCAATTTACAGTATAGTCGACTAATAGTGATTATAGTCGACTACTCAGGTGTTTGACAGAAACATAAGTTTCTGTTATTTTACAGTGTAGTCGACTAATCATCATTATAGTCGACTACTGAACTCAAATTTCAATTTATCAATTTCTGTCAAAATACAGTGTAGTCGACTAATGAGCATTATAGTCGACTACTGAGAAAATTTTTTGAATACACAGAGTCTGTTTGAACTCAGTGTAGTCGACTAATGTCAATAGTAGTCGACTACAGAGACAGTTTTTTCAGTATTCAAAGTTTGAATTTATGACTGTTTATAGCCGTTTTTAAACGTTTTTAAAGTTCAAAAATTTGTCTTTTCAAGGGCTATAAATAGGTTATTTGTTCAGAAAAAATTACAGAGACTTACATACCCATAAGCTTTGATCTTTGTGCAATTTTTCAAGTGAAAAATATCCAGATTTTGTGAAAAAGAGAAGTTTCTGAAATTGCCACTAAATATTCATCAAATACCCATCATTTAGGCAATTTACAGAGGTTAAAAGAATCCTAAGCCACTGCTGCACTTCACTACACATTCAAGGCTTATAGGATCAATTGTGTTCTTTCTTCAACAAGGATTTCTCTCGGGTTTGAGAGGGTTAATCTCTTGGTTTAGAGATTGGTGTTCAAATTGGCAAGGTGTTTGTCAATTGGTGTTGCAATTTGCAGGGACTTGCAAATTGGTCAGGTTTGCGTTTGATTTTGTAAGTTTATTCAAAATCATAGTGAAAACTCTCAAGCGGGATTTGCTTGGGGACTGGATGTACACCGGATTGGTGGAACCAGTATAAAATCCTTGTGTTTGTGATTGTGAATTTCTGAGATTGCCATTTTTCTTTGCAATTTATAATATACTTTGCATAAATTTTAAAAGAACACAATTCACACCCCCTCTAGTGTTCAAATGTATCTATTTTAGATCATACATTTGGTATCAGAGCAAGGTGAAAGATGGTATCGACAAATACTTCACAATTCAAAGAAGGTCACTCAACAAATCGTCTACCAATGTTCGATGGATTGAACTACAACTATTGGAAGTGCCGAATGAAAATTTACCTTCAATCAATTGGCTACGAACTTTGGAACGTCGTGGAAACGAAATATGAGAAGCCAACCACTCCTTTTGCGGAATGGACTACATCTCAAAGGAACAATGCAAATTTGGATTCTAAAGCAATGAATGCCTTATTTTGTGCACTTGACAAGAATGAGTTCAATAGGGTGTCAACGGCCACATCCGCATATGATATTTGACACACACTCGAGGTAACTCATGAAGGTACAAATAAAGTTAAAGAATCTAAAATTTCTGTTCTTGTGCACAGATTTGAATTATTCAAGATGAAGGAAAATAAGACTATTGGAGAAATGTTCACAAGATTCACCGACATCACAAATTCTCTCATTGGTCTTGGAAAAACATATACTCAAGTGGAGATGGTAAGAAAGATACTTCGTTCACTTACTCCACAATGGGAAAAGAAAGTTACCGCAATTGAAGAAGCCAATGATTTGTCAACTCTTACGGTTGAAAATCTTATTGGTAATCTTATGGCATATGAAGTTCAAATTGAAGATAGAAAGAATGATGAAGAATCAAAGAAAAAGAAAGTTATTGCATTCAATACTACTTCCGATAAAGAAGATTCAGATTCAGATGATGAAGAAATGGACATGTTTGCACGAAAATTTCAAAAATTTATAAAACGAGGTAATTTTAAATCTAAGAGTTCAATTTCAAAAACGAGGTAATTTTAAATCTAAGAGTTCAATTTCAAATAACCCTCTTTGTTTTAAGTGTAATAAACCAGATCATATGAAGAAAGATTGTCCAATGTTGAAGAATAAGCAAAAATCAAGTTATTTCAACAACTTCAACAACATTCAAAATAACAAGAAAAGGAAAGCAATGGCAGTCACTTGGGATGATAGTGATGAGTCATCTTCAGATGAAGAAATTGAAGAAAAGGAAAGTGCTCATATGTGTTTCATGGCACAAGATGAAGTAAGTGAAAATGAAGAACTTATAGATGCTTTTAATGAATTATATGAAACTTTTGTAAGATTAAAAACATCACATAATTTTCTTAAAGGTGAAAATAAAAGATTACTTGAAGAAATATTTGATTTAAATTCCTCTACTTTTTCTAATTCTCAAATAATTGAATTGAAAGAAGAAAATTTTTCTTTACTTAAAGAAAATGAATGTTTATCTAATGAGAATAATTATTTAAAATCAGAATGTAATGATTTAAATATTCGAATTAATAGCTAGATTAGTTGCTCAAGGTTATAATCAAGAAGAAGGAATTGATTATGATGAAACTTATGCACCAGTTGCACGATTAGAATCAATTAGGATTTTACTTGCATTTGCATGTTTTATGAATTTTAAATTATTTCAAATGGATGTTAAAAGTGCTTTTTTAAATGGTTTTATAAATGAAGAAGTTTTTGTAGAACAACCTCCAGGTTTTGAACATGAAAGTTTTCCAAATCATGTTTTTAAACTTAAGAAAGCATTATATGGTCTTAAACAAGCACCTCGTGCATGGTATGATAGATTAAAGAAATTTCTTTTAACTTCAGGTTTTGATATTGGAAAAGTTGATTCAACATTGTTTATTAAGAAAATAAATAAAGATATTTTACTAATTCAAATATATGTAGATGATATTATTTTTGGTTCTACTAACAATAATCTTTGTCAAGAATTTGCTAAGAATATGCAGGATGAATTTGAAATGAGTCACATGGGTGAACTAAATTTCTTTCTTGGACTTCAAATTAAACAATTGAAAGAAGGAATTTTCATCAATCAAAGCAAGTACGCAAAAGATTTACTTAAAAGATTCGGATTGGAAAATTCAACAAGCAAACCAACACCTATGAGCACTACTACATCTCTTGACAAAGATGAAAATGGTAAGAATGTTGATCAAAAGCTCTATCGAGGTATGATTGGATCACTTCTTTACATTACTGCTAGTAGACCTGATATTATGTTTAGTGTATGTTTATGTGCAAGATTTCAATCTAATCCTAAATATTCACATCTTAAAGCAGTAAAAAGAATATTTAGATATATTAAAGATACTACAAATTATGGTTTATTTTATCCAAAACATAGTTCATTTGATTTAATATCATATAGTGATGCTGATTTTGCCGGATGTAAATCTGATAGAAAAAGTACAAGTGGAACATGTCATTTCTTAGGACATTCACTTGTATCTTGGTTTAGTAAAAAACAAAATTCAGTGTCATTATCAACAACTGAAGCTGAATATATTGCTGCAAGTCTTGCATGTGCACAAATATTATGGATGAAACAAACTTTAACTGATTATGGCATAAATTGTCCCATATCATCTATTATGTGTGATAATTCTAGTACAATTAATTTATCTAAAAATCCTATTCAACACTCACGTACAAAACACATTGATATTAGACATCATTTTTTACGTGATCATGTGCTTAAAGGTGACATTTCATTAGAATTTATACCTACAGATAAACAAATAGCAGATATATTAACAAAACCCCTAAAAGAAGAAATTTATGTTAAATTAAGAAGGGAATTAGGTATTTGTTCAATTAAAGATTTAAATTAATTTTTAAAACAAACATATATACATTTATACCCTAAATAGTCGACTAATTTGACTTATAGTCGACTACATGCACAAGTCTTACATATAAGTTTTTCTGTAAATTACAGTATAGTCGACTACTTGCTTCTATAGTCGACTACTCTATGTTAAAATCTTAAAATCAACTTTCTGTTGTTTACAGTGTAGTCGACTACAATACAGATTAGTCGACTACTCTGAGTTAAAAACTGAAACTCATCTTTCTGTCATTTACAGAATAGTTGACTACTCTCACTATTAGTCGACTAATGATTCTGAATTTTCAGTTTTACAGTTTTTAAGCCTAGTGGGTGAAAAATTACAGTATAGTCGACTACTTGTCTTTATAGTCGACTACTCAATGTTAAAATCTTAAAATCAATTTTCTGTTGTTTAAAGTGTAGTCGACTACAATACAGATTAGTCGACTACTCTGAGTTAAAATCTAAAACTCATCTTTCTGTCGATCACAGTGTAGTCGACTACTCTCACTATTAGTCGACTACTGATTCTGAACTTTCAGTTTTACAGTTTTTAAGCCTAGTGGATTTTTTCTTAGATTCAAACCAAAAACCAACTACCCACTACCTCTACCCAAAACCGAAACCCCATCTTCCCCACTTCAGAATCAACGATTCCAGGTTAGGGCATCTATCTTTTCTTAATTTTTTTCATCAATTCCTTCAATTTTCTGTCATATCTGACAAGCAATCAAGCTCAGTAGTCGACTAATCCAAGCTATAGTCGACTAATCTAGGGTTTCTACAGTTGGGGTATTGCTTCTAAACTTGATCTTTACATTTTCTGTTATTTATCTATCTAATATTGTCTAGATCTAAGAAAGCTAAGCAAACCCATACTTCTGTTAATGATGAAATCATCATCTATTTAAAAAGTCCTGATTTATTAGAAGAATTTAACAAAATATCATCTTTTGAAGTTCTTCCAGGACGATTTGTGAAATTTGATGATTTTATACCCTGGAATTTTAGTTCATATTTTGAAAATGTGGGATTGCTTGAACTGTTCTCTGCTGAAAATAAAAAACCCACATATCCATTTCTTGTGCAACTGTTCTATACTAATATAGAACGTGTGGGAACTATTGGTGGTTCTGAAAAACTCAAAACTCTTGTTAAAGGAATAGAGATTGACTTAACTACAAAGTCAATTGGTAAAATCTTCAATATTCCTTATCAAGGAGTTTCTCTTAAGTCTGTTAGGATGAATGATTCAGATCTGTTATCTAATCATATATTTCTTCCTGGATATGGCAAACCTTTAAATAACTCAAACAAACTTCGTCCAATTCCTAGGTTCATTGCTCGAATGCTAGCCTATAACTTGTTTCCAAAAACTGGAAGTTTTCATTTCATTTCCCTAGATTTAGCAAAAGCTCTTTATGATATAATGGGAAATATTCAAGTTAATTGGGCTGAAGTTTACTTTGACAATCTTCTGACTATTCCAAGAGGACTTTGACAATCTTCTGACTATTCCAAGAGGATTTCTTCCTTATGGTGCATTCCTAACTAAAATCTTTGATAAATTCCATGTCGATCTCTATTCCAAGAGGATTTCTTCCTTATGGTGCATTCCTAACTAAAATCTTTGATAAATTCCATGTCGATCTCTAATTTGAAAATTCTGTTGTCCGTTCAATTAAATTTTTTGATTCAATTGCCCTAACTAGGATGAAATTGACAAACTTTGAAATTCAAGAACAAAATCCTCAAAATGAACCTGAACCTCATCAAGAAGAAATTCCATAATCCTCAACTCACTAGGAGCTTCTTCAAGTCAACCACCACCATTTCCTACAGAACCCTCATGCTTTTCAGACGTGCAATACAACACTTTAAGTGCACGTATCCTTGAACTTGAAACTGGTAAAAGACTCTATATGCACAGAATTCATACATCATTAGTAATCAAGAAGAGCTAATCAAGAAGTTTGAAGACTTGGACACAAAGCTTAATACGTATTTTCAAGGACAGCAACCTCCTCCAGCACCTTAAGATGTTTTTATGTTAAGTGTCAAAACAATTATGTTATTCTGTTTAAGTTTCAAAAACTATGTGGTTGTGTGTTGTTAGGACTTATGTAATATGTTTCTTATGTTGCTACTATGTCACTTATGTTAATTATGTGTTTTTATTATCTATGATAATGTTTGGTTAGATAATGCATGTGCTACATATTTTAAACAGATCATGGTGATGAACATTGTGGAACTTTTGATCTTTATGGCAAGTCTTTGCCTACCTATTTGGATGGGTGAAGTTATGGACTATGTTCATAACCTGGATGATTTGTTTGAAGTTTTAGCTCATGTTGAAGAAATAATGTCATGTTTAGCTTCCTCTTTTTGTTGATAACAAAGGGGAAGAAATAGTTATGTTATGTACTGTTATAGTTTAGTTATGCAGGGGGAGTAAGTATGATTATTTCATTTTGTTTTAACCTGATTATAAAATACATACTTTGGCATAAATTATTTGTTATCATCAAAAAAGGGGAGAATGTTGAATATCATATCTCCATGATAGTGTTTTGATGATAACAATTTATACAGTGTGTGCACTAACTTTTATATGCAGATTTCAATATCAGAATATGTACAAGTGCAAGTTGATTTCAAGGCATTTTGAAGTGAAGAAAATGAAGAACAAAAGAGATAATGTATTTTACATTTTCTTTACTTAGAATAATTGTACAAGCCTTGATCACACACACGCACACACACAATTTTAGAACACACTAACACAGGCTTAGTGTGTTGGTTAACTATAGAAATCCCCTATGTTAACCATTAGAATTATAGTTAAAACTTGATTATAAAAACTTTTTATAGCAGAATTTTTACTCTTAGTAGTCGACTAATTAGAATAGTAGTTGATTACTCGTGTATAAAACTCAAATACATGTTTCTGTCAATTTACAGTATAGTCGACTAATAGTGATTATAGTCGACTACTCAGGTGTTTAACAGAAACATAAGTTTCTGTTATTTTACAGTGTAGTCGACTAATCATCATTATAGTCGACTACTGAACTCAAATTTCAATTTATCAGTTTCTATCAAAATACAGTGTAGTCGACTAATGAGCATTATAGTCGACTACTGAGAAATTTTTTTGAATACACAGAGTCTGTTTGAACTCAGTGTAGTCGACTAATGTCAATAGTAGTCGACTACAGAGACAGTTTTTCCAGTATTCAAAGTTTGAATTTATGACTATTTATAGCCGTTTTTAAACGTTTTTAAAGTTCAAAAATTTGTCTTTTCAAGGGCTATAAATAGGTTATTTGTTCAGAAAAATTGTAGAGACTTACATACCCATAAGCTTTGATCTTTGTGCAATTTTTCAAGTGAAAAATATTCAGATTTTGTGAAAAAGAGAAGTTTCTAAAATTGCCACTAAATATTCATCAAATACCCATCATTTAGGCAATTTACAGAGGTTAAAAGAATCCTAAGCCACTGCTGCACTTCACTACACATTTAAGGCTTATAGGATCAATTGTGTTCTTTCTTCAACAAGGATTTCTCTCGGGTTTGAGAGGGTTAATCTCTTGGTTTAGAGATTGGTGTTCAAATTGGCAAGGTGTTTGTCAATTAGTGTTGTAATTTGCAGGGACTTGCAAATTGGTCAGGTTTGCGTTTCATTTTGTAAGTTTATTCAAAATCATAGTGGAAACTCTCAAGCGGGATTTGCTTGGGGACTGGATGTACACCGGATTGGTGGAACCAGTATAAAATCCTTGTGTTTGTGATTGTGAATTTCTGAGATTGCCATTTTTCTTTGCAATTTATAATATACTTTGCATAAATTTTAAAAGAACACTATTCACCCCCCTCTAGTGTTCAAGTGTATCTATTTCAGATCCTACAGTTTTGCCTCTACTTTTTCTAGGTCTACTGCAATACCCTCCTTGCTGATGACGTAATCCAAAAATCTAACTTCAGAAAGCTAAAACTCACATTTACTAAACTTGGTGTACAACTGATGCTCCTGTAATATCAGCAATGCTAATTGAAGATGCTGCTTGTGCTCTACCTCCGATCTCGAATAGATCAGCATGTCGTTGATGAATACGATCATGAATTTGTCCAAATATGGACGGAAAATCCGGTTTATCAAATCCATGGATACTGCGGGTGCATTGGTTAGCCCAAATGGCATGACAAGGAACTCAAAGGACCCATATCAAGTCAGGAAGGCAGTCTTGGGATTATCTATCTCCCAAACACACAATTAATAATAGCCAGAATAAAGATCAATCTTAGAGAAATGTTCCGCTCCCTACAGCTGGTCGAACAATTCATTAATCCTCGGTAGTGGATATCTATTCCGGATGGTGACCTTGTTCAACTTGTGATAATTTATGCATAATCGCATACTGTCATCCTTCTTCTTTATGAAAATAACTGATACTCCCCATGGAGAATAACTCTGAAGAATAAATTCCTGAGATAAAAGCTCATCTAGCTGAGTCTGTAGCTCCAACATCTCAGTAGGTGCCATACGATAGGGTGCTCGGGATATTGGTGATGTGCCCAACTACAACTCGATGCAGAACTCAACCTCTCTCACAGGAGGTAACCCAGGTATGTCCTAAAAGACATCCTGATAATTTGAGACAACTCTAGTCTCGTACAAATCAGCACTCTGATTCAGCATCACCTCCTCGATGTACGTTAGAAATGACTCCACAATCTAGTTGCCCTGTGAGGTCGCTACGATTAACTCAGACCCATCAGACGCCCACAAGCTGACTGTTTTAGCAAAACAGTTGATACTGACATGGTAGGATGATAGTCAATTCATACTGAGAATGACGTTAAACTCCGACATCTGCAAAACAATCAAATTGATGATGAACTCGGACTCATCTAGACTGATGACACATCTCCTACAGATACTCTCTAATAGGGATACCTCCCCTAAAGGAGTAGAGATAGATAACGAAACATCTAAGGGATGTGTAACTAGCTGAAGTCTATTCATGAAGGTATGAGAGATAAACGAATGCAAAGCTCCTAAATCGAACAAGATCCGAGCTGGAAAAGAATTTACTAAGAAAGTACCTTCCACAATGGCTCCACTCGCACCATGGTCGTGTGGTATGACTGTATAAACTCTGACAGTGGCTAGTGATAGTTGAACTGTTGGCTGGGAAACATAGGGGACTATCTGTCCCTTAGGAATATCCTGAATAACGCGAATCTAACCTGCTGACCCCTTAATCTTTAAAATAACAGGTGGTACCTCTATCCTCTGCTATTGGCCATAACCGTGGCCCTGCTGCTACAGACCCTGACTACAGTTCTGCTGCTACCCGTATCCTCTTCCTTACTGCTGGCCCTGGCCTTTGCCCTGCTGGCCTCCTGTTGGTGCATTACGACAATCACTGGTCGTATGCAAAATCTTGTTACAATTATAACATACACCCTGAATCCAGCGTTGCTGTGACACTCACTAATCATGCTGTGTTCCGCTCTTAGACTGACCCTGCTGTTAGTACTGAAAATCCTTACCTCGTTGCTGGGGTACTCCGGGTCTGACGAAAGGTCTCTTACCCTTTCCTTTGTCATTCTGCTGCCCTGACTTAGCGTTACCTTCCTTGTTCTTTTGGAACATCGTAGTCTCTGTTTCCTGTGCAATGGCTGCATCAGCTACTTCTCTAACTGAGCAAAATCTTCTGGACACAAGGTAGCGTCGTAGGCTTGGATTAATCCCCATAAGAAACTTCTGAGCCTAACTCTCTCCTGACTACCACATGCCTATAAATCAAAGTAGACTTATGAACCAGCTCTCGTAATCTGCTACGGACATATCTCCTTGCTCCAGTCTGGACTGTGGAAGGGATGTACTGCTTATCGAAGAAATAGACAAAATCCTCCCATGAAAGTGACATCCGCTACTATAGGGTGAACTGAAGTCTATACCATCCCCCGGCATCACCTTTTAGGCTGAAAGCTGCTAACATTTGCTTCTGGATTGAATCCACATCAAGCAAGTCAAGAATATTCCCCACATCTTCCTTCCACTTGTGGGCTACAGGCGAATCTGACGATCCCTAAAATTCCGGTGCCTTCATCTTTTTGTACCTCTCGACTAGGCAAAACCAAGCCTCTTGCTCTGCAACTACAACTAATGGTGGGGTGAGTCCTGGTGTGGCCTCTGGGGACTATGATGGGGGTAACTGGAATCACTGGCGGTGGAACTACGGATGATGGTGCAACTAGTGGTGTCTGGTTTGCCACTCGCTCCTCGAGTGCTGCTAACCTGACTGCTATAGGTGTCATGAGGTCTATGAGGTACTACGGATCCTACTGCGGCTTAGGTGGGGCCTGCTGTGCTCGAATGGAACCTGCTATGGTACTACGGATCCTACTGCGGCTTAGGTGGGGCCTGCTGTGCTCGAATGGAACCTGCTATGGCTCGTGCGGAGCATGCTGTAGCTCAGGTGGAGGCTCATCCTGTCTCTCTCTTTTATCATGGGATACTCTTTGTCCACGTCCTCGTCCGACCAACTATAAACTTTTAGGAAGAGAGTTTATAAGACACAATAATTAGACCTCACGCAAAAGGCATAAATATAACACATAACAATAAGAAATACGTATCACATATCTTTCACACAAATACTTTATAATAAAAGTAAAATAGTCATAAAAAAATTGTAATTTTCGCGTATATATATATAACGTCCTCACTCATTCTAGGAATTCCTAGCGGACTCTATACCTGAATTCTAAGAAACTCTATTCTAGCTCCACGACTCGACACAGGATGATCCTAAGGATACTGAAACTAGAGCTTTGAAACTAAATATGACGCCCCTATTTTCACACATGGCTACAATCCAAGGTGAACCTAGAGATGTCAAACCTACCATGCACCTACACTGTGCAATAACATATTTCACTAATCATAATAATATCCTCTAGTGGAATCAAAAGAAGTGTAGGTACAAAATAGGCAAAATAAAGAAATAAACGTAATAGACATGATATGATAAGAGATATCTTATAAATAAAAAAAATCATGTCTCAACTGAAATACATCTGATATATGGAATAAAGAAAATATCTCAACATGAATCAACTAAAAAGCGTACTAAGGCACACTACCTTTACAATATGAAAACAAAACTCTAATGTTTGAATGAAACTACAAAACTACGATGAAGTCTCTAATAGTAAAATCATGCGACGATGACTATGCCAGAACTCCATCATCCTGTGGCTATCTGAAGCTCTGAACCACCTACAAGAAATTGAAAAAAACAAAAAGAATAATAACAAGAGCGTCAGAGCGCTAAAACAAGATTACCTCCATCCGCCCTCAGGGAAAAGACTGCTAGATGAAGTAGAGACTCTATCTATTAAGCATAGTCTACTAAGATTATTTTTCCCGTATCTAATAAAATTAATATTTAGACACCTATAATACGAGACGTAGTACATTGAGAGAAATAATCCAAATAAGGATACCCTCATGTATATACCATATGTCCCAAATTATAGGTATCTAAACATTAACATCGAACTAGAGATAAACAATCTATATGGAATCAATAATTAGAAACCCACAACACGTGACTGATACATTGAGCGAAATAATCCAAACAAGGAAACCCTCAAGTATATACTATATGTCCCAAATTGTGAATCGCTAATCATTGATCCTAACCTAAGAATAAAATAAAGCAGTGCAAAAGGTAAAGACATTCATAATATCGTATTTATAATATCTTCCACTATCACTGGGAAGATAAGATAAATACCAACATATATTCCTGCATACTTTCAAGTGTAATGTATCTCGGTCATATAACTCAGCAATGAGTTATATACATAACTGCATCCGCTAAAAAATTCAGGCTATCAATAAACGTTATAATGCAAATCCTTGCAAGATATGATTTATTGTATTATCATGCGGGACAGACTACCCTGTAGGTATCCTAAACACTGTACACAACTCATTAGTCTCATCGCGATGTTAGTGCATAACATGAGTGTGGGACGACCTACCATATAGGTATCCTAAAAGATGGCTCACAAGCCTCATCGCACTCTCATGAGGACGGACTGCTAGACAAAGCATCTAAACCCGACTCAATAGCCCATACAAATAGAATATCAACGCACTACCCCACGTAGTACTAAACTGAGAAAATCAACGATATCCATCTTGTGTATAAACTGTGTAATCAACCTCTATCTCGAGTGTAAATAGATCAAACTCATATTAATCCTCTTCGAGATACCCATGTGTGTGCAACGACACTGTACTTGTGTCTTTGTGAATGTACGTGTAAAGAAGTGCAGCTCGAACCCCGCGAACACATCTCGAAATAGTGTAAAACCAACACAGGAAAAAATCTGGAATTTTACTCGTAAGTCGACTTATGCCTGGCATAAGTCGACTTATGGCAAGTCGACTTATAAGTCGACTTAGTCGACTCTAAAATTGACTTTTTGATGTTTTTTCGTGATATTTCTCAAATAAAACTTGTTCTGATTTACATGGAACATAGGAAGCAGGTTATTAACTTCTCAAATTAGTTAACAGAGATCAGATCACATGATTTAACTTTTGGATTAAAAACTAATTAAGATTAACTTCATAAATAACCCAAATTCTCAGTTTTCTTATATATTACCAACATAATTATCAATGCATGATAAATTATAAATATCAACAGAGGTATAAATTTATTTAAAACATGATTAGATTGTTTAGGTATCACAAACCTAGGGTTTAAGCATGATTAATTGGCATGATAATTTAATTAGACATCAAACTAGGGTTAACATATGAGTTAAACATGTTTAAAAGGTTAAAAATGAAATTAAATAAAACCCTAATGATCATGATCATGATACTATCATAAACAATAAAAAAAGATTACTGATCTAGCATTGGTTTAAGTTTCAACATCAAAAATCTAATTTTTAACACCACAGGTTAAGATTAAACATGTAAACAACATATTAAACATCTTAAACTAGTTATTTTACTTTTGGGATGAGTTTGGACGAAGATAATCTTGCTTCAGGTAGTTGTTGAACTTCCCCAACACACGTGCAAGGTCTCTTCTCCGATAAAAGCTCATGATCTCTCTCCCTCTGCTCGATATCAAGTTTCCAACGCCTCGAAGAACACCAAAAATGAGATCTAGGGTTTAAGGGGAGAGGGTTGCTATGTTCTTACGTGAAAAGTGCAGGAATTAGGGTTTTGAAGGGTATATATAAGCCTGGGATCGAAACAAAATGGATATGACCCGAAACCTAAAAGAAATCTGGAAATCAGTCGATAAGTCGACTTATCGGTGTCACAAGTCGACTTACGATAAGTCGACTCATAAGTCAACTTAGTAGAGACTTATCAGTTTTTCTAGTTTCTTACATGTTCGTGCATGTTTTTCTCCTATATATATATATATATATTGAATTGATCTCAAATCAATTCCTAGCATACTCAAACATTAAAATATGTTATTTATTATCATATAACATATTCATTACTATTTATCACATAATATTCAAATTACGGGGTTTTACATAATAGAAGCTGTCAGACCCTCTGTTACTATCTTGCCCTTCAAGTAGTAAAGATTATTTTCCCTAACACCTCTCATCACCACCATGGACCCTTGGTGACCTTCAAAGTTGCATTCTCCATGATCTCCTTATAGCCTGATGCCTCCAAAGTTCTAAGTAAAATGATATTCTTTGTCAATTGAGGAATGAATCTCACTTTCTTTAACTCCCTAGTCACACCGTCACACATCCTGATTCGAACTGTTCCAATATCACCAATGGGACATACGTGATCATTTCCCATTAACACGATATCCCCTCTCTCCAAATCCTCAAACCAAGAGAACCAATCCCTCCTAGGGCAAATGTAATATGTAGCACCTGAATCTAACATCCACTCTGTAGAGTCTGCATAACAAACTAATGGTAATGCTAGGCATGAATAGCCTGAAGAATCTGAATCTGAATTATCACAATTAACTTTGGCAACATTCACCTCTGAAGTCTGAAAAGCTTTTCCTTTGTTCTTCCTGGCTCTATCTTTCAACTTTGGGCATTTATTTTTCTAATATCCATCCTCTTTTCAAAAAGCATATTGATTCCTACCCACACTTCTATGACCACCTCTTGGCTTCGATTTTAAGCGATTAAATGGATGAGGTTTGGGACTACGGCCTCTCACTACCAATGCATCTCCCGATGCCTTCTCGGAGGGTTGACCATCACTCTTTCTCAACTCATAATTCACCAATGCTGAGGTCACCTCCTTGTAACTAATAGTGGTTCTACCATTAATCTTTGTAAGGAAAAATATACTATAACCATCCTCTGGCAACGAACATAATAACAACATCGCATTGTCTTCATCCTCTACCATGATATCTACATTAGCCATATCCGATAGCAATTTCGTGAAGTTATTGACATGTTCTTTAATAGAAACTCTCCTATTTTTTTGAATTGGTAAACCATCTTCTTTAAATGAAGCCGATTCTCAATGTTCTTCATCAAATACTTGTCATTGAGTGTTACTCACAACCGTTTCGCCGATGTTTCATCCATCACATCATAAATCAAATCTGGTGTCAAACACGATCTAATAACCCCATATGCTCTACTATTTATTTTCTTCCAAACCTTATCCTCCATATCATCGGGGTTCTCTTTTAATTAAAGAGTCTCCTCCAAATTTTGAGCATTCAATGCATCCATCACTTGACACCTCCACAAACCAAAATTTATCTTTCCATCAAAATTTTGAACATTAATTTCTGTATTAGTAATACTCAAACCTTGTATCGCCTTAGTTAGAAATGATCCGGATGTACTTGCTTCGGTCATGTTAACAATCCAATCTTCAAACGAGAATCTGCACCAAATCCTCTTGTAGAAGCCCTAACTTTCTCCTCCAAATTGAACCCCAAGCTAGAGCTGTCCAAAAAGCCGGCCGGCCCGGGCCCGGCCGGGCCGGAACCCGGCCCGGGCCGGGCTTGGCCCGGAAACCCGGGCCAGACCCGGGTCCGGGTCCAACCGTCCGGCGCCCAGCTCGGAATAGTATTTTTTTATTTTTTTATTTTCTATATGTAATATATACATATATCTATATTCTTATTTTTTTTATTTTTTATTATATATATATATATATATATAATATAATATATATATATATATATATGTGTGTGTGTGTGTGTGTTAGCCTTATGTTTGATGATGTTTTAGAACCACCATTAACGGTACTAATGGCTTATTGTGTGCAAATGTAGTAAACTCATTTATCAAGCTTGTTAGTGCCATTCATGGAGGATTGAATGGAATATACGCTACAACGATGATATCCAAAGAAGGAGGAGGCATAGTGATGAAGCAATGTTATTTCAAGAACAACAAATTCATATAAAAGCTTCATCCCAAACTCAAGCTATATCAAGACTCAAAGATTGTATTCTATGTGAGGATATTAGCTAGATTTTTATTTCTCTCAGTATTAGAATGTAGGCAAAGAGTTACTGAATTCACTTGAAGCTATTGGGACTCACACACAACGTTTTTATACTTAAGCTTTTAAGCGTTTTTCGCAAAATACTATTTTTCAGCAAGTATGAGGACCTATCTGCAAAATTCCTTTTCTAAACAGTTTGTTTTTAGTATTAAAAACATTTTACAAAGTTTCATAATTTTCAGGAGTCATATAATATTTTCTAAATATTTTAGTTGAGTCAAACACAATTCTGGAGCATATCAGAATGCGGTCAAACGCACCGGTCGATCGCACTTAAGGTCTTTCGTCACTGGCTCCAGAGAGGTCGTCGGTCGACCGGTGCGGTTACCGAAATCTTGATTTTTCTATCGGTCGACCGCACGGTCGACCGACTATGGCTCTGCTTGTTTTCTAAGTTTTCAAAGCTGGCTCACGTCGACCGTATTTCGGTCGTCGACCGAATTCATCTTTTCGGTCGACCGAACGTTCTGGCGTCGACCAATGGTTTATTCGGTCAAGCGTGACTTTTTCTCAAACGGTCGTGCCTTGTTTACTGTGCTTTCACTTAACTGTGTTTTGGCACAGTCTGTGGCAATGGTCTGAATAGGAGATTATTTCTTAATTGGGAAGATTGAGTTGTGATTTTAAAATGATTAACCTTTTCTATTTAAACCAAGACTTCTTCTTCCTTCAGTTGGCCTAACTTCTGCTGAAAAAACCAGAGAGACGCTGTCTTCTGAGAAAAATTTCAAAGCTCTGTTCCTCTGTGGTTTTTGTGTGTGTTCACTTCCAAGCTTCAGTAATTCTTCTCTTTGCCATAGGGGCTGTGTAAAGAGAGAGTCTTGCATCTTTTCTTCTGCTGTGTGAGTGAGATCTTGTGTAGATCAACTGTGAGGGAGTGTGATCTGTTGAGATCAAACTGTGTAGTGAGAGAGATCGTGTGGGATCGCTGTGTAGACGAAGTTCCGGCTTCCAAACCGGGTGTGTAGTGGATTTCTCCTCGAGAGTGGGGAGCGGGGACGTAGGTCAGCGGACCGAACCTCGTTAACACATCGCGCGTCAAAGGATAACGATTCCTAACCCTATCTCACTTACTTTGATTGCATTACTGTTTTGTGGTTTGCTTGTCTTTATTTTTATTGCATATTTAGAGCCTCTTGACCCTAATCACTCCCCTCTAGGGTCAAACAATTGGTATCAAAGCTTGGTCTCTATATTAATTTTTGGTTTAACCGCCTTTGAGAAAAGATCTAATGGAGGCCTCTTTGAATATGCATATGTTAGAAGGACAATCCACCACTAGACCACCACTCTTCACCGGGAGCAATTTTGCTTATTGGAAGGCTAGGATGAAAATTTATCTTCGTTGCATTGACCTTGACATCCTAGAGCTCATAGAAAAGAAATATGTAGAGAAGTCCAAAGTCGGGAACATGACCGATGATGAAAGGCACAAAGCCAATCTCAATGCTAAGGCCATGAACACCTTAATTTGTGGTCTCTCCCCCAATGAATACAATAGAGTTTCCACGTGTGCAACCGCATATGAAATTTGGGTAAAATTATGTATCACACATGAAGGAACCCCCCAAGTTAAGGAATCTAAGATAAGTGGGCTTATGCATGATTATGAGCTATTTAAAATGCTTCCTAATGAATCCATTGATGCTATGTTTTCCCGCTTTACTAATATCATTAATGAATTATATGGTCTTGATAAGCAATTGTCCATTCAAGAGATGAACTACAAGATACTTTGCTCCTTGACTCCGGCATGGGAGCCCAAAGCTACGACCATTGAGGAAGCTCATGAGCTCACTACCTTAGCTCTTGATAGCCTCATCGGAAAGCTCAAAGTGCATGAGAAGAAGCTCAAGGGGAAGGAGAAGGAGGAAGTGCCATCACGTGAAGTTGAGGAGCCGTCACCAAAATTAAAGACCATAGCTCTCACGGATAGTGAAGTCGATTTTTCTAGCGAAGTGGCTCATCTCTCTAGAAGAATCTCTAGACTCATAAAAATGAACAAGAAATTTAACCCCCGATCTAACAACAAGTTTTCCTCTTGTGTAGGTAAATATTTTGAGTGTAATGAACCAGGTCACATCACTAAGGATTGCCCCAAGCTCAAGGAAAAGTACATGAAGTACAAGAAGAAGAAGGCTATGTATGCCGGATGGGAAGAATCCGAACCAAGTGACTCGGATAGTGATGAAGAAGGAGCCAAACTTGCTCTTCATGACCCAAATGTTTGTTTCATGGCAAATGAACATGAGGTAATATCCGAGGCCGAAAGTGAATCTTTCTATTTGCAATGTGACATAGCTATGGCTTTAGAAGAATTGAACTTTGAATTTAAAAGAATGTCTAAAGAATATTCTTCTTTTAAAAGATTGCATGCCTCTTGTGATATTAAGCTAGAACAATTAACAACCTCTCTTGCTCTAAAAGATGAATTGCTAGGAGATCTCGATTTCGAGAATAAGCAATTAAGATCAAAGATTCAAAGATTAGAAATTGAGAGTTGTAGAACTAGACCCACTCATGCTTATGCTAACTATAATCATCATGATAGAAATAGGTTTCATGGTTCTAACATCCGTACATACAAAAGAAATTTTGTATGCACTTATTGTATGAGACATGGACACATTTCTACTCATTGTAGAATTAAAGATAACCATGATTTTTATGGAATGATGTGGGTGCTCAAAGGTACCAAGACTACTAACCACCAAGGACCCAAGACATGGGTACCTAAAGCTACTACATCTTCATCTTCATCTTTTGTAGGGAACGTCACGACAACGACGTAAGGAAATGTGGTACCTTGATAGTGGTTGCTCACATCATATGACGGGCAACAAAGAATTATTTGCAACCCTATCAATGATTGAAGGAGGTAGTGTCTCCTTCGGTGGTGGTGAGAAAAGTAAAATCATTGGTATCGGTTCTATTGGTAAGAAACCCTCACCCATTATAGAAGATGTTTATTTAGTAAATGGTTTGAATCATAATCTTCTTAGCATTAGCCAATTAAGTGATAAAGGTTTTGATATTTCATTTAAACCGGATAAATGCATCATTAGTATGAATGGAAAAATTGTTTTTATTGCTAATCACAAATCTAATGTATACATTTTTGAGATGAATGAATTAGTGAATCAAGATGTGAAGTGTCTTGCGACAATTGATGAAAATCCTTGGATTTGGCACAAAAGACTTGGACATGCAAATATGAAGTTAATATCAAAATTGTCTAAGAGAAATCTTGTGAGAGGATTACCTAGCTTGCACTTCATCAAAGATACCACATGTGAGGATTGTGTTAAAGGTAAACAAATGAAATCCTCTTTCAAATCCATCAATGAGGTATCAACTTCTAAACCCTTATAATTACTTCATCTTGATTTGTTTGGTCCTATGTGTGTTACCTCTCTTGGAGGCAAACACTATGTTTTTGTGATTATTGATGATTTTTCTCGTTTTACATGGACAATATTTCTTGCTAAGAAAAATGATTGTTTTGAAAAATTTGCTAATCATGTCAAAAGAATTGAAAATGAAAAAGATTTGAAAGTTGTTAAAATAAGAAGTGATCATGGTGGTGAATTTCAAAATAAATTTTTCTATGATTTTTGTGCTCATCATGGTATAACTCATATGTTTTTCGCTCCTAGAACACCACAACAAAATGGTGTTGTTGAACGGAAAAATCGCACCATACAAGAGATGGCACGCACTATGCTTAATTCATTTGATTTGCCAAAATATTTTTGGACGGAAGCCGTCAATACGGCTTGCCATGTTTTAAATCGTGTTTTAATAAGACCAAAGCTTAAGAAAACTCCATATGAACTTTTTTATAAAAAAACTCCTTTTATTGGTTATTTTTGTATCTTTGGTTGTAAATGTTTTATTTTAAATACAAAAGACCACCATGATAAATTTGATTCCAAAATTGATGTTGGTATTTTTTTGGGCTATGCACCTCGAAGTAAGGCTTATAGGGTCTTCAATAAACGAAGTCTCGTTGTTGAAGAATCTATAAACGTTACTTTTGATGAGACTAATGTTGGTTCTCAAGTTTTTCTACCTAGGAAAGATGATGATGATGATGTTGAGGGAGGATTGGACTTATTGCAAATCAATGATACTCCTTCTATAGAAGCTCAAAAGGATGTGGATAGCTCAAATGATAATGAACAAATTGAATCTCCTAAAGCTTGGAAATTCACATCAAATCATCCAAAGGAACAAATTATTGGAAGCCCTTCAAAAGGAGTTATAACTCGCTCAAAAGCCTTGAGTGAATGTGGTAACGTTGCATTTCTATCTCAACTAGAACCTAAAAAGGTTAATGATGCTTTAAATGATGAGTTTTGGGTTTTGGCTATGCATGAAGAATTAAACAATTTTCAAAGAAATGAAGTTTGGAAGTTAGTTCCTAGACCTAACAATGCTAGTGTTATTGGTACTAAATGGGTTTTTAGAAACAAACTTGATGAACATGGCATTGTTACTAGGAATAAAGCTCGTTTGGTTGCCCAAGGATACAATCAAGAGGAGGGCATAGACTATGATGAAACCTTTGCACCGGTTGCAAGGTTGGAATCTATTAGGATGTTTTTGGCATTTGCTAGCTTTAAAAATTTCAAACTTTTTCAAATGGATGTTAAAAGTGCCTTCTTAAATGGTTTTATAGAAGAGGAAGTGTATGTTGAGCAACCCCCCGGTTTTATAGATCATGCTTTCCCTAATCATGTTTACCGGGTTCAAAAAGCTTTATATGGGTTGAAACAAGCTCCTAGGGCTTGGTATGCTCGCCTCTCTAGTTTTCTTGTTGAAAATGGTTTTTCAAAAGGAACAATTGATAACACTCTTTTTGTGTGAAAAAGGAAAAATGATTTTATTTTAGTTTAAATATATGTGGATGACATTATTTTCGGTGCTACTAATGAATCCTTGTGCAAGGAATTTTCTAAAGTTATGCAAGATCACTTTGAGATGAGTATGATGGGAGAGCTTACATTCTTTCTCGGGCTACAAGTCAAGCAAACTAAGGATGGGATCTTCATTTCACAAAGCAAGTATGCAAAGGAATTGGGGAAAAAAATTCAATTTGGAGAATTCTAAGCATGCGCCTACTCCCATGAGTACTAGTGTTAAGCTTGATGCGGATGAGAGTGGTGAAGACGTGGACCAAAAATTATACCGAGGTATGATAGGTAGTCTTCTTTATCTTACCGCTAGTAGACCCGACATCATGTTTAGTGTATGTGCATGTGCACGTTTTCAAGCCTCTCCCAAAGCGTCTCATTTAATTGCGGTTAAAAGAATCATTAAGTATGTTAATGGAACTTTTAACCTTGGCTTATTTTATCCAAGAAGCACCTCTTTTGATTTATATGGTTTTTGTGATGCCGAATTTGCCGGATGTAAGGTAGATCGCAAGAGTACTAGTGGAACATGCCAATTCTTAGGAAATTCACTTGTTTCTTAGGCTTCTAAGAAACAAAATTGTGTTGCATTGTTCACTACGGAAGCGGAATACATTGCCGCCGGCTTATGTTGTGCTCAAGTCTTATGGATGAAACAAAGCTTAGTTGACTATGATTTGAGTTTTCAAAATATTAAAATCTTTTGTGATAATACAAGTGCTATAAATATTTCCAAAAATTCGGTTTTGCATTCTAGAACTAAACATATTAATGTACGCCATCATTTCTTACGCGATAATGTAGAGCGACAAGATGTATCCCTAGTGTTTGTTGACACAAAATCTCAACTAGCGGATATATTTACTAAGCCTCTAGGAGAGGATGATTTTTGTCGCATAAGAAATGGTTTGGGCTTATGCACTATGTGAAAGTTCTACATTGTTTGCTTGTTTAGTTGCATTTTATATTTCTCTTTAACACAATTGATGGTGACAAAGGGGGAGAGAAATCTCCTCATTTGTTGCATATACTTAGGGGGAGCTCATAGATAGGGGGAGCACCTATCTATAAGCTATTTTATTTTTGCTCTTATAATGGTTGGTTGTCATCATCAAAAAGGGGGAGACTGTTAGCCCTTATGTTTTGCTGATGTTTTACAACCACCATTAACGGTACTAATGGCTTATTGAGTGCAAATGTAGTAAACTCATTTATCAAGCTTGTTAGTGCCATTCATGGAGGATTGGATGGAATATACGCTACAACGATGATATCCAAATGAGGAGGAGGCATAGTGATGAAGCAATGTTATTTCAAGAACAACAAATTCATATAAAAGCTTCATCCAAACTCAAGCTATATCAAGACTCAAAGATTATATTCTATGTGAGGATATTAGCTCTGATTTTACTTGAAGCTATTGGGACTCACACACACGTTTTCATACTTAAGCTTTTAAGCGTTTTTCGCAAAATACTATTTTTCACAAGTATGAGGACCTATCTGCAAAATTCCTTTTCTAAACAGTTTGTTTTTAGTATTAAAAATATTTTACAAAGTTTCATAATTTTCAGAGGTCATATAAATATTTTCTAAATATTTTAGTTTGAGTAAAAACACAATTCTGGAGCATATCAGAATGCGGTCGACCGCACCGGTCGACCGCACTTAAGGTCTTTCGTCACTAGGCTCCAGAGAGGTCGTCGGTCGACCGGTGCGGTCGACCGAAATCTCGATTTTTATATCGGTCGACCGCACCGGTCGACCGATGATGGTTCTGCTTGTTTTCTAAGTTTTCAAAGCTGCTCGTGGTCGACCGTATTTTCGGTCGGTCGACCGAATTCATCTTTTCGGTCGACCGAACATTCTGGTAGTCGACCGATGGTTTATTCGGTCAACCGTGCCTTTTTCTCAAATGGTCGTTTGCCTTGTTTACTGTGCTTTCACTTAACTGTGTTTGGCACAGTCTGTGGCAATGGTCTGAATAGGAGATTATTTTCTTAATTGGGAAGATTGAGTTATGATTTTAAAATGATTAATCTTTTCTATTTAAACCCAGACTTCTTCTTCTTCCAGTTGCCCTAACTTCTGTTGGACCCTAGAGGGGGGGTGATTAGGGTCAAGAGGCTCTAATATGCAATAAAAATTCAGCACAAGCAAATCACAAATTAGTAAAGCAATTAAAGCAAGAGAAATAGAGTTAGGAGTTCGTTATCCTTGACGCACGATGTGTTAACGAGGTTCAGCCCTCTGGCCTACATCCCCGCTCCCCACTCTCGAGGAGAAATCCACTACACACCCGGTTTGGAAGCCGGAACTTCGTCTACACAGTGATCTCCACAGATCTCTCTCACTACACAGTTTGATCTCAACAGATCACACCCTCACAGTAGATCTTACACAAGATCTCACTCACACAGCAGAAGAAAAAAGTGAAAGACTCTCTCTTTACACAGCCCCTATGACAAAGAGAAAGGTTACTGAAGCTGGGAAGTGAATCACACTTAAAACAGAGAGAAAACAGGATTTGAAAATTTTTCTCAGGAAACAGAAAGCTCTCTCTGGTTTT
>NC_033803.1:14422090-14465880 GCF_001876935.1 Asparagus officinalis
CGGTCGACCGATTTCTGACATATTCTGAAATCAGGTTATTTGACCAAGTTGAAATATTTCCAAAATATTCATTTGACCTCTGAAAATTCTGAAACTTTGTAAAATGTTTTTAATACTAAAAACAAACTGCTTGGAAAAAGAATTTTGCAGATAGGTACTCATACTTGTGAAAAATAGTATTTTGTGAAAAACGCTTAAAAGCACAAGTCTAAAAACGTGTGTGTGATTCCCAATAGCTTCAAGTAAACTCAGTAACTCTTTGCCTACATTCTAGCACTAGAGAGAAAAACAAAAGAAAGCTAATATCCTCATATAGAGAGCAATATACTTGAGCTTTGATATAGCTTGAATCGGATGAAGCTTTTAGTTGAATTTGTCGTTCTTGAAATAACGTTGCTTCATCTCTTGGCCTCCTCCTCCTTTGGATATCTTCGTTGTAGCATATATTCCATCCATCCTCCATTAATGGCACTAACGAGCTTGATAAATGAATTTACTACATTTTCACTCAATAAGCTATTAGTACCGATAATGGTGGTTGTAAAACATCATCAAAACATAAGGGCTAACAATCTCCCCCTTTTTGATGATGACAACCAACCATTATATAAGAGCAAAAATAAAATAGCTTATAGATAGGTGCTCCCCCTATCTATGAGCTCCCCCTAAATATATGCAACAAATGAGGAGATTTCTCTCCCCCTTTGTCACCATCAAAAATGGGGTAAAGAGAAATGCCAAATGCAAAATGCAACTAATCAAGCAAGCAATGTAGAACTTTCACATAGTGCATAAGCCCAAACCATTTCTTATGCGACAAAAATCATCCTCTCCAAGAGGCTTAGTAAATATATCCGCTAGTTGAGATTTGGTGTCAACAAATACTAGGGATACATCTTGTCGCTCTACATGATCGCGTAAGAAATGATGGCGTACATCAATATGTTTAGTTCTAGAATGCAAAACCGAATTTTTGGAAATATTTATAGCACTTGTGTTATCACAAAAGATTTTAATATTTTGAAAATTCAAATCATAGTCAACTAAACTTTGTTTCATCCATAAAACTTGAGCACAACATAAGCCGGCGGCAATGTATTCCGCTTCCGTAGTGGACAATGCAACACAATTTTGTTTCTTGGAAGCCCAAGAAACAAGGGAATTTCCTAAGAATTGGCATGTTCCACTAGTACTCTTGCGATCTACCTTACATCCGGCAAAGTCGGCATCACAAAAACCATATAAATCAAAAGAAGTGCTTCTTGGATAAAATAAACCAAGGTTAAAAGTTCCATTAACATACTTAATGATTCTTTTAACCGCAATTAAATGAGACGCTTTGGGAGAGGCTTGAAAACGTGCACATGCACATACACTAAACATGATGTCGGGTCTACTAGCGGTGAGATAAAGAAGACTACCTATCATACCTCGGTATAGTTTTTGGTCCACATCTTCACCACTCTCATCCGCATCAAGCTTAACACTAGTACTCATGGGAGTAGGCGCATGCTTAGAATTCTCCAACTTGAATTTCTTCACCAATTCCTTCGCATACTTGCTTTGTGAAATGAAGATCCCATCCTTAGTTTGCTTGACTTGGAGCCCGAGAAAGAATGTAAGCTCTCCCATCATACTCATCTCAAAGTGATCCTGCATTACTTTAGAAAATTCCTTGCACAAGGATTCATTAGTAGCACCGAAAATGATGTCATCCACATATATTTGAACTAAAATGAAATCATTTTTCCTTTTTCTCACAAAAAGTGTGTTATCAATTGTTCCTTTTGAAAAACCATTTTCAATAAGAAAACTAGAGAGGCGAGCATACCAAGCCCTAGGAGCTTGTTTCAACCCATATAAAGCTTTTTGTACCCGGTAAACATGATTAGGAAAAGCATGATCTATAAAACCGGGGGGTTGCTCAACATACACTTCCTCTTCTATAAAACCATTTAAGAAGGCACTTTTAACATCCATTTGAAAAAGTTTGAAATTTTTAAAGCTAGCAAATGCCAAAAACATCCTAATAGATTCCAACCTTGCAACCGGTGCAAAGGTTTCATCATAGTCTATGCCCTCCTCTTGATTGTATCCTTGGGCAACCAAACGAGCTTTATTTCTAGTTACAATGCCATGTTCATCAAGTTTGTTTCTAAAAACCCATTTTGTACCAATAACACTAGCATTGTTAGGTCTAGGAACTAACTTCCAAACTTCATTTCTTTGAAAATTGTTTAATTCTTCATGCATAGCCAAAACCCAAAACTCATCATTTAAAGCATCATTAACCTTTTTAGGTTCTAGTTGAGATAGAAATGCAACATTACCACATTCACTCAAGGCTTTTGAGCGAGTTATAACTCCTTTTGAAGGGCTCCCAATGATTTGTTCCTTTGGGTGGTTTGATGTGAATTTCTAAGCTTTAGGTTGTTCAACTTGATCTTGAGCATTTGTGCAATCTACATCCTTTTGAGCTTCTATAGAGGGAGTGTCATTGATTTGCAACAAGTCCAATCCTCCCTCAATATCATCATCATCATCTTTCCTAGGCAACACAACTTGAGAGCCAACATTAGTCTCATCAAAAGTAACGTTTATAGACTCTTCAACAACGAGGCTTCGTTTATTGAAGACCCTATAAGCCTTACTTCGAGGTGCATAACCCAAGAAAATACTAACATTAATTTTTGAATCAAATTTATCATGGTGAACCAAAGACACGAAAATAACCAATGAAAGGAGTTTTTCCATAATAAAGTTCATAAGGAGTTTTCTTAAGCTTTGGTCTAATCAAAACACGATTTAAAACATGGCAAGCCGTATTGACAGCTTCCGCCCAAAAATATTTTGGTAAATCAAATGAGTTTAACATAGTGCGTGCCATCTCTTGTATGGTGCGATTTTTCCGTTCAACAACACCATTTTGTTGTGGTGTTCTAGGAGCGGAAAACATATGAGTTATACCATGATGAGCACAAAAATCATAGAAAAATTTATTTTGAAATTCACCACCATGATCACTTCTTATTTTAACAACTTTCAAATCTTTTTCATTTTCAATCCTTTTAACATGATTAGCAAATTCTTCAAAACAATCATTTTTCTTTGTAAGAAATATTGTCCATGTAAAACGAGAAAAATCATCAATAATCACAAAAACATAGTGTTTGCCTCCAAGAGAGGTAACACGCATAGGACCAAATAAATCAAGATGAAGTAATTGCAAAGGTTTAGAAGTTGATACCTCATGGATGGATTTGAAAGAAGACTTTGTTTGTTTACCTTTGGCACAATCATCACAAATTGTATCTTTTATGAATTGCAAGCTAGGTAGCCCTTTCACAAGATTCTTCTTAGACAATTTTGATATTAATTCCATATTTGCATGTCCAAGTCTCTTGTGCCAAATCCAAGGATTTTCATCAATTGCCGCAAGTCACTTCACATTTTGATTCACTAACTCATTCATCTCAAAAATGTAAACATTAGACTTGCGATTTGCAATAAAAATAATTTTTCCATCCATACTAATGATGCATTTATCCGGTTTAAAAGAAATATCAAAATCCTCACAAATTGTATCTTTTATGAAGTGCAAGCTAGGTAGCCCTTTCACAAGATTCTTCTTAGACAATTTTGATATTAACTCCATATTTGCATGTCCAAGTCTCTTGTGCCAAATCCAAGGATTTTCATCAATTGCCGCAAGACACTTCACATCTTGATTCACTAACTCATTCATCTCAAAAATGTAAACATTAGACTTGCGATTTGCAATAAAAATAATTTTTCCATCCATACTAATGATGCATTTATCCGGTTTAAAAGAAATATCAAAACCTTTATCACTTAATTGGCTAATGCTAAGAAGATTATGATTCAAGCCATTTACTAAATAAACATCTTCAATAATGGGTGAGGGTTTCTTACCAATAGAACCGATACCAATGATTTTACCTTTCTCACCACCACCGAAGGAGACATTGCCTCCTTCAATCCTTGATAGGGTTGCAAATAACTCTTTGTTGCCCGTCATATGATGTGAGCAACCACTATCAAGGTACCACATCTCCTTACGTCGTTGCCGTGACGTTCCCTACAAAAGAAGAAGATGAAGGTGTAGTAGCTTTAGGTACCCATGTCTTGGGTCCTTGGTGGTTAGTAGTTTTGGTACCTTTGGGTACCCATATCAAACCATAAAAATCTTCATTGTCTTTAATTCTACAATGAGTAGAAATGTGTCCATGTCTCATACAATAGGTGCATACAAAATTTCTTTTGTATGTACGATTGTTAGAATCACGAAACCTATTTCTACCATGGTGATTGTAGTTGGCATAAGCATGAGTGGGTCTAGTCCTACAACCCTCAATTTCTAGTCTTTCAATCTTTGATCTTAATTGCTTGTTCTCAAAATCGAGATCTCCAAGCAATTTATCTTTTAGAGCAAGAGAGGTTGTTAGCTGTTCTCGAAAATAACCAATGAAAGGAGTTTTTCCATAATAAAGTTCATAAGGAGTTTTCTTAAGCTTTGGTCTAATCAAAACACGATTTAAAACATGGCAAGCCGTATTGACAGCTTCCGCCCAAAAGTATTTTGGTAAATCAAATGAGTTTAACATAGTGCGTGCCATCTCTTGTATGGTACGATTTTTCCGTTCAACAACACCATTTTGTTGTGGTGTTCTAGGAGCGGAAAACATATGAGTTATACCATGATGAGCACAAAAATCATAGAAAAATTCATTTTGAAATTCACCACCATGATCACTTCTTATTTTAACAACTTTCAAATCCTTTTCATTTTCAATTCTTTTAACATGATTAGCAAATTCTTCAAAACAATCATTTTTCTTTGCAAGAAATATTGTCCATGTAAAACGAGAAAAATCATCAATAATCACAAAAACATAGTGTTTGCCTCCAAGAGAGGTAACACGCATAGGACCAAATAAATCAAGATGAAGTAATTGCAAGGGTTTAGAAGTCGATACCTCATGGATGGATTTGAAAGAAGACTTTGTTTGTTTACCTTTGGCACAATCCTCACAAATTGTATCTTTTATGAAGTGCAAGCTAGGTAGCCCTTTCACAAGATTCTTCTTAGACAATTTTGATATTAACTCCATATTTGCATGTCCAAGTCTCTTGTGCCAAATCCAAGGATTTTCATCAATTGCCGCAAGACACTTCACATCTTGATTCACTAACTCATTCATCTCAAAAATGTAAACATTAGACTTGCGATTTGCAATAAAAACAATTTTTCCATCCATACTAATGATGCATTTATCCGGTTTAAAAGAAATATCAAAACCTTTATCACTTAATTGGCTAATGCTAAGAAGATTATGATTCAAACCACTTACTAAATAGACATCTTCAATAATGGGTGAGGGTTTCTTACCAATAGAACCGATACCAATGATTTTACCTTTCTCACCACCACCGAAGGAGACATTGCCTCCTTCAATCCTTGATAGGGTTGCAAATAACTCTTTGTTGCCCGTCATATGATGTGAGCAACCACTATCAAGGTACCACATCTCCTTACGTCGTTGCCGTGACGTTCCCTACAAAAGAAGAAGATGAAGGTGTAGTAGCTTTAGGTACCCATGTCTTGGGTCCTTGGTGGTTAGTAGTTTTGGTACCTTTGGGTACCCATATCAAACCATAAAAATCTTCATTGTCTTTAATTCTACAATGAGTAGAAATGTGTCCATGTCTCATACAATAGGTGCATACAAAATTTCTTTTGTATGTACGAATGTTAGAACCATGAAACCTATTTCTACCATGGTGATTGTAGTTGGCATAAGCATGAGTGGGTCTAGTCCTACAACCCTCAATTTCTAGTCTTTCAATCTTTGATCTTAATTGCTTGTTCTCGAAATCGAGATCTCCTAGCAATTCATCTTTTAGAGCAAGAGAG
Source organism: Asparagus officinalis (assembly GCF_001876935.1). Taxonomy (NCBI): domain Eukaryota; kingdom Viridiplantae; phylum Streptophyta; class Magnoliopsida; order Asparagales; family Asparagaceae; genus Asparagus; species Asparagus officinalis. The sequence continues at coordinate 14,428,026 of NC_033803.1, forward strand.
GTTGTTAGTTGTTCTAGCTTAATATCACAAGAGGCATGCAATTTTTTGAAAGAAGAGTATTCTTTAGACATTCTTTTAAATTCAAAGTTCAACTCTTCTAAAGCCATAGCTATGTCACATTGCATATAAAAAGATTCACTTTCGGCCTCGGATATTACCTCATGTTCATTTGCCATGAAACAAACATTTGGGTCATGAAGAGCAAGTTTGGCTCCTTCTTCATCACTATCCGAGTCACTTGGTTCGGATTCTTCCCATCCGGCATACATAGCCTTCTTCTTCTTGTACTTCATGTACTTTTCTTTGAGCTTGGGGCAATCCTTAGCGATGTGACCCGGTTCATTGCACTCAAAACATTTACCTACACGAGAGGAAAACTTGTTGTTAGATCGGGGGTTAAATTTTTTGTTCATCTTTATGAGTCTAGAGATTCTTCTAGAGAGATGAGCCACTTCTCTAGAAAAATCGACTTCACTCTCCGACGACGAAGATGAGTTGTCACTAGCTCCTTTGAGAGCTATGGTCTTCAACTTTGGTGACGGCTCCTCAACTTCTCGTGATGGCACTTCCTCCTTCTCCTTCCCCTTGAGCTTCTTCTCATGCACTTTGAGCTTTCCGATAAGGCTATCAAGAGCTAAGGTAGTGAGGTCATGAGCTTCCTCAATGGCCGTAGCCTTGGGCTCCCATGCCGGAGTCAATGAGCGAAGTATCTTGTAGTTCATCTCTTGAATGGATAATTGCTTATCTAGACCATGTAATTCATTGATGATATTAGTAAAACGGGAAAACATAGCATCAATGGATTCATTTGGAAGGATTTTAAATAGCTCATAATCATGCATGAGTCCACTAATCTTAGATTCCTTAACTTGGGGTGTTCCTTCATGTGTGACACATAATTTTTGCCAAATTTCGTATGCGGTTGCACACGTGAAAACCCTATTGTATTCATTGGGGGAAAGACCATATATTAAGGCGTTCATGGCCTTAGCATTGAGATCGGCAATGTGCCTTTCATCATCGGACATGTTCTCAACTTTGGACTTCTCTACATATTTCTTTTCTATGAGCCCTAGGATGTCAATTTCAATGCAACGAAGGTAAATTCTCATTCTAGCCTTCCAATAAGCAAAATTTTTCCCTGTGAAGAGTGGTGGTATAGTGGTGGATTGTCCTTCCAACATATGCATATTCAAAGAGGCCTCCATGGGATCTTTTCTCTAAGGTGATTAAACCAAAAACTGATATAGAGACCAAGCTCTGATACCAATTGTTGGACCCTAGAGGGGGGGTGATTAGGGTCAAGAGGCTCTAATATGCAATAAAAATACAGCACAAGCAAACCACAAAACAAAAAAGCAATTAAAGTAAGAGAAATAGAGTTAGGAGTTCGTTATCCTTGACGCGCGATGTGTTAACGAGGTTCGGCCCTCTGGCCTACGTCCCCGCTCCCCACTCTCGAGGAGAAATCCACTACACACCCGGTTTGGAAGCCGGAACTTCGTCTACACAGCGATCCCTAATGATCTCTCTCACTACACAGTTTGATCTCAACAGATCACACCCTCACAGTAGATCTTACACAAGATCTCACCCTCACAGCAGAAGAAAAAAGTGAAAGACTCTCTCTTTACACAGCCCCTATGACAAAGAGAAAGGTTACTGAAGCTGGGAAGTGAATCACACACAAAAACACAGAGAAAAACAGATTTGAAAATTTTCTCAGGAAAACAGAGCTCTCTGGTTTTTGCAAACGTTTTTTCTCAGGAAGAAACAGAGCTCTCTGGTTCTCTTTCAAACGTTAGGCTTAGAGAAGAAGAAGCAGGCTTGGGGGTTTTTATAAAAGAGTTTAAATCAATAAAAACAAAAACCCAATCTTCCTATTTAGGAAGATAATCTACTTTGCAGGTTGTGACCTCAGACTGTGCCAATCACTAATAAGTGAAAGCACAGGAGTCGAGGCGAAAAACGACCGTTTTAAAAAATCGCGGCTGACCAAATCGGTTGACCGAAGAAATAATCGGTCGACCGAAAATACCGTCGGTCGACCGACCGAAAAATTCGGTCGACCGCGGGCAGCTAAAGAAATTGCCTCGTCGGTCGACCGGCACGGTCGACCGATTAGAAGATTGAAAATTCGGTCGACCGTATCGGTCGACCGACGACAATCTGGAAAGATACTAAGGAAAGGTCATAGGATCGGGCGACCGGGCCGGTCGACCGATTTCTGATATTTTCCAGAAAACAGATTTTTGACCAACTTGAAATATTTGCAAAATATTTATTTGACCTCTGAAAATTCTGAAACTTTGTAAAATGTTTTTAATACTAAAAACAAACTGTTTGGAAAAAGAATTTTGCAGATAGGTACTCATACTTGTGAAAAATAGTATTTTGTGAAAAACGCTTAAAAACCTAAGTATGAAATCGTGTGTGTGATTCCCAATAGCTTCAAGTAAAATTAGTAACTCTTTGCCTACATTCTAGCACTAGAGAGAGAAACAAAAGAAAGCTAATATCCTCATATAGAGAGTAATACTTGAGCTTTGATATAGCTTGAATCGGATGAAGCTTTTAGTTGAATTTGTCGTTCTTGAAATAACGTTGCTTCATTTCTTGGCCTCCTCCTCCTTTGGATATCTTCGTTGTAGCGTATATTCCATCCAACCTCCGTTAATGGCACTAACGAGCTTGATATATGAACTTACTACATTTACACTCAATAAGCCATTAGTACCGATAATGGTGGTTGTAAGAACATCATCAAAACATAAGGGCTAACAACTTCTGCTGAAAAACCAGAGAGACGCTGTCTTCTGAGAAAAATTTTCAAACTCTGTTCTTTGTGGTTTTTCACTGTGTTTCTTGTGTGAGTTCACTTCCCAGCTTCAGTACTCTTTCTCTTTGCCATAGGGACTTGTAAAGAGAGAGTCTTGCAATCATTTCTACTGTTGTGTGAGTGTGATCTTGTGTAGATCAACTGTGAGGGTGTGGGATCTGTTGAGATCAACTGTATAGTGAGAGATTGAGAGGGAATCACTGTGTAGACGAAGTTCCGGCTTCCAAACCGGGTGTGTAGTGGATTTCTCCTCGAGAGTGGGGGAGCGGGGACGTAGGTCAGCGGACCGAACCTCGTTAACACATCATTTTACAAACTCACAACACTTTTCTTACAAACTTATTCTCTTCTCTCAAAACTCTGCCTCACACTTCAAACTTCGTACATATATATAGACCATCCAAGAAACTTCAAGAAAGATTCTCCATTATTTTCCATTAACGTGACAACGCATAAAGATGACAGCGACATGCGTATAACGACATTCGTTCATATTAGTAACAGTAAGATGCTTTGACTTTTTAAAAAGCTACTTTATAAAGTAACTTTAGATGAGTGAATTCTAGATGGCTCCCCGAGGCTTAATCTAGAATCTTTATCTGCTTATGCAGCTGGGCTTTTGCCTTTAAGGTCTGGTGGATTATTGAATATTTTTGCCCAGAAATCATCACGGTCTTTGGCATCTTGAATTGGTGTGTCTTCTTCCATTGAAGACGTATGCCTATGAGTCTCACTAGTGTCAAAGGCTTCAAAAAATTGTCTTTTAAAATGCTCCAAACATTTTTGTTTTATTTCTGATTCGGAGCTATGAGTGTATTTTCTCCTCATCATTTTCGCAATCTTCATCATTGGATTATCTTGTTTGATTTCTTGAGTCATATGAGACTCCAGTACAGAAGTATTTTCTGTATTATCTCTTCAAGTTATTTTACCTTAGTATCAAGGCACATTCCGTTCCACCATTTGCAATAGTATTTTTTTCTAAGAACGAGCATATGAGAAGGGGTCCAATCACAAATAATAGACCAATTCCAGATCCATGGGATCTTAACTTCAGCAAAGAAGTGTATTAAACACATGCCATCTATAAGCTGGCTTTCGTCCATTCGTGCAAGAATAGGATGAGAATCTACCCAAGAAGAGTATAACTTCATTAAGGGTTCTGGAATAATACCAATTTCAATACCATACGTTTCCCACCATTTATAGAACTAAGTAGGAACGCCCTTTTGAAGAGCTTCAGAATAAATTTTTATAAGCCAAGTGTGCTTCTGTTTGGGATTCTGGTATAAGAATATCTTATTAAAGGCCTGTTTATAGTCCTAATAATTGAAGTTATAAACTTCGTTTGTATTTTGAACTCTGACAAGTGGCAGCTCCTGATTAGGATTTAGTGCCCAATTTCTAGGAAGTATAACTTCCTGAATAATGCATTTACTGAAGCTTGGAGGGACATTATGATTATCTGTTGTCCAAAAATGTGTAATTTCCATGCCCTTTTGCATCAATAGAGTCTTCATCCAGGCTCTTGGTTTTAAAGATAAAGTTGGATAATATGTATCCTACATATATCTCTACCTTAATTTTTCTGGATCATTCATTAAGGGAATATCCTCTTATTCTAGATACAGAACAATATCAGACTAAGGTTTTTCAACCCATTCTGTCTCTTGCTTTACTATAGAAGTAAAGGGTTCAGGAGTTTGTTCCTATGTAATAAGATCGTTTATGCCTTTATAAAAGGCTTGAGATGGATGCGAAGAATTATGTTTCTCCGAAATAGTATGCCATGAACTGGGCTGAGATGGAGTATAACTCCTTTCTGAACTAGTTTGGCCTATAAGGCCTGAACTGGAAGTTGGGCTTGGGCCTCCTCTCCCCCTCCCTGAAAAGGAGGGATTAATCCATCTCTTTTGTACCATGTAAAAATTCACGAGTTAAAAAACCAGGAAGGTGATTATAATCCCCTTTAATATACTCAATTTTAAATTGATACATGGCTAATTCAGCCTGCCATCTGGCAAATATTTGTTTAGAAACTAAATTTTTAACATCTTTCTCAATAATACTTTTGGCAGAACTACAATCAATTCTTAATAAAAATTCTTGGTTTAGAATATCATCTCTAAATTTTGAAAAACACCTAATTATAGAAAGCATTTCTTTTTTGATTGTAGAATAATTAAATTGGGTTTTATCCCATTTACCAGAGGTAAAACGAACTAATTATTCTTTATTGGTTTGGGGGTCAACTTGTTTTAATATACCACCATAACCAATATTAGATGCATCAATTTCAACTATTTTGAACCAATGAATATTAGCAAGATGAATACATGGTAAATTTTTAACTTTAAGTTTAATTCAACTATTTTGAACCAATGAATATTAGCAAGATGAATACATGGTAAATTTTTAACTTTAAGTTTAATTTTTCTTACAGCAGCAGTATGTTGTATTAGCAAGATGAATACATGGTAAATTTTTAACTTTAAGTTTAATTTTTCTTACAGCAGCAGTATGTTGCTGAGTCCAAGGCTTCGCATTCTTTTTTAAGCCTATCATATAAAAGGACTGTATCTTTCGCCTGATCTTTATAATAATCTACAACATAATTTAATGCTCCTAAAAATCTTTATAACTGTTTGATATCAGTTATCTTATCGGGAAATTTAGAAGCAAATTCTATACTTCTATCAATAGGAATAGCAGTTCCTTTTTCTATATTATGACCTAGAAATCTGATCTGAGTTTGAAATAATTTCATTTTGGGGGAAGATATAGCTAACCCATTTTTAATAGCTAAGTTTCTGAAAATTTCTAAATGCTTAATATGTTGATCAAAACTATGAGAAAATATCAAAATGTCATCTTTATATGACAATATAAAATCCGTATAAGGAATAAATATGTCATTCATAATATTCTAAAATTCAGAAGGAGCATTTTTAAGCCCAAATGGCATAATATTTCATTCATAATGTCCAAATAAAACAATAAAGGCAATTTTATATTTAACTTTTTCTTCTATTTGAATCTGCCAATAGCCTGATTTTAAATCAAATTTTGAAAAGATTTTTGTATTAGTAATACGATTTAACAAATCCCTTTTATTAGGAATTGGATATCTGATCCATTTAAGGACATAATTTAAGGGTTTATAGTTTATAACTAATCGAGGAACTCGTCGTTCTCTTTCAGCTGCATTATTCACATAGAATGCAATACAGCTCCAAGGAGAATATGATCTCCTTATTAATTTTTTCTCTATAAGAGCTTGTATTTCTTTTTTTGCATAAATCAAGGTATTCTTGATTCATTTGGCATGGACGAGATTTAGTAGGAATATTTTTCTCATTGAATCCCTCTATATAGGGTAAAGTAACAATATGTTATTTTCTATTCCAAAAGGCATTTGGAACATCACTGCAGACAGTGAGTTTAAATTTATTTCCGATTTGACTTATTAAGTCTTTTTGTTTTTTAATTTGTTCTTCAACTTGAACAAATACTACTTCTTCTTTAAGAAAATTTATTTGATTTTCTTTTAAAATGATATTTTTGACTTCATTTAACATTTTAGTTTGAGGATCAGTAATAAATTCAAATATAATTTCTTTATCCTCATATGTAGCTCGAATACCATTAGTGTCAATTTGACTAATAGGCATAATAGTATGCAGAAATGGAGTTCCCAGAATTATATGTTAAGATAAATTTTTAACTAAAATACAGGGAGTTGGTATACAAGTCCCTTGGACACATATATGTGCTTGTGGTAATTTATATTTTACTTCTAATTGATTACCATTGGCACTACTTAAAGTCTGAGTAGTTTTTTCAAAGAATTTTGACGGGATTATACCCTCATTTATGCAGTTTAGATCTGCACCACTATCAATCAGAGCTATAAGATCTGATATATACAATTGATCTGCAACTACTAAAGTAATTCTTATATACCACTTTTGAGAGATAACTTGTTGCAATATTTGCAACAGAGCATTATTTTCATTTTCACTTTCACTCTGTTCATTTTGTTGAACTATATTTTTATTACTTTCATTATCTTCATCAAGTCGTGAGAGAATATATTTATTCTCTTGTTTTAATTCTTTTACTTCCTTTTTTAATTCTTGTATCTCTTTATTAAGAGATGATAAAGATATATCTTTAGAAGTAGATGTAATATTTTGCCTTATTCTCTGTACCTCAGAGAATTTAAAAACATTATATATTTTTGGACTTTTATCTGTAGTTACTAAAGTTTTAAGTAATTCATTTTTTAAGTCGGGAGCTATATCTTCCGATAAAATTTTTGATAATAAATCCTTATTGGAATTTATCATATTAATGGAAAGTCCATTCATTTGAACTATAGCTTTCCAATAGTCAGCTTCTTTGTTGCGATTATTAATTGCACACTGACAAGTTTCTTCTTCTTCTTCAGATTCTGAAGTGGACGAATATGATTCGTCTTCAGTATCACTGTTAATTAAAATGTTATATAACATTCTTTTAAGACCTTTGTCTTCTATAACATTAATCTTTTTCTTTGTATAGCATTTGTTTGCATAGTGTCCGATACGACCACATTTATAGCAATGAATTTTATTTTTCTCTTGTTTAATTTTCTTTTTAGCCTCTTGTGGCTTTTCTTTTTCTTTTTCTTTGAAGAATTTTTCTTCTTTTTCTTAAAGAATTTTTTATTTTTTTCCTTTATTAGGAATGCTTTCTTTATCAACCTTATATGGTTGATCATAAGCAAATTACTCACAGAATTCTCCTAATTCTTTTCTTTTTTTAAGTCTTTGAGACTTTAATTGGTTTTTAAGCTTTAAGTCGTTGTATAAGGCTAAGCCTTCTTTTATACAGGCGTTCGATAAGTACCCATATGATAGGTTATCGTAGGGAATATATCCCCCATATTCAGATCAAATTTTATTTTGAACCTTTTCTGCAAATAATGTGGGTAAACCATCTATAAATTTGTCTTTCCAATGTGAGCTATTAGCATCGCTTAGAGACATAGCTCTGCTTAAATAGGTATCTTTATACCATCTAAAATGTGTTAAAGAAGGACATCTAAAATTTTATAATAAAGTCCTTATTCTTTCACCTTCATCAAGGTAAGCGCTAGTAAAATGGTGTGCTATGGCTAGCATCAAAGTATAGACAGCATCTTCTTGCTGAACACCATTTTCTATTTTAGTAGCTCCTAAGATTTCATTTCGAGCTTCAGCAAAAAGATAGTTGTCCCACCATCCTTTAAGGATGCCAGTAAAATCGCAAGTTATGAAAGAAGCTATCATTCTTTCATTATTTTCATTTTGTTTATATTTAGTTCCATACATAAGCATTCTATGTATAGTAGAATTTATTTGGGTGTCTGATAACCCATCTATATTCCATTCGTAGATATTTCTACCATTGTAATCTGCCTATAGATAGGCATTGTTTTCTTCAAATAAAACGTCTGCTGGAGTAGGTCTTTTATAATAATATCTTTCCAGTCTTTTTCGAGGATAATTTTTAATTTTATTTATCTCTGTAAAGTTATTCTCTACAGCTAATAATTCTGTTAACGGTATATTGTCAGAACTATCTGTATTAGACGATTCTTCTTATGTTTCAGATATAACTGCAGAAGTTGATGGTAACACTGTATTAAGTGTATGAATTCTAGCATTAGTTAATTTTTTAGCTAGAATATCTATAATTTCAGGGGTTATTTCACTGTCTTTTTTGAAGCCTGAAATATCAATTGGTGTTTTAATATTAGTTTGTTCTAATTTTCTTTGAGAAAATTTAGTCTTTTCTAACATTCTCAATGATGGTATAACCTTATTTATTTTAGATAACAATTTATCTAAAACGTCTTCAATTCTAATTAATTGATCTCATATAGTTTGAAGATGGATATTTGTATAATTATTTTGTTTAATAAATTTACTTAGTTCTTTCATATGTTCTTCATTAAACTCATTAGGTTTTATAAAAGCCGTAGCCTCTATAGTAGAGGGATAAACATCTTTTAGCTGTAACGGGTCAATTGGAGGATTAATAGATCTGCTAATTTTACCCGTAGTTGTTTTCCACTGTTTTAAGTGGTCTTCTAAAACTCCTATTCGAGTTTCTTGTTCTAACAGATATTTTTTAAAAAATCATGGAACAAAAAATTTAATTTCTTGTTTTAATTTAAGTTCCGCATAATATTTATCTACCCAGTTTAACTGGTCTTTTTTCGAAAAATTTTTAAAAAACCATTTTCAAAAATCTTGATGTTTTTCTAGGTAAAATTCTTTATTTAGAATTTTCCTTTCTAAACTTCCTTTTTCAAAATTCATTAGTTCATTCGAAAACTCATCTCCGTATTAGGAGGAGAAACTTTATCCTTATATAAAGGATGAGGAATATTATTATCGGATATATTAATCCCTTGAACAGAACTAGTTCTATAAGATTCAGATCGAGGCAATGAATTTCTGGCAGATACTGCCATGTCATGTATTCTGACAGTTCTAGATGGATTAAATGTTATTTCTACTTCTCCATCTGTAGTTTGCACAATTTGATCAATATCTTGATTAATAATATGCAATGGTTGCACAGCATTGGGTATAACCCAGTTTTTGGGAAAATTTACTTCATCCCATTTTACATGTCTGTTAACAGCAACATTAGAAGATAAAGCATTAGATTCTACCAGAACAGTTTTACCTGGTTTAGAATGATTTTTAGCCTTAGGAGCTAAACTGTTAAGAACTTTATAATGGATCCTATATATGATAGCAATTGTTTCAGATCCCGGAATAAAGTTATAACCATGAGTCTTTATATTAAGACTAATAGATTCGAGTATATTCGGATCAGTTAAAGATAAACTTAAATTAGGATAAACATTAAAATACATCGGTCCATTACAGAGACTGGTTTCCATAATACCCATTAAAAATTGGGTCCAGTTCAAACATCTTGAGTCTCTAAGGTGTTGGACCTTAGAGGGGGGGGGGTGATTAGGGTCTTAAGGTTATAATTGTGCAATAAAAATAAGACAAGCAATACACCACAAAAATGAATAACAAATGTAAAGGAGATAGAGTGAGAAATCGTTATCCAAGGGAGGCGCGATGTGTTAACGAGGTTCGGCCCGCTGACCTATGTCCCCGCTCCCCACTCTCGAGGAGAATCCACTACACAACCCGGTTTGGAAGCCAGAACTTCTTCTACACAACAATCTCCACGAGATCTCACAACTACACAGTTGATCACCACAAGATCACACTCCCACATAGTTGATCTTCACAAGATCAAGCTCTCAACAGTAGTAATGGTGTAAGAACTCTCTCTTTACAATGTCCCTATGGCAAAGAGAAAGATTACACTGAAGCTGGAATGTGAACACAGGAAAAACACAGAAAAACAGGTTTGAAAATTTTGGCTCTCAGTAAAAGAAAATCTCTGGTTTTTTTTAATGGCTTGGGACACTTGAGGAAGAAGGAGTATAGGGGTTTAAATAGGAGAAGATACAGCGTTTAAACTCATACCCTTAATCCCGCTAATCCAGAAAAATTGGCCCAGGCAAAAATCTGTACCAGAAGACCGTTCTGAAATTAAGCGATGGTCGACCGTACAATGTTCGCGATCGAGTCGCGAGAGTCCTACAGAAAGTTAAGAAATTTATTTCAGAAGAGTTCTGTGGTCGACCAGGCGGTGCGCCGTCGGAAATCTTGAGCTCGACGTGACGCGCGGTGGATCGCTCGTGAATGCTCTGCTTGCGACTGTACAGAATGAACTCAGGCTCGGGCGACCGTGCATGGTGATCGACGCACTGATACATACGAAAACACTGTTTTTGACTCTCTTAAAAAATCTGTAAAATATTTAATTGACTTCCAAAAATTGTGAAACTTTGTAAAATATTTTTAACACTAAAAGCAAATTGTTTGGAAAATGAATTTTGCGAATAGGTCCTTATACTTGTGAAAAATGATATTTTGTGAAAACGCTTAAAACTATAAGTATGAAAACGTGTGTGTGATATCCCAATAGCTTCAAATAAAATCTAAACTACTTGCCTACATTCTAGTAATAGAGAGAGAATAAAAACTAGCTAATATCCTCACATAGAATACAATTCGTTGAGTCTTGATATAGCTTGAGTTGATGAAGCTTCTTATTGCATTTGGTGTTCTTGAATGAATGTTGCTTCATCACTATGCTTCCTCCTCCTTTGGATATCATCGTTGTAGCGCATATTACATCCAATCCTCCATTTATGGCACTAACATTGTCACGCCCCGCTTCCCAAAATACCAGGGAATCGGGACGTGAACAAGCCTGCGACGTATTAGACTGAGGAGAGATAAGTGCTAGACCCCGTCTTCTCAATCTAATACGCTAAGCGTCTGGAAATAATTACAATGCGAAGGCACAGGTCCCCGATCACAGTAGCGAGAATATAATAAATAACTTAGAATAAGAAAATATACATATCACAACTGACTATCATCCCATGCATAATATTCGGGTCAAACGTGCCCTTATACAAGACTATCTGAAAGAAATACTAGAAAATATGAAATACATCGATCAACAGAATGGAAGGTGCTACAAAAGAAACTGAGAGGGATGACTAAGCCTCGGCTTCTTCTTCTCCGTCTGCAGGGCACTCCTGCTGAGAATCTTCTGGCTCCTGGAGATCTCCTAGCTGAACATGTTCTTCTCCTAAGTCTGACGTACACCAGAGAAAACAGGTGTACGTCAGGTGCATGGCGCACGGCAAGACCCGACCCCACAAAGAAAATAGAACGAACAGAAATCCAATGCGAAAAATGATACGAACTGAGAATCCAACAAAATCAACATGAAATCCACTACCAAAACATGATAAACATAAGAATCCGTAAATCAACCGGGTAACGAAATCATGCAGCTAGCGATCAAAATAATCATCCAAGTAACATGTTCATACACTAGATGGAATTAATACTTAAAAATCTACAACTCGAGGCGTAGTACGTCGAGCGAAATAATCCAAACAAGGAAACCCTCATGTATATACCATATGCCTCAAATTGTAGATGATTAAATATTAATCCCGATCTAGGTATGGAAAGAAACATAACTGGCCTATATCTCACAAGGATCAAAACTCATCCAAGTAACAATTCATGTAACTAGCCATTCTATAACAAGTCACTGGTCCAACCGTCTAACCCCAGTGCGTATCGGTTCACTGGCCCAACAGACTAACCCAGTGCGTATCGGTTCACTAGCCTAACAAACTAACCCAGTGCGTATCGGTTCACTGACACAACAGACTAACCCAGTGCATATCGGTTCACTGGCACAACAGACTAACCCAGTGCGTATCGGTTCACTGGCACAATAGACTAACCCAGTGCGTATCGGTTCACTGGCCTAACAGACTATCCAGTGCGTATCGGTTCACTGGCCTAACAAACTCATCCAGTGCGCATCGGTTCTCTGGAGCGACCCTAGAGGATACATAAACAGTCACGTCTAATCACATGTACCAAGATTTCTCATCCCGGCTCTTCTTATTTTCTAAGCCAACAACACACAAGCCTCTAAATCTTATTCATGTCACATAGATCACTATAGTCATAAACTCCTAACGATTTTCAATTATAATAAAGAATGATAAATGCAATAAATACTAATTAACAGTGTCGTGGATCATGAACAAGAATCATGAACAACTACTAATAACAGTACAAGATGAAACTGCATCTATCAAATAAATATACATGAAATATCGAAATTTCCAATCATCATGCTCATAATTTATTAATTCCAAAATAAATCCTTTTAATTTATTTCTCATAAATTATTCAAAAATAACCTTTTAAATATATTATTATTATTATATATTATTCCATATGAACAGTAACTGTTTTATTTTTTTCTTTTTAATTATTCTAATTTTCTTTTTCGATAACAACTCTTAAAATTTATCTAGCTTTCAAAATGCAAGCTTGTCATTTTATATTCATCATTTCACAAGTAATCTACCACAATAATACTTAACAACATTCATCATCATCCCACGCATAATATCATAATATAAACAACATATATAATAAATAACAGATATAGAAATTGTAATGGTAATGAGGTGTTGCGGGATCTTGCCTACGATGTAGAGGGGGCTGTTTGCGTGGCGGCGGGACGGCGATCTCGGAGGCGGAGCGGGGCTGTTTGGGTGGTCGGATTCGGTGCTGGGAGGAAGAAGAAGAAGAAAGGAATGAGTTTTCTTTTGGTTCTCTGGAATTAAGAGAGAACCAGAGGAAAGAAGAATAAGAGGAGAGAGGGTGATTAGAGAGAGAGAGGATGAGCTGGATTTTAAGAGGAGGTTGAGTTGTCAAATTGTGAGAGGGAGAGAGAGGGTGTACGGGTATGGGGAGAAAAAGAAAGATTTTCTTTTTTTTTGGAAGGGGAGAGAGGAAAGGATTTGAGAGAATATGGGGTAAAAAGGAAGGTGTATTATGGGGAATGATTTGAATTGATTGGTGAAAATTTGGAAGGAATTCAAATTCAAATGAGAAAAAATAAGAGAGGGAAAATTCAAAAATTCCACATAATATTCTGAATTATATTAATAATTAATAATCAACCAAAAATCTTTTTATTAATATTTATATACTAATGTACTATACTCAAGTTTTCATTAATAATAACAAGGACATTAATAATATCAATCACCAAATGATTATATATAAAAATCACTAAACAGTAAATTAATATTTAGCAGAATTAAAAATACAAGACTATATATTTTATTATTTATTTATTTTGAAAACTCAGAAAATTCCAGAAATTAGGAAAAGTATTAATAAAATAAAATATAATATTTTAAATAATAGAAAAATTGTTTAAATACGTATCGAAAAATTTCGGTTGTTACAAACATGCTTGATATATATATATTAACTACATTATCACTCAACAAGCAATTAGTACCGATAATGGTGGATGTAAAACATCATCAAAACATAAGGGCTAACAATCTCCCCCTTTTTGATGATGACAACCAACCATTATATAGAAGCAAAATAAATATAGCTTATAGATAGTAGCTCCCCCTATCTATGAGCTCCCACTTACTATGTGCACAAATGAGGAGAGTTCTCTCCCCCTTTGTCACCATCAAAATGGGGTAAAAAAATAAACAAAAATGTATATGAAATGCAACTAATCAAGCAAACAATAGAACTCACTACAACAGACATGTCTTTTAGCGACCAAATTTTTTGTGAGAAATTAATTTTCCTTAACAAATATCACTTTCGACGAGGAAAATAGTGTTTCCTCGGTAAATATCAGTAGGTCTTCTACGAGGAATATATTTTCCTCACAGTAGACCACCTTCTACGATGAAAATTTTAGTTCCTCACTAAAGATGATCATGATTTGGTCTCCTAATTAGTTATTTTATTAGCGAGGAAATATGAGATTTTGGTGATGAACTTTTTCATCGCAAAATGCACACGAGGAAATAATCATTTCATCGTTGTTCTTTTGGCGGGAAATAGAGGAAAATTCGCCAAATATAACAGCGATAAAGTATGATTTCCTCGCTGAAGATCCATAATCTACGAGGAATCGTTTCCTCATCAAAAGAATCAATTAGCGAGGAAATAATAGTTTCCTCATTATTAGTTTGGCGGGGGAAAAAAACTCCGCCAATTTCAATGGTGACAAATTTAAGGCTTCCTCGCTAAAAGTTTTTGTTTTTACTAGGAACCATTTCCTCGTTAAAAAGAACCTATTAGCGAGGAAATTATAGTTTCCTCACTACTAATTTGGCGGAAAAATTTGCAACACCCGCCAAATTCATTGATGATAAATTAAAGGTTTCCTCGCTAAAATTTTTGTTTTACGAGGAACTGTTTCCTGGTTAAAAAACCTATTAGCGAGGAAATAATAGTTTCATCATTATTAGTTTGGTGGAAAATGTGCAAAACCCGCCAATTTCAATAGCAACAAATTTAAGGCTTCCTCGCTAAAAGTTTTTTTTTTACGAGGAACCGTTTTGTCATCAAAAAGAACTTTTTAGCGAGGAAATTATAGTTTCCTCATTATTAATTTGGCGAAAAAATATACAACACCCGCCAAATTCATTGACGACAAATTAAAGGTTTCCTCACTAATCTTTTTTTGTTTTACGAGGAACCCTTTCCTCGTTAAAAGAATCAATTAGTGAGGAAATAATAGTTTCCTCATTATTAGTTTGGTGGGAAAATGTGCAAAACCCGCCAAATTCAATGATGACAAATTTAAGGCTTCCTCGCTAAAAGATTTTGTTTTGCGAGAAATCATTTCCTTGTTAAAAAAACAATCAGCGAGAAAATAATAATATCCTCATTATTCATTGGTGAAGATTTTGGTGGGAATTTGGGTAAAAAGTAGGCAGGTACTCAAAGAAAAGAGCGGGGCTCTAATACCAATGGCCTAACAAATGTCCATATACAAGTCAACAATCGTGGGCCAATTTAGATTTTTTTGAATAAATATCCAGCACGAGGTAAAGCTCCAGTATGGATAGAAATAAGGATTTGGTTTGTCAAGTTAATGGTTCCTTTTTGTAGGTTTTTGCACAATTCACATGAAGATTAACAACCAGTTAATATTTATTCAGGTTCAAATGGATCCCAATGTAAAGGATTGCTCACAAATCTGATAAGATTTAAACAATTTGCGATTTTTGAATATATATTTATTTCATACTTTTGAAATTAGATTATGTTAATAGATAATATTGACTTCTGAAAATATTTCTCTCAATCTCAACACGGCGCTGCAGTGCTGCACTTTGAAACTTAGAGGTTCTCGTTTCACTACTACAAAAGGCCTTATTAGCAACAGTTAATAAGTAAACTGTTGTTAATGGGACCTATAAAAAACGGGATTCGGATCCTCTCCACGACAAAAAAGTAATGAAAAGATCACTATTTTTAATCTTAATTATTAATTACTTAGTAGGCGGTTTTGATACAATCTAAATCTAATACTCACCATACCCTTTTAATCTTAATTATTAATTACTTAGTAGGCGGTTTTGATACAATCTAAATCTAATACTCACCATACCCCCGTGTATTGCACTCGTTCCTAATTTGTACTCAAATAAAAAATCACAACCATCAACTAGATAATTAATGGTTGTGATTATATAGTGGTCTTTCCACTATTTTTTTCTAGTGGAGAGGATCTGAATCCTAAAAAACGGGACCACTGACAACTCACTTCATATTTCTATTTGAAATGGTTTCCTTTTTTTCTTTTTTATAATTAATTAACCAAAATCTGAATTCTTAGGGAGGGGGAAAACAAAAACTTAGGCGGCAACATGGGGGAAAAAATCCTAACTATTAGTTTTAATTGGTATTTAATCGGATTAGATTAGCATAAGACCCTAATCACCCCCCTCTAGGGTCTTACACCTCTTCCTTTATTCGGCGCCCCCGCCTCCCTCCGCCCCACCGCCCTCTCTCCCCTCTCCATGTTCCTCTATTCGGCTTCCCCGCCCGCCTCTCCGCCGGCCTCCTTTCTCTCACTGCACGATAGGTTAAGACGATGCTCTGATATTCGTAAGTGCACTCCAATCCTTGTTCTTGCAGATATAATGTTACTGTAATTAGTTTACTATCGGTTTATTTCCTCGATATTTATTTTTCATCAATGGCATCCTGGTGTTTTACTTGATGACCTAGCGATAGCAGGGATGAGGGTACTAGCATCACAAGGTTAGTTGATTGCCTTTCCTATAGGGCACCTGACTCTGTAAGTTTCTCTTTGGTAAACCCCTGGGTTTAGTATTTTGATGGTGTATGATCTTGCACATGCTTCTCTAGCATTGAAGCAATCTTTTCTACCCTCTGGAGAAAGTATTATCCTTCTAGTACTATAGCACTTATCAAAGATTATCCAAAACCTCTGTATGTAAATTTTCCAAGCAATTTTTTTTTTGCTGCAGGATGCATCGTGCAGGTCCACACAAGCAGATTTACTATGAGCCTAGGGAAGTAAAAGCTGCAATAGTTACTTGTGGAGGCCTATGTCCTAGTCCAAATGATGTTATTAGACAGGTATAATTTTCTCTCATCTTCACTAGTAAAATCACTAGGCACCCGTTTTTTTGCCTACTCATCAAGGTCGGATATTTTCTCTTAACTCATGTCCTAGAATCAAATTCTATATGTATCATGGACAGTTAATATTTATAGAAACGCAAATGATCATTTTTTGCCACACTATAAGCATTATTGAAAGTAGAGTTTAGTTTGATACCTGGCATTTAATATGGGAATATGAAACCTTTTCGACATCGGATCAACGTCAAGTACATAAATTATCTTGACAGAAGCTTCAAGTGTCTCTTCATGCCTGAGTTGCATCATTCACATCGGTGATGCACTGTGGGCATTAGTGATGAATTATATTGATCTAGAATGTCATCCACATGGTGCAGCATCACTGATTGGTATGTAAGCTCAATTGGCCAACTCTTCTAATGTCTAGAAATGAATTTGTAGCTCAAGAACTTAATCACACTGGATGATATCTTCATCTGACCTGCAAACCTGGAATTCACTGTCTCGGCAAGTCTTAAATAATGTGAATCCATCACAACTATCATTCTGTCACATTTGCAAATATAAAAAAGACATTCTACTAAGGCCAGTTAAAAGTGTGATGCTTTGTCTCTTTACCTGTCAAACACAAGGATTAGTTGCGAGAGGTCACTTCTACAAATTAGTATGGATTTTAACTGATGACATGGTAATGTAAAGCCTAATCCCGGTATGCAGTTTTAAACTTGCTATGTTATTATGCCACAATTCTAGCTACATGAACTCAATGAGAGGCTGCACTTTGGAGGTGAATATTAATGATTTAAATCATTGTCCAAGATCCCAATTCTCTTGGAGATTGTTTGGTAGCATAAAAGTACGACAAGGTTATTTTCATGACACTCAGCAGTGGGCATGTGATTCGGCAAAGATTGCCCCCAAAAGATCTCACTAGTGAAGCTCAATGTTGCAATGTTGGGTGGGTTTGGAAATGCATTCCTGGTGCAGGTTGATTTTTGGTCAATTTTTCGTAGCACTGATCTTATTCCAATTCAATTATTTCTAGCATATTGCTAGTCTAATAATGACTAAAGCACAACATTTCACTAAAACGAGATTCCTTGGTTTAAATATAGACCGACATGTTGGCCAATGTGCTGGTTGACAACATTTGCTATAAAACAATATGATTTATCGTTTCATCACTTTTTCAGCACTATATCGTGTTTTTCCTGATATATCTCTGATACATTGAGCAACCATTTTGGCCTAAAAAATTGACTGACTTTGCACTCACTATGGGTTTTATTTGTCTTAAAGATCGAGTTTGAGTTTTTAACTCAATTAAACTTTGAACCCAAACCTGTATCCGCTAATGCCTAATAGAAACACTCATAAGAACAATTAGGCTCAATTAAGCTCTAATTCTTTGCAAGAGTGTTGCACCTCTTGCAGTTCCCGACCATCTGCCTTGAGGTTAACTATGTGCTGTGTTCCTGTCCTAACCATGTTATCACCATTGATTGTTGCCTACCATAAGCCCCTCCTCTTCTCTACTGCTTGATACCAATAAGCTACTCTTTGCTCCAAAATGTATCACTGTTTTTAACTCTTCCCATTTTCATCATAGATATTATGTAAAACCTTCGGCTTATGAGATTTGAGAAGACATAGGATTTATATATGAGATAGGTTTAGTCATAGCATTATACTCTTAGAAATATTAGTAACTTCTTTAATAATTTCAAGGTTTAAGCATAAACAAGACGTGAGCACATTTCAATTATAGTTCCATTCTTTGACACAAAGTATTATACACACATGCACACTATCCGATTTGACATCCTGATATTTACTAAAGAACCCTGATATTTCACTAATATATGCTACCAGATACAGAACTTTTTTTTCTCTTACTTGACCTGGCACTCAATATTTAATACCCTAATGAGATATGCAGTTTGGGAGCCATACACAGATATGTATGTATATATGTATGTATGTATGTACATGTTGCACATATATTTACTTTTTCTCTAGTGTCAAGACCTTAGCTGATATGTCTAAACAATAGCTACATTGGCTTATCAAAGCAAATCAACTGTGTAATGATTTTTTTCGTTGTGTAATGTCTTTTCTTCATTCAGGACGAAAGGCAAACTGTACTCATATCATTACGTATTCTATCTATACTAACATATTCTATAGTAACATTTTCTTATTTTTATAGATAGTATTTACTCTTGAAAAGTATGGGGTTAAAAATATAGTTGGAATACCATTTGGCTATCGCGGATTCTTTGATGAAAGATTGTCAGAGATGCCTGTAAGAACACTTTCCTCTAGAGTCTTTTGGATGAAAGATTAAGTATGTCCATTTATTTTAATTGTCAGTTTGCTCTTTTTTTCGTCTGTAGCTTTCCCGTCAAGTGGTGCATAACTTAAATCTAAATGGCGGAAGTTTTTCGGGTGTTTCGCGTGGAGGTGGTAAGGTTGATGAGATTGTGGATAGCATTCAGGTATTTTGGGTGCAAAGGAAAAATGGGTAAGTAACGTGTCAATGATGCATGCTTTTATAATATTTTAAGAATATAGGCGAAACTGATATTACTATTCTAAAGAGGATTATATTGATTAGATTGTAATTGAGAAGTTGCATATGATTGAACTGGATATTTTTTTTTGCTTATAGGATCAAATGATAAAGATGCCCCACTCAACTTGGTGGAACTCGAACGACAGATGAAGAAATTTGTGCAAAAGTTCTCAAAGTCAAATCATGCTACATTAATAAGGGCTGTGGTTTTGGCCCTAGACCACCACCATTAAGGTTCTTTCGTTCTTCAATGAGTGAAATGTCTGAAAAGAATAAAGAGTTATAAAAATAGTTTCAAGAGACCCAACAACTTGTAGGAACTCAACAACAAAAGATCGATGCACAAAAGGAGGTAATCCAAAGATTGGAGGAGCAAGCCAAAAAGTTTGAGGAGTTTATGGCTAATTTTTCCAGGCAACATCCATCAGCTTATATTCTTAGTGAATTTAAACTTGGAGAAATATTTTTTTGATCGTGTTGCATTTGTTATTGCTTTAGACTAGCATTGTTATTTATGGTAGAAAATTGCTTGCTTTGTTTATTTTAATTGTTTTGATGTACTGTGGTGACAATTGATGACAATTATTTATATTTTGAGTGTTTTTCTTGTAATAGCATTATTATTGATGAAATAAAATTTCCTCATTATAAGTATACTGTTTATGTCGTCAAAAGAATATTTCCTCGTTATAGAGTATTCTGCTTACGTTGGTAAAAATATATTTCCTCACTATAGTGGTACAACCAATAACGGCAAAAGTAATTTTCCTCGCTATAGACTATATAACCTATATCGACAAATGTAAATTTTCACGTAATTGAATTTCTTTGGCGATGAATATGGGGCACAACCTACAACGATAAATTTAAATTTCCTCGTCTTTGAGTCCCTTTACTGAGGAATTGTTTCCACGAGAAAAAGATACATATAGTGAAGGAAATCAATTTTCTCGTTAAAGATTTATCTTTGGTGAGGAACAGTTTCCTCGCTGAAAGATACTTACAACGATAAAAATAGTTTTTTTAGAACTTTTATTATATATAAATTAAATATTATTCACGTATCATTGGTGAGGAAACTGTAGTTTAGCGATGAAAATGTATGAGATTAGGTGAGGAAAAATATCGAGGCTAAAGAGTAACAACGAGAAAAGAATATATTCATCGCAAAAAGGATTTCACGAGAAATTATAATATTCCTCGCAGAAACTTTTCTTGACCACCCTACCACGAGGAAATGGTGACCAAAGTTTTTTCCTCGCCAACACACTACGACGAGGAAATCTCGACTTTCAACGACAAACTTGTTCCTCACGGATTAGCTTTTTTGTTGTAGTGACTTTCACATAGTGCATAAGCCCAAACCATTTCTTATGCGACAAAAATCATCTTCACCAAGAGGCTTGGTAAAGATATCTGCTAATTGAGATTTTGTGTCAACAAACACAAGGGATACATCTTGTCTCTCTACATGATCGTGTAAGAAATGATGGTGCACATCAATATGCTTGGTTCTAGAATACAAAACCGAATTTTTTGAAATATTGATAGCACTAGTGTTATCACAAAAGATTTTTATATTTTGAAAATTCAAATCATAGTCAACTAAGCTTTGTTTCATCCACAAAACTTGGGCACAACATAAACCGGCGGCAATGTATTCTGCTTCTGTAGTGGATAATACAACACAATTTTGTTTCTTGGAAGCCCAAAAAACAAGAGAATTTCCCAAGAATTGGCATGTTCCACTCGTACTCTTGCGATCTACCTTACATTCGGCAAAGTCGGCATCACAAAAACCATATAAATCAAAAGAGGTGCTCTTTGGATAAAACAAACCAAGATCAATTGTTCCATGAACATATTTAATAATTCTCTTAACGGTAATCAAATGAGATACTTTAGGAGAAGCTTGAAAACGTACACATGCACACATACTAAACATGATATCGAGTCTACTAACGGTGAGATAAAGAA
The DNA here is from genome assembly GCF_001876935.1 of Asparagus officinalis. NCBI lineage: Eukaryota > Viridiplantae > Streptophyta > Magnoliopsida > Asparagales > Asparagaceae > Asparagus > Asparagus officinalis. The sequence continues at coordinate 14,449,537 of NC_033803.1, forward strand.
GACTACCTATCATACCTCGGTATAGTTTTTGGTTAACATCCTCACCACTATCATCCGCATCAAGCTTGACACTTGTACTCATGGGAGTTGGTGCATGCTTAGAGTTCTCCAAATTGAATTTCTTCACCAATTCTCTAGCATATTTGCTTTGAGAAATGAATATCTCATTCTTAGTTTGCTTGACTTGGAGCCCGAGAAAGAATGTAAGCTCTCCCATCATACTCATCTCAAAGTGATCCTGCATAACTTTAGAAAATTCCTTGCACAAGGATTCATTAGTAGCACCGAAAATGATGTCATCCACATATATTTGAACTAAAATAAAATCATTTTTCCTTTTTCGCACAAAAAGAGTGTTATCAATTGTTCCTTTTGAAAAACCATTTTCAATAAGAAAACTAGAGAGGCGAGCATACCAAGCCCTAGGAGCTTGTTTCAACCCATATAAAGCTTTTTGTACCCGGTAAAATTAGGAAAAGCATGATCTATAAAACGGGGGGTTGTTCAACATATACTTCCTCTTCTATAAAACCATTTAAAAAGGCACTTTTAACATCCATTTGAAACAATTTGAAATCTTTAAAGCTAGCAAAAGCCAAAAACATCCTAATAGATTCTAACCTTGCAACCGGTGCAAAGGTTTCATCATAGTCTATGCCCTCCTCTTGATTGTATCATTGGGCAACCAAACAAGCTTTATTTCTAGTAACAATGCCATGCTCATCAAGTTTGTTTCTAAAAATCCATTTTGTTCCAATTACACTAGCATTGTTAGGTCTAGGAACTAATTTTCAAACATCATGTCTTCGAAAATTGTTTAGTTCATCATGCATAGCTAAAACCCAAAATTCATCATTTAAAGCATCATTAACCTTCTTAGGTTCTAATTGAGATAGAAAAGCAACATTACCACACCCACTCAACAACCCCTTGTGAAGGACTCCTAATAATTTTCTCCTTTGGATGATTTGATGCGAATTTCCATGCTTTGGGGAGTTCTTCTTGTACATGAGTGTTGGTGCTTTCCATATCTTTTTGTGCTTCTATTGAGGGTGTATTATTAAGTTACAAAAGTTCCAATCCTCCCTCAACATCATCATCATCTTTCCTAGGCAAAATAACTTGTGAACCAATATTAGTCTAATCAAAAGTAACGTTTATAGATTCTTCAACAACAAGAGTTCGTTTGTTGAAGACCCTATAAGCCTTACTTTGAGGTGCATACCCTAAGAAAATGCCAACATTAATTTTAGAATCAAATTTATCATGATGGTCTTTTGTTTTTAAAATAAAACATTTGCAACCAAAGATACAAAAATAACCAATAAATAGAGTTTTTCCATAAAATAGTTCATAAGGAGTTTTCTTAAGCTTTGGTCTAATCAAAACACGATTTAAAATATGGCAAGCCGTATTGACGGCTTCCGCCCAAAAATATTTAGACAAACCAAAGGAGTTTAACATAGTTTGTGCCATCTCTTGTATGGTTCGATTTTTCCGTTCCACAACATTATTTTGTTGTGGTGTTCTTGGAGCGGAAAACACATGAGTTATACCACGATGCGCACAAAAATCATAAAAAGAGATATTTTGAAATTCACCACCATGATCACTTCTTATTTTAACAACTTTCAAATATTTTTTATTTTCAATTCTCTTAACATGATTTGAGAACTCATCAAAATATTTATCTTTACTAGCAAGAAATATTGTCCATGTAAAACGAGAAAAATCATCAATGATAACAAAAACATAGTGTTTGCCTCCAAGAGAGGTAACACGCATAGGACCAAATAAATCAAGATGAAGTAATTGCAAAGGTTTAAAAGTTGATACCTCATTGATGGATTTGAAGGTAGACTTAGTTTGTTTACCTTTAGCATAATCTTCGCATATGGTATCTTTGATGAAATGCAAGTTTGGTAACCCTTTAACAAGATTCCTCTTGGACAATTTGGATATCAATTCCATGTTTGCATGTCCAAGCATTTTATGTCAAATCCAAGGGTTTTTATTAATTGCCGCAAGGCACTTCACATCTTGATTCACTAATTCATTCATCTCAAAAATGTACACATTAGATTTTCGATTAGCAACAAAAACAAATTTTCCATTCATACTAATAATGCATTTGTCCAGTTTAAAAGAAATATCAAAACCTTTATCACTTAATTGGCTAATGCTTAGAAGATTATGATTCAAGCCATTAACTAAATAAACATCTTCTATAACGGGAGAGGGTGTCTTACCAATACATCCAATACCAATTATTTTACCTTTCTCTCCACCACCGAAGGAGACGCTACCTCCTTCAATCCTGGATAGGGTTGCAAATAGCTCTTTGTTACCCGTTATATGATGAGAGCAACCACTATCAAGGTACAACATCTCTTTACGTCGTTGCCGTGATGTTCCCTATAAGAAATGAATGTGTAGTAACTTTAGGTACCTAAATCTTAGGTCATTGGTGGTTAGTAATCTTGGTACCTTTGGGTACCCATGTCATGCCATAAAAATCATGATTATCGTTGATCCTATAATGAGTATAAACATGACCACGTTTCATGCAATATGTGCACACAAAATTTCTTTTGTGTGTAGAAGCATAAGATCTATGAAATCTATTTCTACCATGGTGATGATGATTAGCATAAGCATGAGTGGGTCTAATCCTACCACTCTTAATTTCTAGTCTTTCAATCTTGGATCTTAATTGTTTGTTTTCAAAATCAAGATCCCCTAACAATTCATCTTTTAATGCAAGAGAGGTTTGTAGTTGTTCTAGTTGGGCATCACAAGAAGCATGCAACTTTTTAAAGGAAGAAAATTCTTTTGACATCCTTTTAAACTCAACATTCAATTCTTCTAAAGCCGTAGCTAGATCACATTGCATATAAAAGGATTCACTTTCGGTGTCGAAAACTACCTCCTTTTCATAGGCCATGAAGCAAATGTTGGGATCATGAAGAGTAAGTTTAGCTCCTTCTTCATTGCTATCCGAATCACTTGGTTCAGATTCTTCCCATCCGGCATACATGGCTTTCTTCTTCTTGTACTTCATATATTTCTCCTTGAGTTTGGGGCAATCCTTGGCGATATGACCCGGTTTATTGCATTCAAAACATTTTCCTACACGTGAAGAAAATTTGTTGTTAGATCAGGGATTAAACTTCTTGTTCATTTTAATGAGTCTAAAAATTCTTCTAGAGAGGTGAGCCACTTCTCTAGAAAAATCAACTTCACTCTCCGATGATGATGAGGAGGAGTTGTCACTAGCTCCTTTGAGAGCAATGGTCTTCATCTTTGATGATGGCTCCTCAACTTCCCGTAGGGGCACTTCCTCCTTCTCCTTTCCCTTGAGCTTTTTCTCATGAACCTTAAGTTTGCTGATGAGGCCATCGAGAGCTAAGGTGGTGAGATCATGAGCCTCCTCTATAGCCGTAGCTTTGGGTTCCCATATTAGAGTCAATGAACGAAGGATCTTGTAGTTCGTCTCTTGGATAGTTAATTTCTTGTCAAGACCATGCAATTCATTGATTATATTAGTGAAGCGAGAAAACATAGCATCAATGGATTCATTAGGAAGCATCTTAAATAACTCATATTTATGCATAAGCCCACTAATTTTGGATTCCTTGACTTGAGGGTTTCTTCATGTGTAATACACAATTTCACCCATATTTCGTATGCGGTTGTACACGTGGAAACCCTATTATACTCATTTGGAGAAAGACCGCAAATTAAGGCATTCATAGCATTTGCATTGAGATTGGCTTGGTACTTTTCTCCATCGGTCATAGTTCTGACTTTGGGCTTTTCTACATATTTTTTTTCTATGAGTTCTAGGATGTTAAGATCAATGCAACGAAGGTAAATCCTCATCCTAGCCTTCCAATAAGCAAAATTACTACGGTGAAAAGTGGTGGTCTAGTGGTGGATTGTCTCTCTAGGATTTGCACATTCATTGAAGCCTCCATAAGATCTTTTCTCTAAGGTGGTTAGATTAAAAACTAATATAAAGACCAAGTTCTGATACCAATTGTTGGACCCTAGAGGGGGTGATTAGGGTCTTAAGGCTATAATTGTGTAATAAAAATAAGACAAGTAATACACTAAAAATATGAACAACAAATGTAAAGGAGATAGAGTGAGAAATTGTTATCCAAGTGACGGGCGATGTGTTAACGAGGTTCCGCCCGCTGACCTACGTCCCTGCTCCCCACTCTCCAGGAGAATCCACTACACAACCCGGTTTAGAAGCCGGAACTTCTTCTACACAACAATCTCCACGAGATCTCACAACTACACAATTGATCACCACAAGATCACACTCCCACATGTTGATCTTCACAAGATCAAGCTCTCAACAGTAGTAATTGTGTAAGAACTCTCTCTTTACAATGTCCCTATGGCAAAGAGAAAGATTACACTGAAGCTGGGATGTGAACACAGGAAAAACACAGAAAAACAGGTTTGAAAATTTTATCTCTCAGTAAAAGAAAATCTCTGGTTTTTTTAATGGCTTGGGACACTTGAGGAAGAAGGAGTATAGGGGTTTAAATAGGAGAAAATACAGCTGTTTAAACACATACCCTAATCCCCCAAATCTAGGAAAAATCGGCGCAAAAATCTGTACCAGAAGACCGTTTGAAATTAAGCGGCGGTCGACCGTACAATGTTCGCGGTCGATCGCGAACCAGTTTAGAAACGAAGAAATTTTCCAGAGAGTTCTACGGTCGACCGTGGCGGTCGACAGTGGAAAATTTTAAGCTCACGGTCGACCGCGACGGTCGACCATGAATGTTTTTGCTGTCCACTGACGAATGAACTCAGGGGCGGTCGACCGTGGCGGTCGACCGCAAACTGATACATACGAAAACACTGATTTTGACACTCTTAAAAAATCTGTAAAATATTTAATTGACTTCCAAAAATTGTGAAACTTTATAAAATGTTTTTAACACTAAAAAAAATTGTTTGGAGAATAAATTTTGCGAATAGGACCTCACACTTGTGAAAATTGATATTTTGTGAAAACGCTCAAAACTATAAGTATGAAAGCGTGTGTGTGATATCCCAATAGCTTCAAATGGAATCTAAACTACTTGCCTACATTCTAGTACTAGAGAGAGAATAAAAACTAGCTAATATCCTCACATAGAATACAATTCCTTGAGTCTTAATATAGCTTGAGTTGATGAAGCTTCTTATTGCATTTTTTAATCCTCCATGTATGGCACTAACAAGCTTGATATATATATTAACTACATTATCACTTAACAAGCAATTAGTACCGATAATGGTGGTTGTAAAATATCATCAAAATATAAGGGCTAACATAAGGCAGACTAATAAAGATGCGTTTAACGCTGATAGAGTCAATGATCGAAAAGCGGTCTGTATAAGACCTACATGTATGTATTTATACTTATCCATATATGGATTTACATCCGCTTCTCCTAGCAATTGAATAGTCTGTTCTTCCCTATCGACTATAGTAGTCCTTTCTAGGGTTTTAATATTGATTAAAGATTTATAATCTAAAAAGCCAATTTTATATATGTCTCTATTAGGGACATCAGGTATTGTCCACTTATTAAGTGATTCTATGTCAGTTTTGTATTCAGTCAACTGAGCATTTTTTACTTTTTTCATTCCAGTTAACTGGATTTACGAACCGAAGTTTCAGCAAGGTCTGACATATTTTTTTTCTTACAGTTTTATCCTTTAATAGTTAACCAGTAAGGAGGTAGAATATTATTTTTCTTTTTATTCTCTAACTATCAGCCTAGTTAAAAGCTTACACGTCTGTCAACGGCTTACACTACCCTAAACAGCCTATCCGGCAACAACGGGGTTTACACTGCGCGACTTTTTTGACGTCCCATAAGCATTCAAACTAAGTTCTTAATCAGAGAATTAAAAGAACATATAAATATTCTACATTCTTACAAGCTAATAACTAATAGATAAACTGCAAGATGAAATCTAAGCAGACATGCAATAGAGAAACATGGCTCTGAATACCAGAAATAAAACAAATAAAAACAGATAGAAAAGAAACACACTTACAGAGTAAGCCTGCCGATTCTTAGAATATAGTCTTTATTATCTTCAATATTATACAAATGATACACTCTTAATATTACAAGAGTATTTTACAAACTCACAACACTTTTCTTACAAACTTATTCTCTTCCCTCAAACTCTGCCTCCCACTTCAAACTTCGTACACATATATAGACCATCCAAGAAACTTCAAGAAAGATTCTCCATTATTTTCCATTAACGTGGCAGCACAAAAAGATGACAGCGACATGCGTATAACGACATTCGTTCATATTATGAACAGTAAGATGCTTTGACTTTTTGAAAAGCTACTTTATAAAGTAACTTTAGATGAGTGAATTCTAGACGGCTCCCCGAGGCTCAATCTAGAATCTTTATCTGCTTATGAAGCTGGGCTTTTACCTTTAAGGTCTGGTGGATTATTGAATATTTCTGCCCAGATATCATCAGGGTCTTGGGCATCTTGAATTGGTGTGTCTTCTTCCATTGAAGACGTATGACTATGAGTCTCACTAGTGTCAAAGGCTTCAAAAAATTGCCTTTTAAAATGCTCCAAACATTTTTGTTTTATTTCTGATATTATATATATATATATATATATATATATATATATATATATATATATATATATATATATATATATATATATATATATATATATATATATATATATATATATATATATATATATATATATATATATATAATATTATATATATATATAATATTATATATATATATATATGTTTATGTATAATACAACTTGTTTATGTAATTACTATTATATAATACAATTTGTTTATGTATAATATATGTATATGTGTGTGTGTATATATATACATATACATATATTGAATGACATGAATACTTTGGGCTACTTAGTCTAGTGGTAAAATTTAGGAGTTTGGAGAGTAGGTTAGTGGTTCAAATCCTAGCCACAACATATATATTTAAGAGGTCTTTGATTTGACCTTTAAATTCTTCAATTATTTTTAATTTTGTTTGTTTCTACAAATTTTATAATTATTTTAATTTCTATAATTTTTTATATTTATAAAACATAATTACAATTGATTAATAATATAATTTTTTTATCAAAATTGTATTTATTTTTGGAATTGTATTATTCAAAATTTAAAAAAAATTAAATTGGCCCGGATGTACAGCCCTACCACAAGCCAATCTGGAGCTCTGATACCACTTATTGTGCATAGCAGAATCGAAGGACACAAACAAGATAGGAGTACAAATCACACCAAACACACAGCCTGGGCTTGATTTTTCGAGCCGGGCCGGCCCGGATGTACAGCCCTACCCCAAGCCAATCTGGAGCTCTGATACCACTTATTGTGCATAGCAGAATCGAAGGACACAAACAAGATAGGAGTACAAATCACCAACCAAACACAAGTATCATACAGCAAGACACCAAGTTTTACGTGGTTCGACAATGTGCCTACGTCCACGGGACAAGGAGAGGGAAAATTTCATTAATAGAGAGAGTACGAATAGGGTTTACAATCACTCAATAATCTCACAAAATAACCCTCAAACAATACTCTCAAATCCCTCACAAATTATCCCTTTCTAAGTGCTCAAACTGTTGGCCTCTTTGTCTTGATGATATTTCACAAACAATTTACCACTAATGTTGTTTGTCTAGTATTTGTGTTTTCTTATTTATTATAGACAAACAACGTGTTGGAGGATGGATGGAATTGTGCTTCAACGATGATATCTAATGGAGGTTGGTGGAATAGTGGTTGAAGCCTATACAATTCAAGTTAAAGATCCAATTACAAGTTGCATCCAAGTTTACCAAGTTGAGCTACAATGAAGATCAAGATCAAGCTTGGGTAACATTAGTTTAGGTTTTATATTATGTGTGTTAGTACTTTAAGCTTAATATTATACACACACATTATATTGGTTTCCATGTATATATAGTTTCCTATATACATATATGTTTGGTTTCCATGTATATATATAGTTATACATACATAGTTTTGAGTTTTCGTATTAATAATCATATTTTATTACAATTTTATACCCTCATTATCTATTTTATATGAATAAATATGTCATTAATAATTGTTTTTATCTTTAATTGCAGGTTAGTGAAGAATAAAGCCCAAGATCTCTTATCTCAACAAAAACCCATGAATTAAATGAAGAACACAAGCAAGAGTCAAAAAGCCCAAGCCCAGAATCAAGCCGAGCAGCTTGTAGAAGCCGGATAAAATAAAAAAAAAATAAATATGAAAAAAATGTATTCAAGATAGTTGACCGCAAAGAAACGACGATATCTCCCAATTCGGAAGGTGGAATTTAACATATAATATATAAAAATCACCTAGCTTGACGAGACGAATCCAATTGTGAAGTCAGAATTTTTATTGGAGTATCGATGCTAGCATCGATGCGGGCATCGATGCCGGCATCGATGCCTGTATCGATGCGAAGTCATCCAGATTTCATCAACGACCGAAATTGCATTCTTGGGGCTCAAGTTTGATCCAAGTGCTCTCATTCACTGATGTTTACTATAAATAGGGGTTGAGAGTGAGGGGTTAGAGGTGTAAAAATTTTTGTAACTTCTTTTGGAGAGAAGGGCTACTCATAATTGAGAAGGCCTTCCAAATTTATAACTTTTTGTTATAATTTTTTTTTCATCACTTTAAATTTTTCTCTTCTTCTCTTTGTTGGATGATGAAGATGAAGATGAAGATGAAGATGGAAATTAATTTGAAGGTTTGTTTTTCTTATTTCTCTTTTATTGCTTATTAGTTTAGATTTATTTTCATGCTTGTAATTAGATTTTTATTTTCTTATTTAAATAGCCAAGAGGCTAGAACCCTCTTGCCTTAGATTTATTTCATGCTTATAGATTAGGTTTATTTCATGCTTATAGAGTAGATTTATTTTTTTTGTATTTAATTCTTATAATTTATTTTGTACTTTATATTTTGTAATTTATTTTGTAGTTAGATTTTAATTTTTTGCACTATTCACCTTGAGGCTAGAACTCTCTTGGGTTTAGTTTTTATTTTTGTTCATTTTTATTTTCTTTGATTCGCTTTTAGGCTAGAGCCCTCTAGAGAATCTCCTTTTTCTAAGAAATGGATTCAATTCTAGATTACTCATATCTTTAATTGAATCCGCTATCTTTACATTCTTGGTTTTTATTTGTTCTTGATTTTTCCTTCTTGGCTTGTTGATCATATTTATATTATCACTTCCACTCTCAAATATATTCATTTACATAATCATTTTCATCTCTCCATAATTACATTCACTTATCACTCTTATTTGTCACGCACACAACATAAGAACCGATTTTATTTTTTCTCCTACAAAACACCTTCCTCATGGATCGATATTTTTATACTATAACTTGACACGGTTGTGCACTTGCAATATTTTTGGTACATGTTTATGCTGCATCACATGTTTATAAATATGAGATTACATATTTCATATTTATTATTGTGTTTTGGTTTAGCTATATAGATATAAAAAAAATTTACATTCATATATATAATCATATGTTTCATACTCTATTGTGTTTAAGAATATATTGCGTAGAATATGAAATTTTATAAAAATATTATTTTCATGGGTTATGGACTCAACAATCATCATACACATCTTTCATTAAGTCTACAAAATCATTTTGTAAAGTTTTAAAATATGGTTTAGCCAAAATGTCAAAATTCATGTGTTCACATTTTCATGTTTTGGACTATTTTGCAAAATAATGATATTTTACATTTGGGAGGTCCTTTTTGAAAACCAATTTTTGTAGCATGTGTATTATCATGTCTACAATCATTTTCCAAAGTTTCATAATTTTTGGAATTTGTTTGATATTTTTAAACAGTGTTTTAAAATCAGAAATCTGTTTTCAAAACCGTGCACATCAAATATCAGTGCACGGTCGACCGCGCGTGCCTCTGCGGTCAACCGTGCTTTATCCAGAGACTGCGTATAGATTTTTATCAAATCGCGGTCGACCGCCCTTGGCTCTGCGGTCCCGCCATTTTTTTCCAGAGAGCAAGATTTGATTTTCAGCTGTTCGCGGTCGACCGGACCTACCTCTGTGGTTGACCGTGTAGCCGCGGTCGACCGTCAGTGACTCTGCGGTCGACTGTCGTACAATAACGGCTATATTTCTGTATTTTCCAGCTGTGTTTGCTGAGGGCTTTTTGGTCTTTTTGTTTGGGGTTTTTGCTGATGTTTTGGGTTCCTATATATACCCCCTTTGCTCTCATTTTTTGGGACAACTAAGAAAATATTTTAATCAAGTTTAACAAGGGTTTAAGTTTTGTTTAAGTGTGTTTAAAAGCTTTTAAGCATTTTCGAGTTTGAGTTTGTGAAGATAATTTCACAAGAGCAAGTGGAGATCATCCTTTCGTGTTTGAGCATTCACTTTTCTCTCTCTCTCTCTCTTGTTATCTATAGAGAAGTTTTCTAAACTCAATTTCTAGCTTTGTATTTGCATTGTTTATTGATTATCATCTCCATAAGCTAGATTTACATTGAGTTTAGTTTGTTTTGATTCTCTCTTTGTTCACACACAGCCATTGAGCTTATTGTATTTACATTCATAGTATAATTTGGGTTGTGGGTATGTGACCTAGAGAGTGAGCTTACATTGAGTTCTCACCTTGTATTAGAGAACAAACACTTTGTTATTGTGCCTAATTGTGTAGATCACTTTGTAATACACTTGTACACCGAGAAGAGTGTGTAGTGAGGACGGAGTCGATACCGAGAGGAGTGGCGTCGGTGGCCTAGTGAGAGGTGATAATTCCGAGCACTTGAGGGAGTCGATACGTGAGGACCAACACTTGAGGTTGATGCTTGTGTATGTACATTGTGAGGATTTGTGAGAGTTGTTGGTTGACTTAATAACCGAGTGTGTAGAGTTTTCGGTTAGCTAGAAAACCGAGTGTGTAGAGAAGTTCCGGCTTCCAAACCGGGTGTGTGTAGTGGATTCTCCTCGAGAGTGGGGAGCGGGGACGTTGGACAGAACGTCCGAACCTCGTGAACATATAGCGTGTTTGGTTTGCATTAGCGCACTTATAATTGTTCATTTTATAGCCTATTGCATCTTGTTTATATTGTCCACTAGTTTGATTCACCCTTGTGATAGTTTATATATCCTTGCATACATCATATAGTATATATCTTTGCTAGGATATATCACATTGGTTATATTTCTTATTCTTGCTCATATCACATTGTACATCTAACTTACAAGAATATATTTGTTAATTAGTTTTTAATTGGCATAAAATTAGATTAGATTAGCATAAGACCTAATCACTCCCCCTCTAGGGTCTATCACAAACAATGCTCAAATCTCAGCTCTTAATCTCTTACCTAACCTTAGATGATGTCATGTTCCTATTTATATCAAATAGGGATCCCAAAATAGGTCAGGAAACGAACAGGGCCCAAAACCGCTACGCGATCGACCGGGCATGAGCATCCGGTCGACCGGCCAGAAGCCCAAACTCTCATCCTGTAACTCACCATACATTTGGTCGACCGAACATACATGATCGGTCGACCGGCCAGACATAGGAATCCAAACCCTGTAATCGTGCACCTTTTCAGTTGACTAGACATGTATGTTCGGTCGACTGACCAGCGACAGGGTTTCTTACCCTGTAGTTTTACAGTCTTTCGGTCGACCGGCCTATGCACTTCGGTCGACAGGCCAATGCACTTCGGTCGACCGACCCGTGACTAGTCCTATGCACTCCAAATTTCCTGATCTTCTTCACCGTTCCTACAATAAACTCCAAGGACTATTTATCACTCCATAAATTCACCTCCCCTTTGAAGATATTCATCTCCCTATTGAAGATATCCAAAATTATTTTTTCATATTCTCCTTCCCTTCCAAGATGAGCGGTTGTTCTTCTTCATTATCAACTCTTGCAATTTCGAGTGCTTCTTCTTTGCCCTTAACATCTCAATCATTAAAATGTCATCCACTTCTACAAGTGGGTTGAAGTTGTTGGCCTTCTTGTTTTGATGATGTTTAACAAACAATTTATTACTAATGTTGTTTGTCTAGTGTTTGTGTATTCCTATGTTTTATAGACAAACAACGTAGTTGGAGGATGGATGGAATAGAGCTTCAACGATGATATCCAAAGGAGGTTGGCGGAATGTCGGTGAAGCCTTGCTATTCAAAGTTCAAGATCCAAGTTAAAGCTTCATCCGAGAGATTACCAAGATAGAGCTTCGTTGAAGATCAAGATTGCTTGGGTAATTTAGTTTAGGAATTTATATTATATGTGTTAATACTTTAAGCTCAATCATATACACACATACACGTTTTGGATTTTGTATATATACAGTTATATATATACATATATGTTTTTGGTTTAATAATTTTCGAGTTTATATATGAAACAAATGAATAATTGGAAAATACTATTTTGTTTTATGTTTATATGCCTATATATGATTTCACCTTTAACAATCTTATATTTAATGAAATCATATTTAGTGTTTTGAATATATTGCATAGAATATGCAAATTTATAAAAATATTGTATTTCTAGATTATAGACTTCATAACAACATGTTATATATTTTATAAAGTCTATACAATCATTTCATAAGGTTTCAAAATGTTGTTTAAGTCAAAATATCAAAATATCAATTTTCAGGTTTTCATGTTTTGGACTATTTTGCAAAATGATGATATTTTTCATTTGGGAAGTCCTTTTTCGAAATTATTTTTGTAAAATGTTTATTTACATGTTTAGAAACATCCCTCAAAATTTCATAATGTTTAGAGTTGATTTACTATTTTTAACTGATTTTACAAATCCAGATACGCATAATTTTCAGCATCTGCCAAAAACTGTATATGTCATAAGTCGACTCTAAGTCGACTTATCAGAGAGCCGTTGCACAGTAACGGCTAGTTTTCTGTTTTGTTTGTTTTTGGGTTTTTGGTCATTTCCTTGGGGTTTTGGCTGATGTCTTGGGTTGTTATAAATACCCCATTGCATTTACCTCTCCCATCTAACAAGAACAATAAGAGAAAAGTTTTTAAGAAGTTTACAAGTTTTGTTCAAGGGTTTATGTTTGGTTTAAGTGTGTTTATAAGCTTTTAAGCATTTGAGTGTTTTGGTTTTGTGAATCACTTCCACAAGAGCTTGAGGAGATCATCTATTGGTGTTTGAGCATCCAACTCTTCTCCTTCCACTCTTGATCTATTGAGAAGTTTTCTAAACTCAATCTAGCTTCATATTTTATATTGTTTGATTATCTTTTTATTAAGCTAGTGTTCATATTGAGTTTAGTTGATTTTATTATCTCTTTGTTCACACACAACCTTTTGAGCTTATTGTATTTACATTCATAGTATAATTTTGGGTTGTGAGATTAGTGACTTAGAGTGTGCTTAATTGAGTTCTCACCTTGTTTAGAGAACAAATCATTTGATTTATATTGTGCTTAATTGTGAGGATTCACTTGTAATACACTTGTACACCGAGAGAAGTGTGTGGTGAGAGACGGGGTCAAATCCAAGAGGAGTGGCGTCGGTTGACGTACCTAGGGAGAGGTTGTAACCGAGCACTTGAGGAGGAGGACACGGGCTAGGACCAACACTTAGTGTGTGAGGTGTGATTACATAGTGATTGTATTGTGAGGTGTAAACGTTGTTCGGGTGAACGTAGAAAACCCGGTTGTGATAGTGGAGATCTCCTCGAGGTGAGGAGCGGGGACGTAGGTCGTGGGGACCGAACCTCGTAAACATATCGTTTTGTTTGTGATTGCATTGGCGTTCTTATTCTTGTTTTCATATCTTATATCGCCTTTGTGTATTGCTCATCATATTACCCTATCACTTGTGTAGATTGTTTATTTTACCCTTGTGTTAGTTTATATATCCTTGCTCATATACTTGTAATATCTTATTGATAGGATATATTCTTTTGTTCATATTACTTATCCTAGCTCATATACATTGTTGTATTTCATACTTGCTAGGATAACTTGTTAATTAATTTTAATTGGTATTTAAATCGGATTAGATTAGCATAAGACCCTAATCACCCCCCCTCTAGGGTCTAACAGAAGTGTTTTTGTGCGTTAGATGCTAAGATATCTATGTGTTATGGAGGAGATAATGGAAGCAACAAATTCTTTGGTCATTCAAGATACATATCAAAAGAGCTTCCAGGATGTAAATTCTTTCGTTGGTTGGTCGAAGTAGATGGAGCAATGAAGTTTAGATTGTATATTTTCATGTGTTATGATGAATAAGCATGTAAATTTTAGTGGAATCCTCAATTGAAGTTATCATGAAAAAGCTTTGTAAAATTGAACGATGATATGATGAGTTGTTAATATAGGCGGTGAAAAAGTATGAAACGTTCAACAAGATTAGTTAAACATGAGTACGGGTTCCCAAAGACACTTGGGTCATTTGAAAGATATTACATAGACACAACGAAGATAAAAGAGGTGACTAAATGAAGTAAAAACTCACTCTAAGCTAAACAAGCTCTAAAGTTAGCTAAAACAAGCTTTTCAAGAGTGGACATAACTCCGTCTGACATAACCCTACGCAAGCTTAAACTTCGTGGAGGCCAAACTAGGCATGACCATTCAAGACAACTCTCTGAATTGCATAAAGATAAACATAGACTAACTCCACGGGCCATACGGAAGACGAGACATCGCTAACCTAATTTGACCCTTACCAATGATTAAATCACACAATTGCCTATTTAATGTTTTGACTTGGAAATATTGAAGGTACACAAGAATCGAGGTGCATAATCCCAAGGTAATGCACTACCAAAACCCAATGTAACCACTCAAACCGGTTATACTGAGTTTTGCGACTATAGTGCATTAATTGATTTGACTAAAATAATAATGACAACAATACCCCGGCGACTACGTAGGGATAGGTGGCCATGCTGCATTAAATGTAAAGTGATTAAAGAGAAGACACCTATAATGATGAATAGGCTCTGCAGGATTTCATCCTCACAAGACATTTAGGGCCTGTTCGTTTGCCTTAAAAAAATGGGAAATCAAAGAAATAGAAAACTATTTCTAAGAAAAATGGGTTTTTGAATTGTTTGGTTGGCTAAAAAAAAGGAAATCAAAGAAATGGAGATGAGATGAGATGAGTTGTCACATTATTATTGGATGATATGAGTGATTTTTTAAGAAAACTAGTTTTGATGTTGTTCGGTTGGCGAAAAAAATAAGGAAATGAATTATAAGAAACATATTTCCTGTAGTTTTGTTGTTTTCTTTTGTTTGGTTCATTCTTAAAAATAAGAAATGAAATGAGATGAGATGAGTTGTCATTGTATTATTGGGTGATGTGAAAAAAGATTAAGAAAAGTGTTTTCACAACTTTTTGGGATGAAAACAAAGAAATAAAATGTTAATGAGATGAGGTGAATTGTTATAATATTTTATTCGATGATGTGAGTGATTTGAAATGATGAAAAGAGATGAGTTGAGTGATGTTTGGATGAAAATAATATTTTATTAGATGTGATGGATGAGTTGTTAGATGAAAATAATATTTTATTAGATGTGGTGGATGAGTTGTTAGATGAAAATAATATTTTATTAGATGTGGTGGATGAGTGGTTAGATGAAAATAATATTTTATTAGATGATGTGGATGAGTTGTTGGATGGAAATAATATTTTATTGGATGTTGTGGGTGAGTTTTAGAGATAGAAATGGAAGAAATGGATTATTTTGAGATTTCCACCTTTTCTATTTCCATTTCTTGGTTTTTAGGAAATAAACGAACAGGCCCTTAACGAAATTCAGTGAAATGATGCATGAGACAGCCAGTAGTATGGTTGTCGTACAAACATGACTCAGCTGTGCACAGACGAACTCCACACGTAGTTCAACACAAATTCTATAAATATCACCCTTCATTAATTTTCAAGGGGGCTCATTCAAGGCATTCATTTCACCATTACTCCTCTCCAACTATTATTCATCTATCTGAGTGTTAGTTGTGCGCAAAAGAATTTTTCTTTGCAAACTTTGTACATCATTGGCCCTTAACATCTAATCTTTGATCTTGTGTCCGCATAACCATGTCACAATCGAACATTGATTATTGTTTGCGCTCTTCTCACTTGTTTAATGAGACTGACCCTCTATAATGAGTTTACTAGCTCTTTATCTCAAGAGACCTCCAAATGGTTAATTAAATCTCATTTTGCTACATAAATAACGGTGCTATTTATTCAT
>NC_033803.1:14465890-14479114 GCF_001876935.1 Asparagus officinalis
CTTTGCAGAATTAAAATTGTAACTAAAAATATTGTAATATTTTTATTTTCTCAAGAAATTAATAAAAGAGAATGATTAGTTCATTGTCTTAAAACTTTTCAAATCTTTTGGTGCTATCTGTAGGAGCATTTGGTAACCAGCAGTAGCATTTGTTGCTACTACTACATGGTGTTATCTCTGCAAATTAGATAAGTAGAACCAAAAAAATGGTATACAAAATGGGGACTCAGATCTTGCAAAAACCTGTCTATAATATGTTGCGCGCAGCGGAAATTTCGGCAGCACTTCGACAGCACAACAAGAGTTAGGTCGCAATAAGAATTCTTGTTTCTCAAAGGGAACAAGAATCTGAAGCCTAATATCCCATCAAATTGGGATATTTGCTCTTCCTCTCGTCAGCTCTAGGATTGCGCGTCGAGGGAACCTAAAAGCTATTACAAATCACACAAATAGCAGTACAACCAATTTTTACGTGGTTCGGCAAATTGCCTACGTCCACGGGGCAAGGAGGGGGGAGATCCACTAATAGAGGGAGAGAATACAACTAGGGTTTACAATCACTCAATCTAAACCCTCACACAATCTCTCAAATCCCTCACACAATTATCTCTCTCAAAGGGATGCACAAAACCCTAAATAAAGGGACTGCTCAAGATCTCAACACGCTGTTTTTCTCCTCTGTTTTCTTCACCTGCAGCCGCAAAAGAGAAAAAAAAAACCAAGCCGAAAAAAATCAAAACTCCTGCGCAAAACCTAGGGAGAAATCGCAAGCTATATATATAGCTGCATGTCTTTTCGAGTGGGCCTTCGTGGGCTTTCATTCACGCGGCCAGCCTCCATTCACGCGGCCAGCTCGTGGTCCCCACCACAAAACCGCGTTCACAGGCTTTCATTCACGCGGCTTGTTTGCACCCCGCGTTCACCCACGAAGCCAGCATTCACAATTCTCCACCTCGGTGAAGTTTTCCCAAAAACTGAGCCGACACCAAATCATCCAAATGTCCCACTTGGAGAACCCGAACGAGAGTCCAAACAATCTCACCCCCATCAACTAATCCAAACCGGCTGCATCTGAAAGACTGCCTACGTATCCTCTTGCCCAAGGAATCAAGCCGAACGTAGTTCATCCAAATGGCCGTCAACGGCCTCAACAATCACAAATATTCAACAAGTTTCTGCAATGATCAAACTTGTTGCTCGGAACCACCTTAGTGAGCATATCCGCCGGATTATCCTTCGTGTGGACTTTCACAATTTCCACATCACCATCTTCAAGAACATCTCGAACGAAGTGATAACGAACGTCAATGTGCTTCGTCCTCGCATGAAAAACCTGATTCTTCGCCAAATAGATAGCACTCATGCTATCACAATGAATGGTGACGGACCGCTGTGATATACCAAGTTCCTCCAAAAGTCCTCGAAGCCAAATAGCCTCCTTCACAGCCTCCGTAACTGCCATATACTCTGCCTCCGTCGTAGACAAAGCCACCGTCGACTGTAAGGTGCATCTCCAACACAACGGCGCACGGGTCAAAGTAAACACATACCCCGTCGTAGACCGACGCTTATCCAAATCCCCGGCATAATCCGAATCAACATAACCAATGCATAATTGGCCACCTGTAGTGTCCCGCTCATAAACTAAACCAACATTGAGCGTACCTCGAATGTACCTCAAAATCCATTTCACGGCGTCCCAATGACCCACTCCTGGATCGTGCATGTATCTCGATACCATGCTTACCGCCTGTGACAAATCTGGTCTCGTACATAACGAGACCAACTAATGAAGCTGGTGCGTCAATAACTTTTGCCTTTATAGGATTTTTAGTAAACCCGCAGCTATCAACGTGTTTGTTGAGCCTTTACCGACTACCGTTTGAGTCGGGCTAGCATGCAGATTGTTAAAGTCCGTTCTGCATGTAACGTTATGCTAAAAGAGTTAACTCTTTTAGTGCTACGATATTGAATACATAGACTTCGTCTTTCTTTCAGGAATAGACTACCCGACAACACGTGTTAAGCATTAACTTATCTCTACTTAGGATTTAGGATAAAATTTCACAGACTTGGACTCTGGTATCTTTTTCCACTCGGTAAAAGACTAAATCAGTAACGCGTATTAGGCATTGACTTATCCCTATTTAAGCTTCGGGATAAAATTCCCCATGTGTGTGAGGCACGGATTTTGGCATTATTAATAATGGCCTGCTATAATATTGAATATGTGGACTTTTATCCTTTTTATGGTAAAGAAGTAACCGGCAACGGGTGTTAGGCATTGACTTATCCCTACTTAGGATTCATGATAAAATTCCCCATGCGTGTGAGACATGGATTTTGCCATTATTAATAATAGCCTAAACAATGTTGAATATGTGGACTTTTATTATTTTTACGGTCAAGGACTAACCGGCAACGCATGTTAGGCGCTGACTTATCCCTTCTTAGGCTTCGGGATAAAATTCCCCATATGTGTGAGGCACGGATTATGGTGTTATGAAAAAAGCGGTGTCTTCTCTTGGGGCAATGACGAACCTGATGGTAATTAGGAAGGATTTTATATTCTCTCTTCAGTTGCAAAGTGATAATCATATTTTATTACAGTTTTATACCCTCATTATCTATTTTATATGAATAAATATATCACTAATAATTGTTTTTATTGCAGGTTAATGAAGAAATAATGAATAAAAGCCTAAAAGACTTCAACTTCCTCATTTTGTAACCTTTATAGAAGCCGGAGAAAATCAAAAATCCAATATGAAAAGAAATCATATTCAAAATGGTTGGTTACAAAGAAACGACGATATCTCCTAATCCGGAAGGCGGAATTTAACATATAATATATGAAAATCGCCTATCTCGACGAGAGGAAGCCAACCGTGAAGTCAGAATTTTTATTAGGGCATCGATGCCAGCATCGATGCAGGCATCGATGCCGGTATCGATGCGAAGTCCTCCAGATTTCATCAACGGCCGAAATTGCATTCTTGGGGCTCAAGTTTGATCCAATGGCTCTCATTCACTGATGTTTACTATAAATAGGGGTTGAGAGTGAGGGGTTAGAGGTGTGAAATTTCTTTTAAACTCCTTTTGGAGAGGAGGGCTACTCTTAATTGAGAAGGCCTTCCAAAATTGTAACTTTTTGTTGCAATTAATAATAATAATTTTTTCACCACTTTAAATTTTTCTCTTCTTCTTTGGATGATGAAGATGGAGATGAAGAATTATTTAGAGGTTTGGCATTTCTTTTCTTTTTCTCTTTTATTGCTTATTAGTTTAGATTTATTTCTATGCTTGTAGTTAGATTTTATTTTCTTGTTAAATAGCCAAGAGGCTAGAACCCTCTTGCCTTAGATTTATTTCATGCTTATAGAGTAGATTTATTTTCTTGCATTTAATTCTTGCAATTTTATTTTGTAGTTTAGATTTTGCACTTTATTTTGTAGTTAGATTTTAATTTCTTATACTATTCACCTTGAGGCTAGAACCCTCTTGGGTTTAGTTTTTCTTTTTGTTTATTTTTATTTTGTTTGATTCGCCTTTAGGCTAGAACCCTCTAGGGAATCACCCTTTTCTAAGAAGTGGGTTCAATTGTAGATTACCCATATCTATAATTGAATCCACCATCTTTAATTTCTTGCATTTTCTTTTATTCTAGAATTTTGTTCTTCATTCTTGAATTTTTATTTGTTTCTTGATTTTATTCAATTTTTTTTCCTTCTCACCTTATTGATCACACTCCTTCTTTGTCACATCTACTCTCACTTAAATTTTTCGCTGTTTCACACACTATCACTTTCACTCTCACATTCAGTCATCACTCCTATTTGTCACACACACGAAATAAGAATCAATTTTATATTTTCTCCTACAAAACACCTTCCTCGTGGGATCGATATCTTAAATACTATAACTTGACACGGTTGTGCACTTGCAACCTTTTTGGTACATGTTTATGCCGCATCACTCCCAACCACGCTCGCATATGGAGTTTTCGACATTAACTCACGATCTTCAACTGACTTTGGTGAAAGACCAGCTGAAAGCTTCAAATGTGCTCCCAATGGTACACTAACTGGCTTCGTATCCATGCTAACATGGAATCGCTGTAGAACCTTCTTCAAATAAGCCACCTGTGTCAAACAAATTCTACCCTTCTTCTTGTCTCTGCCGATCTCCATCCCTAGAATGCGCTTCGCCTCACCCAAGTCCTTCATCTCAAACTCATTTGAAAGCTGAACTTTTAATTCATCTATAGCCGACCTGGAAGTAGAGGAAACCAACATGTCATCGACATAGAGCAACAAATAAATATACGCACCTCCTTTCAACTTGCGAAAATATACGCAAGGATCAAACTGGCTCCGAGTGTACGAATGACCAAGCATAAAACCATCAAATCGCCTATACCACTGTCGAGGAGACTGCTTCAAACCGTATAGCGATTTCTTCAGTTTGCAAACCAACTTATCTTTCCCTGCAGCTCGGAATCCCAATGGCTGAGTCATATATATTTCTTCATTAAGATCACCATGAAGAAATGCCGTCTTCACATCCAACTGATCTAACTCCAAACCATACTGTGCCACCAAAGCTAGCAAAATCCGAATCGAAGAATGCTTCGCCACCGGAGAGAAAACCTCATTATAGTCAATACCTTCCTCCTGTGCATAGCCCTTCGCAACCAACCTAGCATTGAATCTCAATGGAGTGCCTTCAATGCCCTCATTCTTCGTGTATACCCACTTACAACCAATTGCCTTCCGCCCCTTTAGAAGATCATCAAGCTCCCATGTATCGTTCTTATGAAGAGATTCCATCTCCTCCTGCATAACCACCTGCCACGAATCAGCCTCCGAACTCTGCTCGGCCTCTCTGAATGTAGTAGGCACTAACTCATCGATACTCTTCACCGGAAGTGCATACGCAACTGTGTCGGCATACCGTACTGGCATCTGTATGTTTCTCCTCTGTCTCCGAACCGCAATAGGATCCTGAACCTGAGCCGTCGGTTCCTGATCCTGCACATTAGTACCCGTATCCTCCGTATCACCGTCGTGCTCGCCCTCCGTGTCACCGTCGTGCTCGCCTGGTGTCACCTCAGTCGGCACCTGCATGGATACTGTACCATCTGGACAATGTGGAGCTGCATCGATCTCCACCACCTGCGATATCTCCTCCGTCGGGTCGTTCTCCACCTGATGAGAGCTGGGAAGCTTCAAGATAGAAGCCTCATCAAATGTGACGTCCCTACTCAGCACAATCTTCTTATCAACCGGATCCCAAAGCTTGTATCCCTTGACACCACGCTTGAATCCTACAAATATAGCCTTCCTAGGTCGAGGTTCCAATTTATCAGTTCTAACATGATAATATGCAGGGCACCCGAATACCTTGAGCTGGTCATAGTCATGTGCTGGCTTTCCCGACCACATCTCCATAGGAGTTTTCCCCTCAATTGCAGATGAAGGTAGCCTATTAATGAGGTGGCTCTTATATGTAAGTGCCTCAGCCCAAAAGATCTTCTCCAAACCACTCTGCGACAATAAGCATCAGATCTTCTCCAGTAAAGACCGATTCAACCTCTCTGCTATCCTATTTTGCTGCGGTGTATGACTAACTGTGAAGTTTCTCTCTATGCCCTCGTCTCGACATAGCTGCTGAAAGGGGTCAGAAGTATACTCACCACCGTTGTCGGATCGCAACGTCTTGATCTTTCTCCCAGTCTGCAGTTCCAATCTCTTCTTCCACTCCACAAACAAATCTAGGACTTCACTCTTCTTCGTCATGGTGTACACCCAACAACGCCTAGAATAGTCATCTACAAAAGTGACGAACCAATGTCTACCACCAAGTGATGCAGTCTTGGTGGGACCCCAAACGTCTGTGTGCACATAGTCCAGGATGCCTCTCGTCTGATGAATGGTAGTCCCGAACTTCACCTTCGTCTTCTTGCCAAGAACACAGTGCTCACAGAACTCAATCTTCCCACTCTTGGCTCCCTTCAATGGCCCCTGCTTGCACAATACCTGCAGTGACTTTTCACCTGTGTGCCCCAATCTATAGTGCTAAAGTCTACTCATGTCCGCTTCTGAAATAGCCGAAGCAACCTGGCCAATCTCGGTGCTTCCCTTCAGATAATACAAATTCTGATTGCGGACTCCCCTCATCACCATCAATGATCCTTTAGTAACCTTCGCTACAGCGTTTTCGAAAGTCACCTTGAATCCCTTCGCCTCCAAAGCTCCAACTGAGATAAGATTTTTCTTCAGTTGAGGAACAAATCTCACCTCCTTCAACTCACGGACTACTCCATCGTGCATCCTAATCCGCACGGTACCTATCCCACAAACGCCACAGGATTGATCATTTCCCATGACAACAACGCCCCCGTCGACTTTCTCAAAAGATGCAAACCAGTCTCGCCTAGGGGTCACATGAAAGGTAGCGCCGGAATCAAGCATCCAATCTGATGCATCCACATGGTTCACCTCCGGAGTAATCAGTAGAGAAAAGCACGAATCATCGGAATCATCGCCTTTCGCAATGTTCACCTCATTGGCCTTCGGGCCCTTTTTCTTGCCATTCTCCTTCTCCTTGAGCTTCAGGCAGTCTCTCTTCCAATGTCCCTGCTCCTTGCAGAATGCACATTGGTTCTTTGTTAATTGGTGGCGGCCTCTAGACTTTGACCTTCCTCTATTACCACCTTTCGGATATGGGCTTCTACCTCTCGTCGACAAGGCCTCTCCTGAAGTACTAGCGCGGGAAGTCTCCTTATCCTTCCTCCTCAAATCGTAGTTCGTCAAAGCGTTAGTCACTTCACTATAGCTGATAGAAGATCTCCCGTTCAACAAAGTGAGCACGAAGGTATCATACTCCTCATCCGGTAAGGAGCCCAACAAAATAATCGCCTCCTATTCCAAACAGGATCTGATCACCCCACAAGCGTTCCTATTCATCTTCTCCCATATCGCCTCATCATATTTAGGTGGCCTCTCGTGGACCATGATGGTCTCTTCCAAATTCTGAGCATTGAGCGCATCCTGTATGTCGCTCATCCACAAACCAAAGTTGATTTTGCCGTCATACTTCACCACACTAATCTTATGTTCTGAAAACCAACTTGTATTGTACTCGCCATCGATTTGCTGCTTTCACCTTCTTCTCCCATTGCAAACTAACTCCAAATTATAGAGAAAGAACAAATTTGATAGAATTAGGAACCACCCAACTGAACCCTAGATCGGATTCCAAATAGATCTCCTATCCACACGAGGAAAGCGAAATCTCCAACGGCAACTCCTAATGCTATCTCCACCGAAGCCTAGAACTCCAAGAACTAAGCTTCACACAAGAATCTTCCTCCACAAAAAAAAAACCCTAGATCTGAAATCTGGGCTCTGATACCACTTGTTGCGCGCAGCGGAAATTTCGGCAGCACTTTGACAGCACAACAAGAGTTAGGTCGCAATAAGAATTCTTGTTTCTCAAAGAGAACAAGAATCTGAAGTCTAATATCCCATCAAAGTGGGATATTTGCTCTTCCTCTCGTCAGCTCTAGGACTGCGCGTCGAGGGAACCTAAAAGCTATTACAAATCACACAAATAGCAGTACAACCAATTTTTACGTGGTTCGGCAAATTGCCTACGTCCACGGGGCAAGGAGGGGGGAGATCCACTAATAGAGGGAGAGAATACAACTAGGGTTTACAATCACTCAATCTAAACTCTCACACAATCTCTCAAATCCCTCATACAATTATCTCTCTCAAAGGGATACACAAAACCCTAAATAAAGGGACTGCTCAAGATCTCAACACGCTGTTTTTCTCCTCTGTTTTCTTCACCTGCAGCCGCAAAAGAGAAAAAAAAAACCAAGCCGAAAAAAATCAAAACTCCTGCGCAAAACCTAGGGAGAAATCGCAAGCTATATATATAACTACATGTCTTTTCGAGTGGGCCTTCGTGGGCTTTCATTCACGCGGCCAGCCTCCATTCACGCGGCCAGCTCGTGGTCCCCACCACAAAACCGCGTTCACAGGCTTTCATTCACGCGGCTTGTTTGCCCCCCACGTTCACCCACGAAGCCAGCATTCACATAATACACAACTGAACACAAATGATCAAATAAACAAATTGCTTGCACAAAATCCAATGAGCAGTGAGAATTCATAGCATATTAATACACGGCAACAAGAAGTACAAAGCTATAACAACCACGTATTCTCGAATTCAAAGTTAGGACACAGTGAGACTTTTAGTTCCTAACAAAGATGCAAAATCCTAACACTAAATACACAAGCACTACGCATAGTTCACGGTACCTAAAAGCGTTGGATTGGAATCATCCTCCTAGGTAGTACCCCTCACATTGGAGCTCTAGTACGTTGAATTGCGGTAACACTTGAAAGAGGATCTGTTGGTATTATAAACTATAATTAACTCTCCTCGGTTGAGTCAAACTATTTTAATTTCATCGGTAATTTCCATATCCAAAAGGCACACCCCTTCGGCTCACTCTTCCTGCTAGTCTTGAACTCCTCTCTTGCTTCTGTCCACGAAAAAAAGATAAAAGAGTTAAGAACTAGTTTAACATTACAACGATGGCTAGTACTTGAATTGGCTACTAAGTTTCTACAATTATTAATTTATTCCCTACCTTCATTGGGTTGAATTGGATTGATGGGCATCTTATAAGTGTTTTTATGAAGTCTCATTCCGCCGTATCTAGTACAACAATGCCTTTTCTTTGACACCCATAAGACAGAACACGGAACATGAATACACATAATGTACATTTATAAAAAACAATTTTAAAATCCATTACCTTCCTCCTTGCTTCTTCTATTTCATCTTTACTCCTTATACAATGTTTTTCAAGTCTGCCCCTATGTCTTGTGTGCATGTGGAGGACCAATTTCATAGTCAAGTAGAATTCTTTTTGTCATTCTTCCTTTGCCACAATCACAATTTCATATGCTAACTTGTAACGGAAATGCCAAACAAGAGACATAAATATAAAGTTTAATGTTAAGTAGAAGAAACAATTGAGAAATGTAAAAAAAAAAAAAAGACTTACTAATTACTTGCTTACATAGTAGTAAGGGTTTACATAATCCGACCATCTTGCATTTCTCATTTTACCAATTACTTTCTCACCGTGTCTTCAAGGCAAACCCGTCACTTGCCACTGTCTGCATGTGCAAGTCCTATTTTCCATAGTTAACACTTCCCTCCTCTCTCAATGAGCTTCACATTTGCAATTTTGTCATTAGACCTCCTCACATGCCACCCATCCAGGTTCTTGCTAATATTCTTTCTCATGTACCTTTTGGCCATTGGTATTAACACCCCCTTCCATCTAGATGCAACGTTTCTTCTTTTTATTCATTTTTTCCATTAGCTTTATTTCTATTTTTTTTCCCACCAAATCAAATGCGATAAGGTCTAGCTTCTACTATCCACGCATTGAAACTTTCACTTACATTGTTGATAATATAATAATTTATTGGCACCGTCGATACCATGCACCTACTCTATTTATATCCTCTGTCGGTGAAAGCAGCATCCAAATATTCTGCACATCCAAGAGACATGGCTCTTAATTAATTAGTCATCTCCTTTTGGTATCTGATCATCTATACGATCGTGCTACATCCCAAATTAGTCTCTTAAATACTTCCACCAAATAATTCTCTTTCAAAATTTTCCACAAGTGCCTCATGCACACCCTGTGTTCGGCACGAGGAAAGATATGTAAAACCGCTTCTTGCAAGTCCCTCCCTTAATCACTAATAATTGTAATGCGGTCCATCTTCATCTCTAACGCTTTTTTGTAAATGTTGAGGAAACCAAAGCCAATCAATCTTCTTTAATAATTGCAAAGGCTACGGTATGTAATCTACCGTCACCGTCGAGAGCAGTTGTCACACAATTAAGCAATGTCCCCAGGTATCTGCTTTCCAGGTGACATCCATGTACACCTAGGAAAGGCCTTTAAAAGATTCAAACATTCACTGGAAAGCCCTGTCATGCTCTAACTCATACTCTACATGACTCCCAAGATTCCGCATTATAATTTGCATCCCTAAATTTGGCCCAGCTGCCAACATGGGATTTTTCAACATTTCGATACGATATTACGTAATTCTCATCATCTTTCTCCACTTCATTGACTCCATCGCTCTCATCTACTAAAGAATGAAACTCATCCTTCTTCTTTCATGTTGAGAACTAACTGATCCAATCAAGTTTGTAGAAGTCCCTAGGGAATGTGAAATGATAGATATTACATGTTGATCACCGTTGTCCACTTTAAATCTTGCCTTTTTGTTTATCAAGTCAAGAGTGAAAGTTGTATGCTCATTTACCCCCACATCAAAACTATCTTCAGGATCATCATCATCACTACAGCCCTCGTTAATTTCATACTTCATCACCATCATCATTTGAAATTTTAGTAGATCTCAAATGTCTTCTTCTTCTACTAACACGCTCAAGGTCCATGTCAAGTCTTCGTCATGTTTGGCTAAATCCACTTGTCACACTACCAATATCTACATCTTCCTAAGTTTTTGTTAGAGAACCTGACACGTACATTTGGAGAAGGATCTCTTCTTATCATAAAAAGTTCTAATGCACACCTTACAATTAGATATATTTGACCCATTGAAAAGTAGCGGTTGGTTAACAGCATGTCTCTCTGGGAAAGCTATAGTGGCAATCAAAATAGATATCTCTATCCTAGGTTGTGAATCCTACATATGGGTAACGAGGCTTTGATACAACTTGATGGATCTGAGATGCAAGCCCAAAGGAGGGGTGTTGCTACCGTTTTGGCCAAAATCAGAATATAGAGCAAAAAATATCAAATAAAAGTGACAAACAAAATAAAGATCACCAAAAACAACCAACCAATAATATATGAGATTTTATTGGTTCGGATAAACAATTATATATCCACTCTTCCTTCTTACGAATGGATTCTTCACTATATCGAGAGTTCATATGAATCAACAACCTAAATTCAATAGGCTTATAAGACCACACCCTGATATCTATCCGAAATCAGTCGTCTAACCTAACTTTCACAATGAGTAATTCCTTGCCCTAGCTTGCCACCCTCAATTCTACCGGCTTGAGTATGCTATAAAAGAAGTTCAAAGTAAAAGCAAACACAGAAAACAGTTAAGCTCAAAATTTTCCATAAAACAAATAATCCCTCAAAGGACATAAGAAAAGCTTGATGAAGAATGGTGAAGAAGATTAATCCAAAAGTAATTCTCCTTGCTGAAATGATTTGAAGATATTTTGTGCGACGAGTGAGAGTTTAATGAGGCTTCGAGGGATCGAAAACTCTCTTCAAGATCTCTTAATAACAAAACCTAAAACTCTTTCTCTTTTCTCCCTCTCTCCTTCTATGATGCTCTCTCACAATTAGGTCAAGAAAAGAGATATCCCAAATCTGCAAAATGTTGGAATGTATATAAATATTGAATAGTTGTGATTAAATTAACAGAACTGTAATCTTGCGCCTTCACGATCGATGATGCCTCTCGACTATCGATAGTTGAGAGGCCCATTGTTGATATTCATATCTCTAGACTTTTGCACCATCGATGTCATAGTACCATTGATGGTCAACAGTCACCATCGATGGTCAATGACCTACCATCGATGGTAGTGGTGCTGAAATTAGCTTTTGAGTTGATTTTCGTATCGTTTTATCTTGTACACTTTTCATACATATATTTACCTTTACTAGAACATCTCAAAATAATATTAGTACCAAATGAGAGTTTGTTATACTCAAATAAGAGATATTATACGGAGGGAGACACTTCAACTAAATATAATGAATGATAATAACCTATACGTAATTATAACACTGGGAGCAACACTGTTGGATTTGAGATGCAAGCTCAGAAGTGGGGGGTGTTGAATATGGTTGCTACCAATTTTTGCTATAAACATAGAATATGCACAAAATAGATAAAATAAAAGTGAAAAATAACTAATAAAGGACACGTAAGATTTTATAGTGGTTCAGATAATGATCCTACATCCACTCTTTCTTCTCATGAATGGAATTTCTTACTATGCCAAGAGTTCTCTTGAATCATAACCCAATTTAGTAGGCTTATCAATACCGCACCTTGAAATCTACCTGAAACCAGTCATTTAACCTAACTCTTCATAATGAGTAACAGCTAGCCCTAAATGGTCCTAACCTCAATTAGCATCGACTTGAGCATGTTGTAAAAACTTGTTTGAAACAAACCAACAAATATAGTTTGAGCATAGAAAATAAGAAAGATCTTACAACCCATTTCGATTAACAAACTGTCCTTCAATGGATCAAAGTGAAGCTTGGTGAAGAATAGTGTATATGATGAAATCAAGGATAACTCTCACTATTGAGATGATTCAAAGATGTTGAGCACGATGAGAAAGAGTTTGATGAGGATCTGGGGTTCAAAACCTTTAATCCAACATCTTCTCTAATCAAAACCTTAAAGCTTTAATCAAAACCCCAGAACTCTCTCCTCTATTTATGTCTCTCAATAATATATAGCTTTTAATCAACCAAGAAAGAGATATCCTAAGCATGATAGAAGTTAGAGATCAAAAGGAATGATGAACGGTTATGATTAAATCATCAAATCTGCAATTAGCCGACTTAACCATCTATGGTTGCTCGATCATTGCAGGGCTCTTGTAATCTATCAATGAGTTGAAATCCTATATTTGGAATTTTATAATTTGTTCATGTAGACCGTTGATGGCCTCATAACCGTCGATGGATCCGTAATGACCATCAATTGTACGTAGGCTAAAATCAGTATTTGTGTTGATTTTTATGTCATTTCACCTCGTATATGTCTTATACATGTATTCACCTATCCTATATCATCTCAAATAAATATTAGTACCAAATGAGAGTTTGTTATTAGTCAAAAAGAGTTGTTTTGTAGACTAAGTCCTAACAATCTCTTCCTTTTGATAATAACAAACTAGAAATTTAAAATACCTATATTTTTATGTCATTTCACCTCGTATATGTCTTATACATGTATTCACCTATCCTATATCATCTCAAATAAATATTAGTACCAAATGAGAGTTTGTTATTAGTCAAAAAGAGTTGTTTTGTAGACTAAGTCCTAACAATCTCTTCCTTTTGATAATAACAAACTAGAAATTTAAAATACCTAT
>NC_033803.1:14480581-14496801 GCF_001876935.1 Asparagus officinalis
CACTACCAAGCACAACTTTTTGTGCTTGGTACCAAGCATACCCATATTGCTCATATATATATATATATATATATATATATATATATATATATAAATACACTCTCATGCAAAAGAAAAAGATATGCAATGCTTCCCTTACATTCATGCACTCATGAAATGTGTAATCAAGCATAGGTATTATAAGTCCTCTTAAAACAATGTATCGAGTGTTCCAAAAAATTTCAAAGAGCATATATATATATATATATATATATAAATACACTCTCATGCAAAAGAAAAAGATATGCAATGCTTCCCTTACATTCATGCACTCATGAAATGTGTAATCAAGCATAGGTATTATAAGTCCTCTTAAAACAATGTATCGAGTGTTCCAAAAAATTTCAAAGAGCAAAAAAATATGACACCACTTAATCAAAACTCCACTCATGCAA
Source organism: Asparagus officinalis (assembly GCF_001876935.1). NCBI lineage: Eukaryota > Viridiplantae > Streptophyta > Magnoliopsida > Asparagales > Asparagaceae > Asparagus > Asparagus officinalis. The sequence continues at coordinate 14,481,016 of NC_033803.1, forward strand.
AGTTCATCAAAATTTTTAAATTTCACACCAAAATTCTCTCTCTTTTGTTATTAGCAAAAGATGAAAATACACTAATGGTTACACTTCATACTTGAGAAATTTAGATAAAAATCATCCAAAAGTATAAGGTAGAAAAATACACACAAAATGATTAAACTATCTCAACCTTAAAAGAATTATACTAGTTTGTTGGACAAATTCAGATGCATCAAAGCGAATATTGAACAATAATAAGACTTGAACTATCTCAACCTTAAAAACTGAGAAACAAAGTGCCGCTCTATTACCTCAATAGTACAGAATTTAGGAGGAAGAATGATTGTATTTGGCAGTTGATTTATACCATCTTTAGATATTAAAATATTCACTATAGGATGGCTATCTTTTGAGATATGCACAAACATAATCTTTGAGAGTGGGTCTTTGTGCATTTTTTAACAAATACACTCAATTTTCTATAAATTTCATAAGAGTGTGGACCTTTGATCATCTTTTATCAATACAATTTTTTGTTTGATATATTTTTAGCATACACACACATTTGTGCATACAAAGAATAAATGTGTGTATTATTCAAGTCATAAATAAACTTAAAAACTCTTGATATGATCCAAAAATATACAATAAGCAAAATATAAAAACTCTTTACCACTATTTCACGTTACAAAACAGGATAAATATAAAACTAGGTGTGTAAAAATGTAACATGAAAAATCTCATGAAATAATATGTCAAATAGTCATATTTTTTTATCATTGTGTGAAAATTATATGTATACCTGTGTGACATAATCAAGCATATATACCAAAATATAAATATCATCTGAATCAATCTTATAAAAGTATATACATATGCATGCCGAAAGTTTTTTTAAAAAAAAGAGAAAGATTTATTTTGTTTTTGATAAAAAATGAAAAAGAGAAAAAAAATCTAAAAACAACCCTAAAAAGAAATTAAAAATGAAGAAAAAATAAGAAAAATATAAAAAATTTGAAAATCGAGAAAAATAAAAAAATCCAAATTATGGACATACAACAAGAAAGGTGAGCATGCAAATATATGAAACTAAGTTAATTATCTAAAAACTAGAGTGCAAATAAAGAATTAGTGTAGACCAATTTTCTCAAGCATCACCAAAAGAATATACATATCCAAAAAAAATCTAAAAAATAGAAAGAAAAAAGGACCTTCAAAGATTAAATTACTATTTCTCTCAGTCCGCTCCATCATCTCTTTGCATGTCCTCATAATGATCATCTCCTCCATGAGCTCCTGAAGGCTGTGCTGGTCCAGTAAAGAAGTCATCATTTACTGATGGTCGGTCAAGAGATGGATCTGACTGATGAGAGCTTTCATGATATACTGTAGCCATGCAATATAGTAGGTGTATTGTGTCATCATATCAATCCTCATTGACATCATCTCTCCTCATCAGCACCACATTCTTTGTGCCATAGACTAAAAAGTCCTCGATCTAAAGGAACTTGAGCCCTTTGAAGCAATAGGCTGGGATCTAGATGATATCCCAACAGTAGCATCACTCTTGCTCGTAGCTAAGCTATTCATGGTAGGGCAAAAGTGTGGTTCTCCCCTTCTCAAATCGATCAGTAGTGTGAAAGGGAATCCACTGGTCGTGGCAAACCTCTATAATAAGAAAAGTTTAAACTAACCGAGTCTTCTTTTTGGACTTCTTATCAATAATGTTTCAAATAGCAGCGACAACCATATACATCCAAAGAAATATGACATAAACGGGATCAAAATATTTTCCACTAGCAAGCCAATATAATAATATAACATCCTAGATGCTAGGTGTGGTGTAGGTGGCATAGGGATATAAGTCAAACTTAAGGAAGAGGTTGAAAATAATTAACTTAGGCTTCAGATATCCTTAGTTGAAGACTCTAGAGTGTGGTGATAATCATATTTTTATTATATTTTTATACCCTCATTATCTATTTTATATGAATAAATATAATAATAATAATAATAATTTTTATTTAATTTGTAGGTTAATGAAGAAATTATGAATAAAAGCCCAAAAGACTCTAACTTCCTTTTATTGAAGCCCGGGATTAAGCCAAGTAGCCTATAAAAGCTAGAGAAAACAAAAATCTAATATGAAAAGAAATCATATTCATGATGGTTAGCCGCAAAGAAACAACGATATCTCCCAATCTGGAAGGCGGAATTTAATATATAATATATAAAAATCATCTATCTCGACGAGATGAAGCCATCTGTCAAGCCAAAATTTTGATACTAGTATCAATACTAGTATCAATACCAATATCGATACCAGTATCAATACCTGTATCGATAGGGGTATCAATACCAGTATTGATACTTGTATCGATACCAAATGTGTAGTTACAATTTAAGGGCTCAAATTGATTAACTTGGATGTAGGCACTGAAAAATACCAAGAGACAAAAGAGCGACGAAGCTCGTCTCAGTTAATGAAGCTCGTCTCAGCTAGACGAAGCTCTCAAACACCTCATCACTCAGAAGATGAAGTTTGTCATTATAGACGAAGTTCAAAGCTCGTCACTAGGGACAAAGCTCACTCAGAAGGTGAAGCTCGTCATTAGAGACGAATTTCGAAGCTTGTCACTAGGGACAAAGCTCACTCAGAAGGTGAAGCTCATCATTAGAGATGAAGTTCGAAGCTCGTCACTAGGGACAACGCTCCTTCATAAGATGAAGCTCGTCATTGAAGATGAAGTTTGAAACTAGTCATTGAAGATGAAGCTCATCATTAGAGATAAAGCTCCTACAGAAAATGAAGCTCATTCAAAGGACGAAGTTCATCCAGAGACAAACCTCACTAAGAAGCAAGACTTGCCCCAGAAGATGAGGCTCACCACGCAGCGAGGTTCAACCATCAAAGATGAAAGCTCCCTACAGCAGTAAAACTCGTTTGTCAAACGAACCTCGCTACGCATTAAGGCTCGTCTCATCAGACGAACCTCTTCACATAGCAAGGCTTGTCTCATCAAATGAGGCTCAATGCCAGGAGGCTAACAGCCATGAAAACTCAGTCAGCCCATGTAGGCAAAATCTAAGGAGTTAGTTACGCTCCTGATCCCATGATCTCAGCATCACTTATGTACTGAGTGCCTATAAATAGCTGTGAACAGCTATGAAAAAAACTTTTGGGGGACTTTTAGAGATCCGAGCATCAGATCTCAAGGCCCAAGAGTTAGACGCACGAGCGTCAAGAATTAACAACAACTGTGAGCAGCTTAAGTACTCAAAAGAGGCCATTTCCTACTCGGCTTGAAGCAATCTTATTCCGATCGTCAATGAGAAGTAAGCTTGACATGAGCATTGAGTAAGGCATCTCATCGCCACATCAAACCCACGTTAAACAAATGAGAAGTTGAATCAATCTTCTCCTCTTCTGTACTTGAAAAAACAACTGTAAAAAGATTCTTACCAAGTGATAGAATCATTTCTTACAAAGAACCAATCATCTTGTCTTTTTTCAAGACCCTAATGAAGATGGTGACCACAGTGGGAGAAGTCATTTTCTCTGAAGAAATGATCATGTCATAGTCGGAGAAAATTGCCATGGGAACTGACGTCAAAACCCTTGTCATCGAGTTCGATCAATCCAAGTACAAGGAGTTCCTTTCCTCCTGTACTCCGAGTCTCACCAAAGCACGTAAGTGCCACAAAGTCTCTCACGAGACTCTAGCCAATTTAGCTTTTAACAACTCACCCCGAGTTTGCCTTGAGGAGAAATCCATGCCTCTGACTGTTGAGGCTCTGAGAACAAGCTGCCAGGCTAAACAATGGGTCGCCAAGCAACCCAAGCAAACTTCAATTGCTACAGAGTCCATGGCCAATCTACTGTTGAAGAAGGCAAGACGTCGTTGACGCCAGAATCAGACCCATTGTGAAGCTCGTGCCTTAGCTTCTCTAGATGGCTTTCATTATAGGCCTTGAGATGACATCGCCAGAGCTCACAGGTTAGTCGAGACTCGTGTGATAGAGGTGCGTCAGAATGACGAACCTCACCCAATTGAGGTGCATCAAAATAACAAACCCCGTGAAGTCCTCCATCGCTGTACATGCGTCCAAGTTCACCCAGAAGACGAACCTCGTCTTTACCACAAGGCTCGTCCAAGACACCAACTTCGTCGCTCGTGCTAGATTTGCCCCGCTTTTGAGGCTGGCGAAACTCAGGTGCATCAGAATGATGAACCTCGCCTCCAGCACAGAGCTCGCTCCACTACTGGGCCACTTTCAAGTTGCCAAGTCGTGGTTCGACTAAGATGACAAATTCGTCCCCCGAACCAGGTTGCCAAGTCGCATGAATGACGAGGTTCACCCAACTGACGAACTTTGTATCAAACATGAGAGTGACGAGGCTCGTCCAATTACTCAGGCTCGCTAATCTCTAACACTTACAGGATCTTGTGCATGCATAACCAAATTACCTGAGTTAGCAGGGGGCGGTCCTGTTACTGATCTCCGTGATTATCTGGTTTGTAAACATAGTATAAGCCAAATAAAATCTCATTGCAACTATGAAAGGCTCATCTCCACGTTACTTGCTAAATGCCAGTGTGGGGGCCTATCACCCAGGTCCTCTGTCTTCGAACGATTGTCTGAACTGTCGGGAGTCTCATCATCCATAAGAAGACGCTTTTGTCCCAGAAGCAAATTCCCAAGAATGATTCACTAAAGTTATAATCAATATGACCAGAAGGGGTAAAAGCAAAGGACCAGCTGGCTCTTCTGACTCCTCTGATCCTGAGTTCTCTCCAGGACTGAGGGGATTTTTAATTGAGCAGGTAGGCATCTTTTGACACACTCGCACCCGTACTGGCTCGGTAACTCCATTGGATTACCGACGTTTGGCAGATATCTCTGACGAGGCTGACGATGAGCTTGACAATTCAGTCATTACCACTTTCTAAGCATCCAGCACTGATCAAAGTGAGCGCATGAATGCCCACATGGCTGGAAATGCAGAGGACATGGCAAAAAGATTGGAAGACCAACAAGCTACTCTTCTCCAACAACAGGAGACTATCAATCTCAAGAGAGATATGTTGGATAAACTCCTTAAGAAAAATGAGAAGAAGAAAAATAAGAAAGGTTTTGGCAAAGCCTCGGGATTAGGATATCGGCGACCTTCACCTAAAGTTGGGGAATATAGCTGTCCAAACCAAGAGGACACTGACATAGGGGGTGACGAAGAGGAAACTCCAAAAGCTTATTCTAAATCATCAGAAGCCAAATCCAATCCTGGAAAGAAAGAGTGAGACTAGAAGTTGGATGACTTTTAGAAGCAACTGGATGCTTTGAAACTTCAGAGAAATTTTTGGGAACTGGGGGTGACTAGACCGTACCCTACCGAATAAGATGTTGTTCCTTATCCTCTAAAGTTCAAGCCACTTAGCCTCCTACAATTTGATGGCACGGGCTCTCCTACCCAGCATATCTATCACTTTCATGCACAAAGTGTGTACATAATGGGAAATAATCCCATTATGACTCGACTATTCATTGGTACCCTCAAGGGGTCGCTTTTGAGTGGTTCCATAGATTGGAGCATGGGTCCATCAACTGTTGGAAGGACATGGAGAGGCTCTTTATGATCAGATTTTTTGACGATGACACAGAAGTATCTATGGCCACTCTGTTAGCTGAGAAGCAGAAAAAGATAGAGTCCATCAGTGATTTTCTCAATAGATTCAAGAACCGATCGCTGCATTCTCATCATCAGGTTTCGAAAGCCACTCTCATCGAGATGTACTGGAATAATCTCTCCATCAATATACTATCCAAAATGGGTGTTGTTGAAGCTTGTTCATGGAAGGACCTGATCTGGCAGGGAGAACATGTTGAAAGCATGCTCAAGAGGTTAGACATTGAAGAGAGTCATGAATCTCGTCCTAGAAGAGGGGGTGCTAACCAAGGAAACTTCATCCCTCAAAGCCATTCAAAGAGAAAGGATACTCTAGCAGTGGAAATCATTTCCTCATCCAAACCCTCTTCAAAGCAGAAAGGTAATCCTTCGGATAACAACTTTTAGAAGCAGTACGACTTCAAAGATGAGCTGGTCATCATGATTCTCAAGAATTTAATCAAGATGAAGAAGATCAAGCTTCCAGAATCAAAACGACCTGAGGAGGCTTCAAAGATGGATGATCCTAATTACTGCATGTACCACAGGATGGTGCATCATCCGACGAAGGTGTGCTACATCTTGAAGGATTAAATCCAAGCTTTATTAGACACAGGCGTCATGACCTTTTAATCTAAACAAAAGAAGGTGTCTTCAAATATGGTCTCCTTGCAGTTCATAGGTTTCTCGGATCTTATTGTCCAAAGTGGTGTGAAGCCGATTCCACAAGCAGACTAAGGTCCTAAATCTTGATCATCGTCATCAAAAGAAGAAGAGTATGGTTCTCTACACTACTCTAGAATATGAGGCCATATGGGTCCACCCTGACCTACTTGTAGATGAGCAAAGGACGTCGACAAGTTCAAAGAAGTCCAAGACAAAGTAGAAGTCCTGTAATGTTATTTCTACCATCCTAGATGAGGGGGTTGAAACTGCTTCACTCAGCAGTATTGTTGGCCTTCTTGTTTTGATGATGTTTAACAAACAATTTACCACTAATGTTGTTTGTCTAGTATTTGTGTTTTCGTATTTGTTGTAGACAAACAACATAGTTGGAGGATGGATGGAATAGAGCTTCAACGATGATATCCAAAGGAGGTTGGCGGAATGTCGGGTTGAAGCCTATACAATTCAAGTTAAAGATCAAGTTCAAGCTTCATCCGCAAGTGTACCAAGTCAAGCTAAATTGAAGATCAAGATTGCTTGGGTAATGTAGTTTTAGATTTTATATTATGTGTGTTATATACTCTAAGCTCAATATCTATACACACACATTTATTGATTTCTTTGTATATATATAGTTATATATATACACAAGTTTTGGTTTCTATATATATATATAGTTTTATATATATACATATACGTTTTTGGTTTAATAGTTTTCGAGTTTATATATGAAACAAATGAATAGAATTGAAAAATACTATTTTGTTTCATGTTTATATGCCTATATATGATTTCACCTTTAACAAGCTTATATTTAATGAAATCATATTTAGTGTTTTGAATATATTGCATAGAATATGCAATTTTATGAAAATATTGTATTTCTAGGTTATAGACTTCATAACAACATGTTATATCTTTTATCAAGTCTATACAATCATTTCATAAGGTTTCAAAATGTTGTTTAAGTCAAAATATCAAAATATCAATTTTCAGGTTTTCATGTTTTGGACTATTTTGTAAAATGATGATATTTTTCATTTGGGAAGTCCTTTTTCGAAACCAGTCGTTGTAGCATGTTTATTATCATGTCTACAATCATTCCCCAAAGTTTTACATTTTTTGGAATTTATTTGATATTTTTAAACAGCGTTTTAAAACCAGATATACAGTTTTTTGAGTATCAGTATTCGGTCGACCGCACCGGTCGACCGAACCTGAGGTCAAAAGTTCTCTGGGCGACAGAAGCCTGTCGGTCGACCGGTCCGGTCGACCGATGAAAATTTCGGTCGACCGACGAATTTTCCGGTCGACATTTGCCATCGGTCGACCGAATGCTTTCCATCGGTCGACCGACGGGATTTTCGGTCGACCGACAATGTGACCGTTGGACTTCTAACGGCTATTTCTGAGCTGTTTCTCTGGGGGCTGTTTTGTCATTTGTTTTGGGGTTCTTGCTGAGATTTCTAGTGGGTATATATACCCCATTGCTGATGTCTTTTCAAGTTAATCAAGAGAGTTTAAAAACAAGTTTAAGAAAGTTTTAATCAAGGGTTTATGTTTGGTTTAAGTGTGTTTATAAGCTTTTAAGCATTTGAGTGTTTTGGTTTTGTGAATCACTTCCACAAGAGCTTGAGGAGATCATCTATTGGTGTTTGAGCATCCAACTCTTCTCCTTCCACTCTTGATCTATTGAGAAGTTTTCTAAACTCAATCTAGCTTCATATTTTATATTGTTTGATTATCTTTTTATTAAGCTAGTGTTCATATTGAGTTTAGTTGATTTTATTATCTCTTTGTTCACACACAACCTATTGAGCTTATTGTATTTACATTCATAGTATAATTGGGTTGTGAGATTGTGTATCTTAGAGAGTGAGCTTACAATTCGTTCTCATCCATTGTAGAGAACAAACACTTTGTATTGAGCCTTAATTGTGAGGATACACTTTGTAATACACTTGTACACCAAGAGAGAAGTGTGTGGCGAGAGTCGGGGATCGTCCCAAGATGTGAGGGGTAAACGTTGTTCGGGTGAACGTAGAAAACCCGGTTGTGATAGTGGAGATCTCCTCGAGGTGAGGAGCGGGGACGTAGGTCGTGGGGACCGAACCTCGTAAACATATCCTTTGTTTGTGATTGCATTGGCGCACTTGTTTTCATATTCATATCTTACATCGCCATTGTGTATTGCTTGTTGATCTTTTTGCCCTATCACATTTGTAGTTAATTTGTTTACCCCTCTTGTTTGTTTTATATCCTTGCACATACATTGTCTATATCTCTTTGTTAGGATATATCTTATTGTTTATATATCCTTGCATATATTTCTATCATATAGGATATATCACCTTGTGTATATTACATATTCTTGCACATAACTCTTTGTATATCTATCTTGTAAGAATATATTTGTTAATTAATTTTAATTGACATTTAATCGGATTAGATTAGCATAAGACCCTAATCACCCCCCCTCTAGGGTCTAACATTTTGGTGATGAACAACCAGCATTCATCGCACAACCTATTTAGATGTCATCAACCCATGGAAAAAAAGAGTACTTGAAGAAATACCTTGAGGTAGGAGACGGCCTGCCAAAGCCAATAGAGGAAGCAGTAAAAAAGACGCAATTACCCGCCAGTGATCCAAAAGCAAAGGAGCTCTGATATAATAAAGCGCTTAGGAGAGAGACTCCTGAAAGCTCAAAAAGTCCTTTTTAGTTAAATGTGTTAGCCCACCTTGCCAACATCCCGGTAAGAATCACGATATTCGAGCTCCTGCCTTTATCCAGATCAACCAGGAAAGCTCTGCGTGAAGCATTGGCAGATAATGAAGCATTCCTAGCTCATATTCCACCAATTCCAACAGAGGAAACACAAGAAGCATGCCCTCAATGCTACCAAGTCTTTAGAGGATGAATGCCCCATATCACGTTCTCCCCAGAAGACATGTTCGTGAAGAAGCATGATAGGCCTTTATACTTCACAAGATACATCAGCTCGGTTCGGGTAGACCGGATCCAGGTTGACCCCGATTCCGCCTTGGGCATCATACCTTTGAGGCTCATTAATCATCTCGGGGTCCCTCTTCATCATCTGTCAGCAACGGGGACTACCATCTATGACTTCAACGCCTCTAACACCCGTCCTCTTGGTAAAATCAAACTCAAATGCCAAATGGGGGACTTGAAGACAGATGTCACCTACTATATCATTGATGTAAAGACGTCTTATAACTTATTATTGGGTCGACCATGGATCCATAATAACTTGATTGCTCTATCCACCCTGTATCAGTGCATCAAGTAGGTGGACGAAAGCGGCAAGGTTAAAATAGTGGTCACGGAAAAGCAACCATTCAAGGGGGTGAAGAATTATTTTTCTGTTTCTATCCACTACCTAGATGGTGAGCCGACCGATGCATCACCAGTTGAGGACCTTAACAATGGCAATGAGGCTGATACTGAGCCTGAGTACGAACATGGGCTTATCTTTAATGACATTGAATCCATCGTGATCGGCCTTGAAAACCTCGGTGTAAATGACATTATTGATGATGTCGGTGAAGTTATCTTCAATAATAATGAGGGTTTAGCTTACTTGTTGTGCGTTGAATCTAACTTTGATATACCAGGTACAAGTGCCGATATATCGGCAGATCCTCTGTCAGGGTTATCTGCCGAGTCAGCATTGCACATGTCGTTTTGCTCATCCTTCACAACAAGCTGACGATGCATCGAATCTTCGCAGGCTGCCTTCGTGGTTCCCGCTAGAAAAAGCAATCAAGAAGACATCATCTTTGGGCAAACTGAGGGTCCACTGCAAACTCTTTGGAATGAATTCAAAGAAAAAGAAAAAATTCCTCAATTCTCACATTTCAAGCCAACAACACGCCGCATAATAGAGAAAATAGGATATGACTTTTCCCATGCAGGAGGTCTAAATTTTAGAATAGGCTAGCGCATTCTGCTTGCCAATGTAGTGTTTTAAAGCTAGTGAAGAGTTAGACGGATAATCCATTAGTTCTTCTTCCGAACCGATCTGCTGGGATTCAGACACCAGTATAGGGGTCGTGTTCATGAGACTTATGTCTAACATGACCTCAGCTCAACCGAGTGAAACTTGAGAGGATGATCAATTACCCCTATTCGAGGATCCCATGAGTTGGCAACTCGGCATGCAGTGGGAAACCCGCTTTGAACAGCCCGAGCCTTCTACTAACGACAAGGTAATTCAGGTGAACATGGGAGATGAATCTAATCTGAAGCTCATATTCATAAGTGATAGTCTATCACCCAAAGAAAAGGAAGATCTCATTGCTCTTGTACATTAGTATATTGATGTCTTCGCTTAGAACTACGAGGACATGTCCGGCCTTAATCCTCAGATGACCATGCACCGCCTTAACATTAAACCAGATTCCAAGCCTATAAAGCAAAATAGCAAAGATGATTCTATTTGCAAATCATGGAGGCAATCAAAGTCGAAGTCAAGAAGCTCATTGGTTTAGGGTTTATCCGAGAAGAACAACACCCGGATTAGGTGGCCAATATTGTTCTAGTTCTGAAAAAGAACGGGAAGATTCGAGTTTGCATTGACTTCTATGACTTAAACTTGGCATGTCTGAAAGATGACTTCCTCTTACCCATCATAGATGTTATCATCGATAACACGTGTGAGTTTAAAAGGATGTCATTCATGGACGGATTCTGAGGGTACAACTAAATCAAGATGTATCCCGAGGACGAGAATCATACTTCCTTCCGAATACATTCAGGGATATACTAATATACGGTAATGCCCTTCGAATTGAAGAACGTCAACACCACATATCAGCCTGCTATGAACAATATTTTTCGAGAACACTTGTGTAAGATGGTGGAGTGCTATGTCGATGACTTGGTTGGTAAAAGTCGTAGCAAAGGTGATCATCTTCATGACTTGAAGACAATGTTCAATCTAATGCGATCACACCAATTGAAGATGAACCCAACCAAGTCTTTCCTGGGGAATGACCAATGACAAATTTCTTGAATTCGTGGTCACAGCTAACAGAATCCACCTTGACCTAGACAAAGTTAAAGCCATTCAAGAGCTTCCGCCTCCCCAAAATCTTAAAGAGCTGCGCAATCTATAGGGGCGTCTGGCTTACATTTGTAGGTTCATTTCTAACTTGTCCACTAGGTGCTACCCATTCTCAAAACTCATGAAGAAATGCGTATCATTTGTCTAGGATGAGGCCTGCCAGAAGGCGTTTGATGAGATCAAACTATATCTCTCCAGTCCGCCCGTATTGGTCGCACCAAAATTAGGGAAGCCAATCCTGGTATATGTTCGAGCTATGGAGCATGCTCTGGGAGGACTTCTAGCTCAAGACAATGATAATAGCCATGAACAAGCTATTTACTATCTTAGCAGGACTTTATCAGGAGCTGAGCACCGCTATCCTCCCGTCGAGAAGGAATGTTTGGCCTTGATCTTCATGATCCAAAATATGCGATACTATTTGGTTGGGCAGACTATATATGTTATCTCCAAAGTTAATCCAATACGGGTATTCATGACGCAACACGGGGCATTGAACTGGCGACTTGTGAGATGGGCATTTCTACTGTTGTTGTATGACATATACTTCATGCCACAAAAGGTGATAAAAGGTCAAGCTATCTACGATCTCCTTGCTAACCACCCCTTGGAGGGAAGGGTTGATTTATACCAAGATATGTCGGATGAGACTTACGAAGCCAATGTTGTTTTAAAAGAATAGATATGGTAACTATTCTTCAATGGCGCATCAAGAACAGGCTCTAAAGCTACTATTATCACCGGAGTGGGGATTGTCTTTGTTTCTCCGCAAAACCATGTGTTACCTCGAACCTTCTCCTTGATGGAACCATGTTCTAACAACGTAGATGAGTACATTACTTTGCTAATTCCTTGGCCAACACCTGTAAAGTTGAAGCTGACTTGGCCGCCAGCCCATGCCTGGCCAAAGTTACCATCGCACCCTCCTTCCACTACTATTAAAGAAGATACTATTTTCCATTACTGGGTAAATTTTTTTCACCATTCTCTGAACTTAAGAACTACTATAGTTCACTTTACTCCTCCACACAAGCCACCCACTAACTTGATAGTCGGAGGAACAACCGGGAAATCACACCCCATCCTCTCACGATTTATTATTTGTGTAGGAAAGTACAACTTGCCCAAAGACAAGACATTTTGAGAGTTAGAGAACCTCCGTCAACTTAATCTACTTTCATTTGACTATATGGTTCCATACATCAACAGATAGCATAGAATTTTATCTTAATTTGAATTTTGTTTATTTAGCTGAATCTACAGCTGTTCTTGGCTTAGCTACTGAAGCTGAAGTAGCAGCAGCCGTTGATTTGATAGTAAGAGCATCACCTGTTGTCACGACTAGCTCTACTTCACCAGTGGGAGCTCAGGTTTCGGGCCTGCTGATAGTTGCTATTGTTCATGCTGCTAGCACTCTACTAGCTGCCACTACGGTTAAGGTATTTGCTCCACCATTAATGTCCACACAAGCAACGATATCCTCTACTAGTCAACTTGAGTTAGCCTCTTCAAGCGCCACACCTTCTTCCTCCTTTGTTCGAGGGAAGAGTTATGGAGTGTCAAAAATCCTAGAGAATTTCCTCACAATTCTGAAAGACTCTCCCTTTCGAATATTGGATCACGGTGAAGACTTTGCTGGGATTAAGATAGTGTTGGAAGCTCTTCTAAATCTGATACAGGGTCTGACCAGTTATGAGGCTGTATTACCATATAGACTCAATATGGTGAAGATGGAAGACCTCATCAGAAAATGGCAGGATCACCGTGATCGACCTCTTCTCCCTCTAGCCGAAAGACGAGCTAGGCAATATTTAATGCAAAGGGATGACTCCGTATTTGCACTTCAATGCCAAGTGATTTCAAAGAAGAAAAGAGTCAAAGAGCTCGAGAGGATCGATGAGAAATTATCCAGTGAGTGCTAAAGAGCCACTTATGCTGAATAGAACAATCATGTCCTGATTGAGTCTTATAAGGCTGCTCTAGCTGAAATCCAGACCAAGCTGGCGGCAATGAAAAATGACCTAAATACAGCTATAGAAGTGTAACAAACACTAGCAGCCAAACAGGAGAAATAGCAGATGTCGCTTCAGTCTGAGCTCAATGAGTTAGAAAGGCTAAAGACTACCGTGAGCAACATGGTGATGTCATATGACGATGAGTTGCACAAGAAGGCGTTGGAAGAAACTGAAGCGGAGCACCGAAGGTCATTGGACAAACTTGCGGAAGAACTTCACAATGCGGTCCGATTCCTTTAAGCTCAATTCTTATGTAACCCAACTCTTGTTGCAGTAGCTACAACTTTCTTATGAATAACATCATCGTTTTACCCGTTGATTTTTTTTTTGCATAATCAGCAATCATTGTTTTCGGAGAAAGTTGCCTTCATTGTAGAATTCATTATAATCTGGATCGCTTACAAAGAATTCAAGATATTCAACAAAAAGAATAAGAAAATGAAAGATTATAACTTTTTGAAAATAAACGCAAGATTCGTTCGTCGTTTCTTGCTTGCGTGGGTCTTTAGCCGATGATAGGGACGTTGATATCCGTGGACTATCTGGCAATTAGATCAGGTCCAGAACTTCGTCGATCCGCGAAGGAATCTAGAAGCAGAAGCGCTTATCTCGACAACAGCGAGATAATTGCTCTTCTTAGAATTACCACAACGGGATAATACTAAGGATCGGATGCGGGTGATGCAGATCTGACGAGTCTCGATCTCTTGCGTTGAAGAACTCGATCACTCTTCAGTCCGGCAGGGCTTCGCCAATTCTCTCAAACTCCAGATCTGAAAAAATGAGGACCCGGCGCTGTATTTATAGGATCCAGGGGGTTTCGGGTGGTTAAAACCACCTAAAAGGCCACTTCTGCGTTGGAGACACCCCAGGGTGTCTCAAACTGGGCCGAGACACCTTAGGTGTCTCAGTTTAGCCTGAGACATTTCCGATGCCTGTTTGATCGTTTTCACCGTAACTTCTTCGTCCGAACTCGGATTTGAGCGATTCGAAGTGCGTTGGAAAGCCGACGAAGAGTTCTATAAGCTCAAATGATTATATCATCAGTTGAACAAATGAAACACGAAGGGTATTTCGCCATTTGTGAACGATACGAGGTTCCCGATCAGTTCGTATCTTCATCATTCCGAAGTTCCGTTGTTTCACGTAGTTTGTCGGTTTACTTCAAGTGTTCACCGACATCAATCAAGCTTCTGTGAACCAGATGGTGACGTTCATCATCATTTCTTAACACTGAGCTGTTCGTGGAGACCTATAGGCAATTTTCGATGCCTACAATCATGACTTAGGATTTTTAGTAAACCCTCAGCTATTAACGGACTTGATGTGTCTTTACCAATTGCTGTTTGAGTTGGACTAGCCTTGCTTTTTTCCTTAGCATGATAAGTTGTCAAGGAGTTTCTCTTAGGATTAATGCTAAAATTTCTCCTTTATCCTTAGCCGCTCAAGGCGTCAGATTAAGAGTGGAGCATGATTATAACGGTTAAGTCGTAATAAAGTTTGGTTGTGTTGTTCAGTAACATGGAAGTGTAATAGCTTAACCTGGAAATTTGAAAACGAGACTCATCACATGGTAGGCCTACTTTTTCAAGAAGTGGTCATTTGTGAAAATGACCAAAGGAGTGTGATGATATTGTTAGCAAAATAACAATCTCAAATCTGAGTAGTGGCTCATCACTTTGTAGGACACTATTTGGGAATGAGAGAGTAGATAGGGGCACATCGCCTGGTAGGTTACTATCTTTAACAAAGTTATTTATGGGAATAACAATGTGGAAGTAATCAAGTCATTCAGTTATATGAGAGTATAACGACTGTGACGGGAATAGAGGCACATCGCATGGTAGG
This sequence comes from Asparagus officinalis, assembly GCF_001876935.1. Classification (NCBI taxonomy): domain Eukaryota; kingdom Viridiplantae; phylum Streptophyta; class Magnoliopsida; order Asparagales; family Asparagaceae; genus Asparagus; species Asparagus officinalis. Next base: position 14,496,273 of record NC_033803.1, read on the forward strand.
CCACTATCTTTGATCGCTCTAAGGAGATAGAACATTCAGAAAAGATCAGGCAGTGAATCATTACATGGTATATCACTATCCTGAATGAATGACAAGCAAGGGCTCATCGCATGGTAGACCGCCACTTGACAGAGTATCTTCAATGGGGGTGATTAGCTGACAATACCCACAATGGGAGTTGAAGAGTTGACTATCAGAGATAATCATTAACATGATAGTTTTTTGTGGACTCGTCATCCTGTTAAAAAGGATTGGTAGGAGAATTTGGAGGAAGATTTAACTATCAGAGGTAATCATTAACGTGATAGTTTTTATGGACCCCCCATCCTATTGAAGAGGATTGGTGGGAGAATTTGGAGGAAGATTTAACTATCAGAGGTAAGGAGTGAAATCTTTACCTTGGTTAACTTTATGGGAGCTGTAAGAATTTTAACGACTTCAACAATGTCGAAGGTTGTGTTCCTCGATATTGTTGATGTCAGGTACCATTGCTGCATTCATGGTGTCTAAACCTACAACGTCGCTCAGA
>NC_033803.1:14496811-14519437 GCF_001876935.1 Asparagus officinalis
ACATAGTAGTCCTTGTCAATCATGAAGACCTTTGTAGGAAAGCGGTCGGTATATAAGAAGCCTATGGGTAGTACTTCTTTAGAAATTTTCCGTTGATAGACATCATGATTTTATCACCGTTTTGATTGATTAGGTGATATGCTCCATTTGAGTAGACCGTTTCTACTATAAATGGTCCTTCCCATTTCGGTTCGAACTTGTATTTTTTTTTTGGAGTTTAGAACCATTGGACGTCGGATGACGAGAACTAGGTCACCCTCCTTGAAAATGAGGTGTTTGACTTTCTTGTCAAACGCTTTGGAGATTCGAGCCTGGTAAAGCTTGATATGCTGTTGAGATTGTAGTCATTTCTCATCCAACGCTTTAAGTTCTTTAAGGCGTCAATGATGACTTTTTTTAGTTGTCACACCGGCCGCAAGTGCTATTCAAAAGGATAGAATTTGAATTTCCAATGGCAAGATAGCTTCACATCCGTATACCAAGGAGTATGGCGTAGCACCTGTTGGCGTACGAACTATTGTGCGATATGCCCATAAGCTTTGAACCAACTTCTCATCCCAGTCTCGCTTGCTTGTGGAGACTAACTTTGTGAGAATTTTAATGATGGTCTTATTGAATGTTTTTGCTTGTCCATTTGCCATAGGGTTATAGACTATTGAGAATTGTGTGAAGGCCTAGCTGACAAACTAGGGTCCGTTGTCCTGGATGATACGTCTTGGGACACCATACCTGTATATGATGTGGTGTTTGATAAACTTAACCACATCACTTGTTTTGACTTCTCTCAATGGAATTGCTTCGACCCATTTGAAACAGTAGTCAGTTATCGCCAGAATGAAGTGATGTCCTTTTGCAGAAGGGGGGAAATCAGCCCGATGATGTCCATGCCCCACATTTCGAATGGCCATGAAATGGCCGAAGGATGCAGATTCTCCGATGACTGATGCATGTAATTGGCATGTATTTTGGCATGTGCGACATCATTTGGTGTAGGTAACATCATTGCTGATCATCTTTGGCCAATAGTAACCAAGTCTACGCAGTCGGTCCCACAGTTTAGGTCATGGCTGGTGATCTCCATATATACCATCATGGGCTTCTTTAAAGGTTTCTTCTACTTCTTTATTTGACAAATAGCAAAGTAATAATCCATCATATGACCTTCTGTACAAGGTCTATGATAGGGAATTGTATTAGAATATTGGTGCTCATCTGCGGACAGATTCTCTTTCTTTAATGTCTTCAGGTAGTAAGCTATTAACACGTAGTCGATGATCAGGAATCACCAATCTTTGGGTTTGAACGCCTTGGGCTCTTCATTGATCACGTTGACTTGTAATGCATATTTCGGTCAGAAAAGCTATCTACTAGCTACAGTGACTCGCCGAGTAGCTCCTTCGGGCAGAGCTAGTGTAGCTACGAGTGATGACAGGGCATCCGTATATGTATTCTTGAGGCGAGATATATGATCAATGTGGAAGCCTTCAAAAGAATTAGCCAATGTGATGGTTGTTTCGTGGTAGGGAACCAGATCCTCATGTCTAACTTTGAACTCCCCTTTTAATTGGTTGATGACGAGCTTCAAGTCATCATATGCTTCTAGGTGCTTTACCCCCAATTTCTTGGCTGGATCCAGACAATGTTATTACACTAACTACCACCTCAAGTGTTGGTCTCTAGCCCGTGTCTCCCTCAAGTGTTAGGAATTACAACATCTCTCTAGGCATTACCACCTACCCCACTCCTCTTGGGACAACCTCGTCTCTCACTACACACTCCTCTTGGTTTACTAGTGTATTACGAAGTGAATCCTCACAATTTGGCTCACAACTACAAATAAATTATTCTATATAATAGATGAGAACTCAATGAAGTCACTTATGTTTAATGCGAAGTGATGTGGGGTGTGCAGTGTCAACGTAGTCCGATGTGTCATAAATACTATTTGAGGTAGGGGAATGATGATGCCTATAATGTATTTAATGACATTTATGGCGAGATGATTGGTCATCAGCGCACAGGAGGGGCTCGAGGCTCGGCGCATATCATCATCTTTCTACTTGTCTGGTGGTCAAGAAGTACCGTCTTTTGAGTTGCCCTCATAAGGTGTCAGCCAATGAGTTCCTGAGTGGAGTGCTTAAGTAGTCGACTCAGCCGAGGGATGACATGTAACGCCTTTCGGGTCGTCAACATATGACACCATTCGAGTCGTCCTCGTAGGATGTCAGTGTGTCGAGTTGACCAAATTAGGCCTCTAATTGTCTTGAGGTGTTGACTTGATTATGCCTAATGTGGGACACTTGTCTGTCAGTGATTAGAGATCATTTTCCATCACTAAAATGGCAATAATAGTTGGCCCCTTTCACTTGGAGTCATCCTAGGTTGGGTCCGAGTGAAACACAACAGTTCTTACTGAGTCACGATAGGCATTAATGAGGGATCTAAAAAGTTCTTCTGAATGTGACGTGGCTAACATTAGTGAATTGTTTTTAACTACTATTCCTTTGTATTTCGTGTAAGATTGCGGGCTATTCAAGGTGAACACGCTTTGTCTCAATTTGATAAAAGATGCTTCGAATTCCATAATTAATCTGGGCTGTCGGTTGTGGTTCAGCTCGTCCGTTGAGATTATGCTAGTTAGAGGCCCTAGCTGCACTACAAATAGTGTTGTCATGGTGAGGGAGTGGTTATTGCCTTTTGAAAATTTGAATTCGAAGTTGCCAAGTGCTCCGATTATCTCTTCCGGCGATGATCCATAGCACTAATGGAGACCTCTGCTCTCAACACTAGGGAGAAAATGCTTGCTGAGATCTACTCAAAGGTGTCATTGTCTTAACTCAGAGCTCTCCACAGGAAATACAACATTCCCCATGGCTGCAAGTTGACGACGTCGACGAGATCGCAGGTGGTTTACGAGCATGACAATAGTCGGGCCCCTCTTTATTTGAAGCATCTGGAGTTTGGCCTATGTTTGTCTCTGCATCCCTTCCTCTATTGCGTGTTCACTGCCCTGGGGGTGTTGCCAGTGCAGATGAAGCCAAATGTGATTGCTATGTTTGGGGGTACATGGTTATCTGCTATTAGCTAGGGGTTGAACCATCCTTGAACATGTTGGGTCATCTGATTAGCATCACAGTGCATTAGAAAGAAACCCATTATCACTTTCAGGCAGTAGTCAAATTCAAGATTGTCCTCGACTTTCCCAACTCGAATAAAGATTAGAAGGAGAGGTTCGTCTGGGTCTCAAGGGACGACTTAGACTTGAGCTGTTCACATTAGCCCAAGATAATAAGGGAGGCTTGTAGGCATCAAAAATTGTCTATAGGTTGCTACACGTAGCTCGAGACGAAGGGAAGGCAATGAACGTTATTATTCCAGTCAAAGAGGATTATCCGATACCGTAAAGAAGCAAACAAGCATACAAAGCAAATCAGTGAAGCGTACGAGTCAATGAAACATGTGAATGAGCAATAAGACGGGACGAACACATGTCTGGAGGAGTTGGCATGTGCGAGTCACCTCAGAATGACTCGGCCAAGGCCGAGCTACCTAAGGGTGGCTCGGCCAAATCCGACCCACCTCGATGTGGCTCGCACTTTTGACTCCCCGACGACGTGTTTTCAAATAATTTCTCAGGATTTATCTAATCTACTACCTCCCTAACTACCTTGGGATCATCCCTAAATGTAATTAAACCATTATTAACTAAAGATAAGATCAAATCATTAATTCTTATCTGAAAACACGGAATCCGAAGCCTATAAATACACCCTTAGGGCCCCTATACAAGGAGATCTAAAATTTAGAGCTTGGAGGCGAGGTGCTGACCTTATGAGAGCAGACCCACGAATTTCAGAGAGAGACTAGCGAAATCTTGGCGAACTTCAGCATAAAGAGGAAGATTTCGAGAGATTTAAAGTCGCTTGAGTAACATTCCATTTGTTTCCTTGAGATCAGAATTCATTTTGATCTTAAGAAAAGTATAATCTCACTTTTTTGAGGTTATTTACTTAGTTCTTGTTTCCTTTGTGAAACGAGATCAACCGGATCTGATACCCGGCTGTCCATGGATCAAAGAGTCCCTAGCACATGCAAAGATCCTACGCAAGCAGTGATTGATAAACGATCATGCGTGTGTTTCTAGGAGATTATATCTGTTTGTTTTATTTGTGTAGAAAAGACTTATAAAAAGGCTCCTTCTTTTGAATCTATTCTAATTGATAAATGTGTAATAGATTTCACAGATGAAAAGATTTCCGACGCAAACACGCTGGCGACCACAGTGGGAGCCAATAGCCTCTCTGCCAAGGTTGTCGTGTCGCAACCAAGTATCAAGATCCCGGTTGATGCAGAGGTTGAATATGAGTTTGACTAGCAAAAGTATGAGCAATACCTCTCCTCCTCCTCCAGATCTTCCTCCCCCCACAAGTGCAGGAAGATCTCTTCTTCAAAGAAGGTTCGCGGGTCTTGAGATCTGAAGAAAACCCAGGGTGATGACTGTAGCCTAGTTGTTGCTACGGTTTCTCTGCGCAATGCCCCTCAACCGTCCAGTGAAGCCAGATCCGCTAATCATAACAACCCCTCCCCAATCAAGGAGTTAATTGCTGAAGACGAGTCGATTCTGTCAAAGAGGGCTCGTCAGAGGCAATGCCAACGCCTCGTGCGTCAACTTGCCAAAGCTTTGGAGTTGGTTGATGGGATCTGTTTTCACGCGGATCTAGAGTCTAGGAGGCGTCATATGACTCAATCGCCTCAACAGCAAGCTATTCACTCCTCCTCCAAATAGCCATCAACCGATGAATGGGTCCATGTAAAAAGGACTCGTTCAACTCTCAAGGAATGCATCCAGAAGCGTCACGTACATTCCATGCACACGTGTGATCTTGTGCAAAGGGCACAAGAAATGAAGAAGGAAAAAGTGGCCAAAGACCCACCAAAGTCCCACAAAGTTTGGATTCCAAAGTCCAAGACTAAGCGAAAATTAAGGCTGAAGACAGCAAGTGATGTCTCCTTCAATCGAGACAGCCCAAGCTATCTCGCAAAACGAGACATCCCCGGGTGTCTCGCCTAAGGCCGAGACACACTCCCCTGTCTTGCCCAAAAGTGAGTCTCCACGACCGTTTATTCGCCTTCGTCGACGTCCATTCGTGGTCCATCTTCTACCACACCACCAATGAAGCCTTAGGTCAGTCCTGACCTCTTAAAGTTTAAGATCATGATGGCGGATCACCTTGGTCCTCTGCATGAAGATCGAGGCAGAGTTCCGGTGAAAGAACACTTGGGTCAGGTGAATAAAACCTAAAAAGTTCCTCAATCAGGGGGTCATATATGTCCTCCCATCAAACTAAACACTTCTCGAAGATATCCCGTCACCTCCAAACAAACTGGGACACCTCAATGTACCTGTTCATGCAACATGTACAAAAGGGGCAAAGAGACCTCCCCTTCTAGGAGAATTACTGTCATCTCTCGCCAGGGGTTCGCGTTGAAACCCAGGAGCCCATTAAGATTCCACACTTGCAAGGGGGTGATTCTAAACGTGCGACTCCTGAGAATACCAACAGGGCTTTACATCCCCAGAAGAAGACGTGTCTGTCAAAAGACAACGTCATACCTGGTAGGTCACACCAACAAATGATAGGGTGCTCCGGTCATCATACCGATGAGTTGTACTATCATGCTAGGGGTATGAACAAATCTCGAAAGAGAACTATTCAAAAGTCGAGCTCTCATTGTTCATATGAGAGGCTCATTAGGGTAGTATTATCAGAGTGTAAATACTCTAGGACCTTCCCTCAAAGAGTCTCAGTATTTGAGAGGTTTTCCACCAAGACGTCAAAACTCAAACCAAGACGTTTCCGCAAAAGAAGGCCCGCCACTAAAGATGATGAATTCCCAGAAGTTATCATCAACATGACTGATAAAGGAAAGTCAAAACAGCATTCAAATGATTCTGATCTTGACTTTAGCCCAGGAGGAAGAGTTAATCCAAGAATATCTCAGCGAATGTCTCGAATCAAATTGAGAGCTACCACATGCAGGGACTATCAGAGAATGCACGAAGGACTATCCTAGGATGATGATCTATCAGACACTTGCTCTGCAATTACTTCAGACGACACAATGTCTAGCATCGGGCAATCTAGGGGGCGTTCACGATCACTTCTGACTAATTAGCTCAGATGCTTCAAGAAGCTCTAGCCAAGCAAAAAGAAGAAATTAGAGCTAAAATAAGGATGGAGATGGAGTTGACCATGCAATAGATGAGAGAACTACAGACTCAACAATATCAACTACCCGAGTCTAGTCAGCGGGCTTATTCCAGTCGTCATAATACCACACTAGTTCAAGCCAATGCAGATGATAATGACGTGGAGGTAGACGAACATATTTTTTTTGACCCTCCGCCCAACAATAATAACGCTGGGGGTGGTCCGATTGACTCTTCTCAACATCGCCTGAAGAATGATATAGGCAAGGATAAGAAAATAAAAGACCTCGAGAGCAAAGTCAATGCTTTGATGTCTGCTTAAGAAATAAAGAAGATCGATATTCCATGCTCATACCCGAGAGAGTGGGAGTCAATTCCGTACCCAGCGAAGTTCAATCTAATTAAATTCACGCCATTTGATGGGAGAGGCTCACCTACTCAGCACTTGATATACTTTAAGACTCACTTAGGTATGATCTCTGGATATGAACTCTTGATGGTCCGGTCATTCGTGGGAACCCTTCACGGGGCCGCCTTCAATTGGTACCGATGCCACGGCCCGCTTCCCAAAATGTAGGGAATCGGAACGTGAACAAGCCCGCGACGTATTAGATTGAGAAGAAATATACACTATCATTTTTTTTCTCTTTTCTTTTCTTCTCAATCCAATACGTTAAGTGTCTAGAAATAAATACAATGCAAAGGCACAGGTCCCCGATCACAGATAGCAAGAATATAATGAACAACACAGAACAAAATAATACATATCACAAATGAATACCATACAAGACATAATATTCGGGTCAAACGTACCCTTATACAAAACTGAACAAATGAATATTGGAGAGATACAAAAATACATCGATCAATAGAAAAAGAAAGAACTACAAAAGTAAACCGGAACCATCAAAGAATAGGCTTCGACTCCTTCTTCTACTCCGTCTACAAGGCACTCCTACTGAGAATCCTCTAGCTCCTGTTGGACCTGTTCTTCCTCTAAGTCTGACGTCGCCAGAGAAAACAGGTGTACGTCAGCGTGTATGGCACATGGCAAGACCCAACCCCACAAAGAAAATAGAACGAACGGAAATCCAATACGAAAAACGATACGATAACAGAAACAATAAAAGAACGTACAATTGAAATCCACAAATCAACATGAAAACACTACTAAAACATGATAAACATAAAGCATCCAAATCAATCAGGTAACGAGATCATGTAGCTTGCGATCAGTCTAATCATCCAAGTAACAGGATCATACAATAGATGAAATTAATACTTAAAAATCTACAACATGAGACATAGTACGTCGAGCGAAATAATCCAAACAAGGAAACACTCATGTATATACCATATGTCTCAAATTGTAGATAATTAAATATTAACACCGATCTATGTATGAAAAGAAACACAACTGGACTACATCTCACAAGAACTCATACTTAGCCAAGAAACGAGGTAATGTAACTAGCCATCTTGTAAAAGGTCACTGGTTCACATCTCACTAGAGTCAAGGTTCATATTCTCGGATAACCGGTTGTTCACAAAATCATCTACACACAACGTTTCACTACCTTCCTCAAACCCACCCCAGTGAGAAACGATTCACTGGTGGGAGCCTGAAAATAACCAATAATCATAATATCACCGCTCCTCAGACCCGCCCTAGTGCGAAACGATTCACTGGTGCGAGCCTGGAAATAAACAATAAACAAATCCGATCACTGCTCCTCAGACCCACCCCAGTGTGAAACGATTCACTGGTGCTAGCCTAGAAATAAACAACAACATATCCGATAACATGAACCCAGACCTTCCCATCCCAAGTCTTCTTGTTTTCTAAGTCAACAATACACAGGTATTATGGTCTTGAACACGACACGCTATGCAAATAAGGACATGTACTACTAACGGTTCTCAATAAAACAAGAAATAATAAATACAACTTATCTTATGCAAATCATATGATGAGCATGACTATATAAGCTAGCGATGAAATCAGGTGTGCATATATGACATGAGTGAGTATAAATAACAGTGTCAACACGTCGGTGTCAATGTACATGAAACGTCGTGTTCTTCAACTATCAATCACACGGTCATAATACAAAAATAATCTTTTTCCAAAATAACTTATTTAAAAACATTTCTCATTATAAAATAATTTCGTTCCACAACATAAATTCTAAAAAATTATAAATAATCTAAAATAATTCTGTTACCCAAATAAATTCTTTAATTTATTATATTTGTCCTGGAAATACTATTCATCACATAACTACTATTCATTCAATATTATTCATCAACCCACGCTGATAATTATACTACAAACTAATCTACACATATAATATATAATTATTGAAACGACATTGAGAAGCGGGATCTTGCAAGCAACTAATTAATTCACAACAGATCTAAGAATTGAATGACAAGTCAAGAGAGTATCGGGATCTTGCCTACGAGACCGTGGGGTCTGATGATGAGGCGATGGCCCCGATGCGGACGTAGTACGACGGGTTTGAAACGGGTGGAGGTTGTCGTTGTTCGCTGCTCATTGTTTCAGCGACGCGTGCAGCGGGTCGAGAGGCTACGGCTACAAGGGAGGCAGATCTGGTGGAGGTGGAGTTCGAGGTAGCTGGATCTGATGGAGAGGGGGCAGAGAGCGGTGGTGCGGCCTAAGGTGGGCGGAGAGGGGAGGAGATGGCCTGAGGTGGTCGTGGGGGAGGAGATGGGGCGGTGGTTCTCCGCCTGGGGTAGCGGGGAAGAGAGTGATGGAGGAGGGGATGTAGTGGTGGCGCAAGAGATCACGGGAAAGAGGCCAGTGGTGGAGTTCGTCGAACGGGGAAGGAGGTCGGGTAGGGGACGGCTGACGGTGGTCTGGCTGGAGAGGCGGCTGCGGGGCGGAGGCGGATGGCCGGAGTTTGCGACACGGGGTGGAGCCGGATGCGGTTTTTAGTGGAGGAGGTCGGGCGATGGGACAGCGACGCAAGCGCGTGGTTCAGGTGGACGACGGCGAACAGGCAGGGCGGAGGCAGTAGCAGGCTGAGGTTTGGCGGATATGCGGCATGAAAACTCTGTAGTCAAGGTGACGATTGACGAGGAGTCACACAACGGTGGCTTAACAGCGAAAATAACATCAAAGGTAAAATCGATAAATTATAATATATATCTCCTAATTCTCAATACCAATCAACATTCTAATGACCAAGACTTGATCGAAAATGCTTAAAAGAATGAAGTGCAATTTGTCCAACCTGCAGTCCAATAATAAATCGTAAGTCATGGCAATATAATAAAACAAACGTATATAAAAATAACATAAAAACAAGCAAAAAAATCAGAAAAAAATAAATAAAATAGAAACCTGTGAAAACAAGAGGCGGAGGACGATGAGAACCAAAGAAAGAAAACATCGAAAAAAATAAGTGTAGTAATATATATATATATATATATATATATATATATATATATACATATAATATATATAATTTATTATATAATTATCATATATATATATATCAATAAAATATAATAAATAATATATATATATATAAAATATAAATATTATTATATATATATATATATAATAAATAATATATAATATATAGAAGAGAAGAGATGAGAGAATGAGAAGTGTACTTTCAGGGATTTGAGCTAATTATAAACCGAAAACATAAATATATAAAATAATTACGGTATTTAAAAATTAAAGTAATTACTGAATAATTATCAATAAATAAAAATATACATGTTGTGCTAATACAACAGTTGATACGAAATAGTCGAAATATACCCATATTGTACAATTAAACGAGAATAATTAATAAATAAAATATATTTACTTATATTTAAAATCAAACAATTATAGGATAATTATATACATAGTAAAACGTACCAGTTATACTAATATGACAGATAATGTGTAACAGTAGAAATAATATAGCAAATTATACAAATAATACTTAATTAATAATACAACGCATTATACGAAAATATACGTAATAATAAAAATAATACAATGTATTATTCAAAATGACATGTAACAGTATCGATAACGTAACAGATAAATTCCAAAAATTTTTACTACACTAAATAAATTTATAAATATTTAAATCATTTAAATAAATATAAAACTTAGACTTTAAATCATAGAAAATTATAGAAATTTGAGAAAAATATAAATACTCTTTTAAAAATCATAATTAAATATTTTAAAATACTAGAAAATTATTTTAGCTAATATCGAAAATTCATGGTCCTTACATTCTACTCCCCTTAAAATAAATTTCGCCCTCGAAATTAAAATAAGATATGCACGATATCATATAGTAATCTGTATAACAAAAATAATACATATAATAGCTTATAATAGAAAGTAAAACATATCAATAATGAACGTAAATAAGAGATATAAAAATACATGCAATAATCATGTAATTATGTATTCATAACATTTACACAACAAACACAATATCAAAGTATACCAATACCATTATATCATCATACCTGTTAGAATAACCAAATATGATACAAAACTATAAACCCAATTTACATAAAGAATAAACATAATGCAACATATGAACTGCCATATAATAATATCCAAAACAATAATCAAATATGAACATGAACAGTTAACTAAAACAGTAATGTAGAGTCTTTTGTATATGAAAAATTGATAAATACAATAATTTAAATAATTAATGAATAGACAATAAGATACATTATTAAAGTAAAACATACACAACCTAACAAAATAGAGAGAAAAAAAACTAATAAACACAACAAAATATCTACAACGTGCAAAATCTATAACTAAGTTGTATAAACTTATAACACTCATTTCACATTCTAAATAAACTATGAAATTACTGATAAAACGTGAAAGAAATAACTATTGTATCTAATAAACAATATAACTCAAATAACACAAATAACTAATAAATTAATAAAATTAAAGACAACATAAAAACACATACAAGAAAAACATATAACTTGATAAATATCCAAATAATAATGGTAATAAAACACGTACATGAAAAGTGATAAATATCCAAATAATAATGGTAATAAAACACGTACATGAAAAGTAAAATGTGACCAAAATTATGTAGTAACATACATGGCAAACATGTATAAATACATGTACAATACGTAGAATTAATAAAATAAATGTAACACAAAATAAAAATAATTATACTATAACCTGATCACAAACAAAAATTATAATAAAAACATAATAAATACTGAATCACAATAAGTATAGCAATACACAAATTAAGACGTGAAAGAAAAATGAGTAAGAATACACTCCATAAATATAAGACACACCAACTACAAAAATATTACGACTAAATACGTAACCAAAATACAATATGTAAAAACACAAAAATTTAAAGCTAAACAAACACACATTGTAATAACCTTTAATAACCCTATACACAAACTATAAGGCCATAACACCATACACTCATACCGAAAAATAACAACTCCTGTCCAAAGAAAAATATAAGAATAAAACGATATTGATATAATATGATCTATGAAAAATACAAAAATAAGATAAATGAAACAGAAGAGTAACACGATGCAAAACAATACAAGTTAAAATAATAAAAATACAATTCTGATGAGAAAACATAACAAAGCTCAATGCATTCACATAAGTAACGAACAAATTGACAGCATAGAACTCCAATAAATTAACTCATACAAGATCATAGAATACACTGAACATAAATGCTTACTAACAATATTGAAACTCACAAACATACCACTAGATAAAGAAGTATAATATATAAAAACAAAAACTATAAAAGGTAAAATAGGTATATAAGCAAATGGAAACATAAGAAGAGCATAATTCTGTATAATAAACACACTGATATATCGTAGATAAACACAGTTACACAGTTGATACTAGAAATAATGAATGACTACAAATCAATAACATCGTAAATATAATAATCTAAGTGATACTAGAAATAATGAATGACTACAAATCAATAACATCGTAAATATAATAATCTAAGTGAATACACTATAATGAAAAGAGAATAGTAATTATAAAAGAATAAAAAAAGTAAAACAAAACATAAGTAACGAAAATAGTGAATAGAGAATGAACAACAAATAATGACACAATAAAAGACATAAATATCTAAAAATAACATAAATAAATACAAAAATAACACGCGTATACATTATATATTGTTACAATGACAAAACAATACATATCGAAAACGAAGCAAACAACAACAAATATGCAATTACACTTTGAACAAACCATGAATAAATATTATACGTACTTACAAACGCCATTTAAAATAATCTTTTATATTAGTTATAAAAGAACAATATTCAATGATACAAGATAATATTACAAAACCTATATAAATAGTAACTCAAACCAAACCTAACGATGTGAATAAACATTTGAATATTAAAGTATAAATACATTGCTCTTAGAAATAATGAAACCAATTGTGAACATACTAAAATAATCTAAAAAGACAAAACTTACTGATAGAACTATATACTGAAAATGTAAATGATAAGAATATAGTGCATATGTAGAATATTAATATCATGAACTTATTAAAGTATATCACAAAATACGAATAATATATAATAATCTAAACATAAGTAAATAATAGATGATATGACAGAAAATGCACACATACATAATGTAGATATGCAAAAGTATAATTAAATACAATAAAATAATCTAAATATCAGACGTGATATGCGATGTGTATGTAAAATCTAATGACATGATTCGAACAATTAAAAATGTATAAGTAATGATATATATTTTTTAATGAAAACATACAATATAATACTGTGTGTGATACATAACATAACATAATAAATAATGCAGAAATCAATACAATCAACGATATATAAGTCAACCAAAGAAACATAGTCATATAAATAACAACACATATAATAACGACTGATACAAGAAAAGATGAAGTTATAGGGAGAGAGCGTGTAGTCACGAAGCAACGAAACAAGAACAGTGGGAAGCCCCGGAGTCAAAGAGTGATAAGATAGGGACGAAACGAAATCTATCAAGAAAATGGAATAAGAGCTTAAGAATAGTCTTACGGATGAAATATGATATGTATCTAAATTGTCCATCATATTCTTACTAGTATGAACTCGGGACCGTGATCGGAACCGTGACCTGCATGGGCCACCAAAAAAACCTGTCACGCCCCGCTTCCTAAAATGCAGGGAATCGGAACGTGAACAAGCCCGCGACGTATTAGATTGAGAAGAACTATACACTATCATTTTTTTTCTCTTTTCTTTTCTTCTCAATCCAATACGCTAAGCGTCTGGAAATAAATACAATACAAAGGCACAGGTCCCCGATCACAGATAGCAAGAATATAATGAACAACACAGAACAAAATAATACATATCACAAATAAATACCATCCAAGACATAATATTCGGGTCAAACGTACCCTTATACAAAACTGAACAAATGAATATTGGAGAGATACAAAAATACATCGATCAATAGAAAAAGAAAGAACTACAAAAGTAAACTAGAACCATCAAAGAATAGGCTTCGACTCCTTCTTCTACTCCGTCTATAAGGCACTCCTACTGAGAATCATCTGGCTCCTGCTCGACCTGTTCTTCCTCTAAGTCTGACGTACACCAGAGAAAACAGGTGTACGTCAACATGTATAGCACACGGCAAGACCCGACCCCACAAAAAATAGAACGAACGAAAATCCAATGCGAAAAACGATACGATAACAAAAACAACAAAAGAACGTACAATTGAAATCCACAAATCAACATGAAAACACTACTAAAACATTATAAACATAAAGCATCCAAAATTGATCAGGTAACGAGATCATGCAGCTGGCGATCAGTCTAATCATCCAAGTAACAGGATCATATAATAGATAAAATTAATACTTAAAAATCTATAACATGAGACGTAGTACGTCGAGCGAAATAATCCAAACAAGGAAACCCTCATGTATATACCATATGTCTCAAATTATAGATAATTAAATATTAACACCGATCTATGTATGAAAAGAAACACAACTGGACTACATCTCACAAGAACTCATACTTAGCTAAGAAACAAGGTCATGTAACTAGCCATCTTATAATAGGTCACTGGTTCACATCTCACTAGAGTCAAGGTTCATATTCTCGGATAACCGGTTGTTCACAAAATCATCTACACACAACGTTTCACTACCCCCCTCAAACCCACCCTAATGCGAAATGATTCACTGGTGCGAGCCTGGAAATAACCAATAATCACAATATACAACCACGATATCACTGGAGCCTAGAAATAAACAATAAACACATCCGATCACTGCTCCTCAGACCCACCCCAGTGCGAAACGATTCACTGGTGCGAGCCTGGAAATAAACAACAACATATCCGATAACATGAACCCAGACCTTCCCATCCCAAGTCTTCTTGTTTTCTAAGTCAATAATACACAGGTATCATGGTCTTGTACACGACACGCTAGGCAACTAAGGACATGTATTACTAACGGTTCTCAACAAAACAAGAAATAATAAATACAACTAATCTTATGCAAATCATATGATGAACATGACTATATAAGCTAGCGATGAAATCAGGTGTGCATATATGACATGAGTGAGTATAAATATCAGTGTCAACATGTCGGTGTCAATGTACATGAAACGTCGTGTTCTTCAACTATCAATCACACGGTCATAATACAAAAATAATCTTTTTCCAAAATATCTTATTTAAAAACATTTCTCAGTATAAAATAATTTCGTTCCACAACATAAATTCTAAAAAATTATAAATAATCTAAAATAATTCTATTACCCAAATAAATTCTTTAATTTATTATATTTGTCCTGGAAATACTATTCATCACATAACTACTATTCATTCAATATTATTCATCAACCCACGTAGATAATTATACTATAAACTAATCTACACATATAATATATAATTATTGAAACGACATTGAGAAGCGGGATCTTGCAAGCAACTAATTAATTCACAACAGATCTTAGAATTGAATGACAAGTCAAGAGAGTATCGGGATCTTGCCTACGAGACCGTGGGGTCTGATGACGAGGCGATGGCGCCGATGCGGACATAGTACGACGGGTTTGAAACGGGTGGAGGTTGTCGCTGTTCGCTGCTCACTGTTTCAGCGACGCGTACAGCGGGTCTAGAGGCTACGGCTACAAGGGAGGCAGATCTGGTTGAGGTGGAGCTCGAGGTAGCTGGGAAGGGAGAGTGGATGGAGGGAGGGTGGGATGGTAGTGGGGGTGGCGCAAGAGATCACGGGAAATGAGGCCAGTTGGTGGAGTTCGTTCGGAACGGGGGGAAGTGACGGTCGGGGTTAGGGGACGGCTGACGGGGTGGTCTGGGCTGGAGATAAAGGGCGGCTGTGGGGACGGATGTTGCTGTTTGTTCGGATTTGTGTATTCACGGGGGTGGAGTTCTCTGTATGGTTCCTGAGTGAGTGGATGTTTCCTCTCTGTTGGATGGCCAAGTTTACGATGCGGTGTTCAGGGGATGGCCAGGCGAACAGGAGGCGAGGAGCCGTTTAGCAGCCGAGGTCCTTGGCGTAGGGGGATGCCTGACGGACGACAAAGGGAGCTCGCTGGCGTGCTTGACGCGGGGGTGCGCAAGGGGGAGAATGGCCTGCCAGGGGTCTCGTGGCGGCGTGAATACGAAACTATTCTGGATGAAAAGAAAAAGAGCAGAGAGTCAGTCGACAACTTCATCAAGTGCTTCCGAAACAAGGTGATGAACCCGGTCACGAAGGAGTTCATCCTACAAACTTGCCACAACAATCTATCTATGGATGTTCTGAAAGCCATGGGATTGGTACCGTCCAAAACCTGAAAAGAATTGAAAGTACGTAGAGAACAAGCCGAGCGTTTCCTTAAAAGGAAGATGGCTAAGAGAGACCAACAGACGGCAAATGCTCCAAAACAAAATTTCACTCCTCATGGTAGATGGAAGGCGCCGGTGACCGCGGTGGATGCAAATCAAACATCTCAGCGACAACCGCAACAACAATCACCACAGCAGTCGTTGTTTCAATGGCAGCATCAAGCGCAGCAACCTCAAAGGTAGCAAAGAACTTCAGAACCAAGATTCCTAAAGGAATACTCCTTCAAGGTAGATGATGTTCCTGTCATCTTTAAGTACCTCTTAGACAATAATAAAATCAAGCTACCGCTAATTACAGATCAAGAGGAAGCTAAAAGGACCACGGATCTGAAGTACTATGCGTATCACAGAAGGGTCCATCAACCAACTAAAGCTTGTTATGTCCTTAAAGACAAAATCCAAGCCTTAATCGACGCCTGCATCATAACTATAAAGCAACCAAAAGAAAAGAAAGTAGGAGCAAATGTAGTGTTTATCGGCTTTGGATATGTACCCTTATCATGGTTCCAACCAGAAACTGTGTCGAAGGTGGAGATGAAGACTATTAATGAAGATCCTCATGGGCAACGCCAGAAGGAGCTTGTGCAACATACAACCCCTAATGGTGAAGTTCTATGGGTCCACCCTGACCTTCTTAACGATGAGCAATGGACGAGATCTTCCCCCAAGAAGAAGTCCAAGAACAAGGGCAAGTCTTGCTGCTCCACCTCAGCAATTCCGGAGAAAGATGATGAAGCCATCCTAATTTTGTCACTCTCTGAAGATGAACATGAAGTTCTGGTAGCCGACGGAGAACCAGCCTATGCCACTCGGAGTGAAAACAAATAACGGTACAAATATCCACAAGTTTTTGATCCAAATGCTAAAACATTAATGGAACTAGGGGTGGTTACGATACCTCCTAAACCTTTTGAGAAGCCTCAACAACAACACACTATAAAACAGAAGGAAGCTAAGGCCAAGCAAAAGAAGAAGGAACCCCAACACAATGAGGTTCGAAATCCGAAGCAGTCTCGTTTCAATCATCTGATTAGGAAAGACATGCCGGAGAGCTCGAACACTCCATACCGCTCGATGTTATGGCTCAACTAGACAACATTCCAGCGAGAATCACTCTATATGAGTTGCTGCGTCTTTCCAAAGACACCAGGGAGGCTTTGAAAGAATCTTTGGCTGATTTAGATATTTTTCTTACTCAGATTAAGCAAGCCCCTAAAGAGCCAGAATCATCAGTTCAACATTGCAATCTGGTAGCTAAATAGTTCCCTTGTATCACCTTTACTCGGGAGGACATGAAAGTGAAGAATTCGAAGCATGACAGGCCCCTATATTTCACCGGATACATCGGCTCAAGCGTTGTCAACGAGATACAAGTCGATTCGGGTTCTATAATCAGCGTCATGTCACTCCGATTGATGTATCATCTTGGAATTCTCGCTAGCAAGTTGGCATCCACAGACACTATTATATATGGATTCAATACCAGTGGATTCAGGCCAATAGGTAAAATCCAAGTAAAGTGTCAGCTTGGAGATTTGAAGTCTAAAGTCACGTATTATGTGATTGATGCTAAAACCTCTTATAACTTCCTATTGGGTCGACCCTGGATCCATAGTAATGTTATAGTACCTTCTACACTCCATCAGTGTCTGAAATATATGGACACGAATAGTGAGGTCAAGACGGTGGTCATAAATAAGCAACCATTTAAGGGGTTGGAAAATTATTTTACTGACTCCCTTCAATATAGTGTTGAATCTGATACTGAACCATCGGCACAGGGCACAAACAATGGAGAAGAAGCTGATACCGAAGCCGGGCTCGATTACGATGAAGGTCTTGTATTAAACGATATTGAACCCTTTGTAATCGATCTTGACGGTGGTGAATCGTTGGACAGAAGCTATAACTGGCAACTTGCCGACTATGCAATAAATGACTATTTAGAGTATTCGCATTGTCTTGATGATGTAATGCAAGGATTGTATAATAACCCCGATATACATATGCCACTTCGGTCGTCTTGTATGATGAAGAAGCGTATCCTAGACTCATTTGAGAAAAGGAGTAAATTTTCAGCAAAGGGGAGATGTCTCCACCATCAGATCCCTTCTCAAAGGGAGATATTGACGATGAGAGACTCGGTCCTCACACATTCAGATACAGTCAACAAGCGCGTAACTTTATGAAAAAATGGGGATACAACTTTGCACTTGAAGAAGGTCTTTGTTTTGGCCGAGGTCCACGAGTTCCACCTCATCCAGCTTATGTACTGAAAGGAAAACCCGACAATTATTATAGCTATAAAATGGGTCTATGCTATGTCTCTTCATCTGATGATGAATGTTGCTAGCAAGTCATCGACCGATTAGCGAATAAGGACGAATACTCATCCGATTCTTCAAATTAGGACTCCGACGTTAGTCTTGGAGAAATATTCAAAGGCCTGATGTCAAATATGGCCACGGTCGATCACGCCACAATAGAGGAAGATGATCAATTGCTAACTTGGGAAGATCCTTGGATTCATCACCTCAATATCCAATATGGTGATAGATTCGAACAAAGAGAACCTCCCACCGAAGACAAAGTGGTCTAGGTAAACATGGGTGATGAAGCGAACCCGTAGCCCATATTCGTCAGTGACAGCCTCCCGCCAGAAGAGAAGGAAGAGTTGATTGCACTCATTAGGGAATATATCGACGTTTTTGCTTAGAATTATGAAGATATGCCAGGACTCAACCCCAACATGGTGATGCACTGCCTTAACATCAAACCGGATGCTAAACCTATCAAGCAATAGCAAAGACAGTTTCGTCCAAAAATTATAGAGGCAATCAAGATTGAAGTCAAAAAGCTAATCGACTCAGGCTTTATCAAGGAAGAACAACATCCCAACTGGCTAGCAAATATTGTCTCGGTCCTTAAAAAGAACGAGAAAATCAAAATATGCATCGACTTTAGAGACCTGAACACTACTTGCCCAATGGACGATTTCCCTCTTCTGATCACGTCCCGCTTCCGATCACGGATGTCATCATCGACAATACTTACGGGTTCGAGAGAATGTCTTTCATGGATGGATTCTCGGGTTATAATCAAATCAAGATATACCTAGATGACAAAAAGCATACCGCATTCAGAACATTGCTCGGCATCTTCTACTACACAGTCATGCCCTTTGGCTTGAAGAACGCATGTGCCACATACCAACGGGCAATGGCGAAGATTTTCCAGCAACATCTCCGGAAGACCGTCAAGTGCTATGTTGATGACTTGGTCGTGAAAAGCCACAGCAAAGATGACCACATTAAAGACTTGAAGATGATGTTCAATCTCATGTGGAGTCACCAATTAAAGATGAACTCTACCAAGTCCTTCCTGAGAATGTCCAGCGGTAAATTTCTCGGATTCGTCATCACTGTAAAGGGTATCCATATTAATCCAGATAAAGTGAAGGCGATACACGAATTATAACCCCCAAAGAATCGCAAAGAACTCAGAGGATTACAAGGGCGAATGAATTATATCAGTTAATTCATCTCGAACCTCTTCGGGAAATGCCAACTGTTCTCTAAGCTCACGAAGAAGGGTGTGTCGTTCATTTGGGATGATGCTTATCAGAAGGCATTCAAGGATATCAAAGCATATGTGTCAATTCCTCTCATTCTCGTTGCACCGAAGTTAGGAAAATCATTCTTGATTTATGTCAAGGTGATGAACCACTCGTTAAGTGCTTTACTCACACAAGACGATAACAACGGTCACGAGCAGACAATATATTACCTGAGTTGGACTCTGGTAGGTGCATAATCTCGATATCCAATGATTGAAAAGAAGTGTCTCACCCTTGTATTCACAATTCAGAAAATACGACACTACCTGGTTGGACAGATAATCTATGTTATTTTCAATGTTAATCCAGTCCGAGCATTCATGACGCAACTAGCTTCCATGAATTGGCGGTTAGCGAGATGGGTATTACTCTTGCCCTAATATGACCCGCACTTCAAGCAAAAGAAGTCAGTGAAAGGGAAAGCAATTTGTGATCTTCTAGCGGCTAACCCTACGAGTGATACAGCCGAATTATATGAAGATTTGCCAGATGAAACACACGAAGTCAACACTACCTCCCACCAGCAGGTGTGGCTATTATACTTCGACGGTGCTTCCCGAGAAACCAATGTGGTGAGCACTCCCAGATGTTCAAAAATATCCTTAGGAGTCAGAGTTGTCCTAATTTCCCCAGAAAAACATATGATGCCTTGAGCCTATTCATTAGTCAAGCCATGCTCTAAAAACATAGCCGAATACATTGCTCATTAGACTCAGTTTCGCTAAAGAACTAAGGGTCGAGTATCTCGAAGCTTTTGGTGATTCTCAACTAATAGTCAACCAAGTTCGAGGAGAGTACAAAGTCAGAAATCAAGACCTGGTCCCATACCACCAAGCGGCCATCGAGATGGAAGACTCATTAGAAGAATTCTTCATCAAGTACATCCCGCGTCTCCAGAACGCATACACAGATGCACTAGCGACATTAGCGGTATCTTTAGCACAACTACTTGACATAGAATAGTGGGTCACTATGAGAACTCACCAACTCTTCATACCAGACTGTGCCTTGGACATCAAAGAGGCGCATTCAGCCAGAATTGAACTCGAGCCTCAAGATTGGCAATTTCCCATTATTGACTATGTCTTACACGACATTTTATCGGAAGACATAAAAGAAAGAGACTCGGTCTAACAAAGAGAGTCGAGATTTTATTATAACATGGCGACCCAGACACTGTATCATCATGCTTATGACGGTTTGCTACTCTGATGCCTTTCGACCAAAGAGGCGGAGGAGGCTCTCAAAGAAGCGCATGATGGAACCTGTGGTGCGCATCAGCCTGGTACCAAGCTCTATGATCGTCTCAGAAGGTTGGGATATTATTACCCAACCATGGTCAAGGACACAGTTGAGTATGCTTGACGATACCACGCATGTCAAATACATGCAAATTATATGCACCAACCCCCAGAGCACTTGGACCCTTCGGCCCCATCTTGGTCTTTCAAGACATGGGGAATAGACATCGTTGGTCCTATTTTTCCACCGTCAGCCAAATGAGACCGCTTTATTTTAGCAATCATCGACTACTTCTAAAAATGGGCCGAAGCAGTCCTACTTAAAGAGGTAAAGACGAGTGACGTCATCAAATTTATCAAACACCACATTATCTACTAGTACGGTGTTCCAAGATGAATCATGCATGACAATGGCTCTCAGTTTGTCAACAACGCCTTTATCAAATTCCATAGAAAGTTCAGGATTTAAGACGTCTCATCGACGGCATACAACCCCACAGCAAACGGATTGACTGAAGCTTTCAATAAAACCATTATTAAGATCCTGTCGAAGCTCATGAAAACCAATAAATGAGACTGGGATGACAAACTGGGCAAAGCTCTATGGGCTTATCGAACCACAGTCTGCATGCCTACCGGAGTGACTCCATACTCTCTAGTATATGGATGCAAAACTGTCCTTCCCATGGAAATCCAAATTCCATCCCTTCGCATCGCTCTCGCAACAGGGATGATGACAGAGGAACAACATCAGAAACATCTTGAAGAACTTGAGATGTTAGATAAAAAGCGCCTAAAGGTTAGGCAACAAATTAAGTTTTACCAGGCCAGAATCTACAGGGCTTTTGATAAAAGTGTCTGATAATGAAGCTTCAAGGAAGGAGACTTGGTTCTCGCCATCCGGCGACTAATGATACTCACCAGGACTTGTCCCCTAGGGGAACTTCGGGGTCTCGTACTCAAGCAAAAAGAGCAAGGAGGATGCCCCCATAATGCTAGTAGTCGAGGGCCTGGACGGGTAGCCGAGGTAGTCGAGGCTGAAGTCGTCCACCTGGATGCAAGGTTTTCGACTTAGGAAGAGGGGGGAGAGGCACCTCTCAAAACTGGGATCAAGACTAAAACCTATATAGTGTAGGAGGGGGCCCCTATCGACCCAGTCAAGTCAACTCGTTGGAGGGGAAAGGAGCTGGCTGCTGAGGAGGCGATCCGCCCGAGTTTGGCATATCCTTATCCTCACCGGGTTAGCGAGATCGACACGGATCCTTGGGAGAGTATGAGGATGCTGATAATTGGGTCATTAGATGTTGTCCCCCAGCATACTAGGGAGCCCTCTTTGGAGTATCGTCACTAGCCCCTCGCTATCTTGATACGAGGGGGTCGGTCCTTAGGTCTCGAGTCACCCAATCGGTTGCGGTGGAGTAGTTTTGGTTGCCCCACGACATGAAGATTTTAGAGGAGGTCCCTAATGTCTACCTTCATCAAGCCCTCTAGAGTTACTTGGTGTGTTAGGCTCTCATATAATAAGAGCTCTTCGACTGAATGGAGAAGATCCGAACTTCTTTCCTCAAACTCTAAGGGGAGGTGGAGGCTCGCCAAGCCAATGTGG
>NC_033803.1:14519447-14546408 GCF_001876935.1 Asparagus officinalis
CGATGTGGGGGGAAACCTCGAGGGAGCCCTTAGGGATCTATCAGCCAAGGAGGAGGGGTTGGTCAATTAGCAGCAAGAGATGGAGGTGTGAGAGCATATGATCGAGGGTTTGAAGGCCTCAGGCACGCAAAAATCCTCCGAGATTGGTAGCCTCAAGCGTGAGCTTCAAGAGAACCACCAGAGAGCGAGACTCTTATTCCAGCAGGTCACATAGGGGTAGCAAGATAAGGAGTGCACTCTGGTGCAGGTTGAAGTTGAGCGACAGGCTACCCAACATGCCAAGGGCAATCTTGAGGAGGTGAAATTAGCCCAGACGAGGCTCCAAGAGGAGAGTGCTCACCGCGAGACGTCCCTGGTTGAAGCCCAGAGTCAGATTGCCTATCTGGAGTCAGAGGCCTATCGATCTGAGGTCGTGGAGGAGTATCGCCAAAGCCTTTTTGGCAAAGTAGAGGTGTTGATTACTTGCAAAGCGGGGTTTAACTACCTTAAAGCTCAACTCCTGGTCGAGGTAAGGAGTGTGTCTGATCGATTCCACTATCCTCCACTAGTCACCAGTTGTTTGGACTCGCACCTAGAGATAGAGAGCCAAGGTGGGGGCTCGAGGAGGAAGGGTCAGATGAGGAGGTTGATGAGGGCCCCATCAAAAGGGCTGATAGTGGAGGTGAGAGCTTGATCAAGGAGATTGGTGAGGGCTCTAGTCAGAAGAAGAGTGACGGGGTCAAGCGCAAAATGTGCTCGACTCCTTCACCACCTACGGCCAGTACTTCCCTGCCTTTGACTCCGGGAGTTGGCATGGATCTCTCCTAGGCTTCATCTTTTAGCTTAGGGTTTTGTATTGTTGTAGGTTGTCTTGTAAATACTAACACTTGTAAATATTTTTGAAAGTTAAATAAAAGGACTTTTTTGATAACCTTGATTTGCCTTGAATTGTGATCTCTCCATTATCATTTGTCTTGAATCATTCTTCAAATTGTTACTGTGAGTCAACCAAAACTTGAGTTGCAAATTGTCTATTGATTGCTCTGGCATCTATGTCGCCTTCATAATGACCTGGTGATTTCCAGATCTTGGATTTATGTAGGTGACGATGAGTTCTTTAATTAGAGTCGATCGAGTTGACTTTCAAACACCCTCTAACTAATCATATGAATCGCCGAGTAGAACACGCTTAGTGACGGTGCTTAGTTTTACTAAGTACGGGCACCTATATTATTTTGAGTCGACTTCATGAGGGATCGATTAACACAGTGTTTTTGATTGGTCACGCAAGTTGTCGGCCCCTATGAGGGATGAGTCGTGTTGACTGCGATCTGAACAGTTACAGTTTTGATGAGTTCAAAAGTGCCTTTATTGAGTAGGCAAAAGGACATATTGAAAAGACCTCATGAAATCATTGATTAACAGGTAACACTGTCGGTTATCTTTTCCTATGGAGTGGTTTGTAGAGTAAATGAGGGTAGCACTTCATTTTTCAAAAAGACCGTTTAGATTTTGAGGTTAATCTCATCCGCTTATACTGGGAGTGTCGGTCATCTAGATCTTGCCACGTGTCCTCCTCGAAATCTATAAATACACCTCTCTAAAGCAAAGAGGGTTTTCTTCACGAGCTTTTGCCCTAACTCTCTTGCCTTCTAAACTCTTTTGTCTTCAACGTTCATTGCCCTAATCACCGACAATCTTCCATGGCTTCTCAGACTTCCACTACCATTTGCAACGAGATGAGAATCAACCTCCTTCAACCTTACCACTCCTAAATCTGCACTAAGGAGCTCGAGGTGTATTGTGAGTGCTATGACCTCCCAAGGGCTTTCACTCTATCTACACCAAAAGGAGATGAGTCAGTATATCACTATGGTAGGGATATATCGCCCCTTTACTTGGCCCATTTGGAGGATAGGATTCGGCTACCACTCCATCCCTTCCTCCGAGATGTGTGTGTTGCTCTGAGGGTATCCCCTTCACAGTTCACCCTAAATGTTATTGCCACTCTAGTGGGGTTTTTGGTGATCTACCACCGATTGTGTGTGGAGCCGACCATGCGCCTATTGGGCAACCTTGTGGGCCTCAAAACAATAAGGAAGGACACCCACTATTTCCTCTATAATATAGGTGGTGGCAGATTGGTGTCGGACGCTCCAAAATCCAACAAGGATTGGAAGGAGTGGTTCGTGTGGATTTTTGGTGTAGACACCGTCCTATCCTGCCCTACATGGTCAAAGATTAAGAAGGACGTGCTAAGGCCCTGTATCCTTTTGGCCGAGGAGGGATGACAGCTCGAGAAGATTCTCTCCTATGTAGGATCATGAGAGATGAACAATCTCATCGAGTCGTCCTCGCTTCGAGTGGCCGGCATATTTAGGGTTCTCCCTACCGAGACCGACAAGGCGTGATCGGCTCTCTTAGCCCTCCCTCTGAAGAAGAACCAACTAAAAAATCTGGAGGGGGAGGAATCGCCTTCGATGGACCCAGCTTTGATCATGATGCCCCAAAATCAGCTGAGTGGTAAGCTGGTCCTCGAAGAGCTAGACAACTTACGACTAAGGATGGTGGAGATTGCTACCAAGTTGGCCAAACCCAGTGCCTCCTCCCAAGTAGAGAAGTTGGAAAAGAAGAGGAGAACGGTGATTAAGGGCCAAGGGCCCAGTTTTTCGGCTGAGCGGCGTCGAGTCGACTAGATAGTGAAGGTGGAGGCTTCTATAGTGGGTCCTAAGGAGGGCCCACATCCTAGTGCCCTTCCTCTCTAGCTTCCAGAGATCATTGTCCTTGATGTGGCCTCTCCTACAAGATAATCGAGTAGCGATCAAGGTACTGAAGTGCCTAGTGGTGATCAAGGTGCTGAGCAGGTTACCGCCGAAGCCCAAGCTAGGGAGTTAGCAATTTTGACTCCCTTACCCGAGGCCACCCACCAGCTAAGTAAAGAGCTTGTAGAGGCATTGGGAGCTACGGGAGTGGACGCAGTTCTACTCCAATCGACAGAGGAGAAGCCGAGTATTGATGCCTCCTCAGGGCTAGAAGGGGTATTCCGCTGGCCGTTTTGCCATTGTATCTCTAAGGTCAACTCCCGAGTGTGGCAGAGCTCAGAGACATGTTGATTGGCAAACTGGGGGGAGCCTCCACCCATTGAGAGAAGCTTTTAGAGGATAGAAAGTTTATTCCCACCAGGCCTCTTGGCAGGGAGAGCTCCATCTTCATGTCAGGGATGGCTCAGGTCCGGACCTTGGAGCAATTTTGGATCCACAAGATGCAGAGATTTTGTAGGAGATGCCCAACACCAGCTTGTATTTAGCCCTTAAGGGCTATCTTCTACTGGGTATCATGCTTGATCAGGAGCTCTTCACTCGGCTTTCTTGCACGCAAAGGCTCCTTGTCAAATTCGAGAAGGCTACGATAGTCGAGAGGTCGACTAGGGAGGCTGCAGAGAAAAAAGTCATTGCTTTAGATGTTGAGCATGCGACTTAGGGCTAGAGTGAGGGCAAACTACGGTGGGAGCTGGAGATGAGGGACAACACGATCAAGGGGCTACAAAGAACATCGTTCTAAGCAACCCACCATCATCACCAAGCTGAAGGAAGAGATTAGCCATTACCAACACGAGATTACCGAGCGGGATGGCCATATCAAGTACTTGACAGAGGAGGTTGAAGCCAAGAAGTGTGCCTGACTCGATGCGCAAGAAAGTGCTCGGTTGGACTGCTTGGATGCCCAAAACCTTAGGCTAGATCTTGAGGAGGAAAGGGTGGCTCATCAGGTGACTCAAGCAACCATCCAGGCCTTGGAGGGTTGACTCACCTTCTTAGACTCCGAGACCTACAGGTCAAAATTATAGAGGAGTACCACCAGGGACCCTTGGGTAAAATTAAAGTGTCGTTGGCCTACAAGGCAGCCTTTAACTATCTCATGGACCTACTTCTTCCGGAGTCTCGACCTTCTCCCAACTCCCACTACCCTGCTCGTGTCGCTAACTACCTTGATTTTCTAAAGGAGTTAGAGATGAAGGGATGGGGGGATAACGCTGGAGGGGGACGATGGTGATGATGAAGAGGAGTTAAAGGAGGATCAAGAAGAGGCTATCCCTTCTACTCAGCAGGCCCAAAAGTCACCCTTCTACCGCTCTGTAGGCCCTAGCTCTCGAGCCAAGTGCCTCTCTCCCAGTCCTACCCCCGACCCTAGCCAAAGTGCTTGAGGACTTGTATCTCTCTTCTTCTTTTTTTTATTTTTGCAAATGATGACGTAAATATCCTAGAATATTTAATAAAAAAATTTTAGGTTTGTTGGCCATTCAACTATAATGTGTCACTTCTTGCTTTGGAGTTTTCGTGCGCTGTTTTTGCTCTGTTATGATATTGTTTGAGATGAGTTGACTCTGTGTGCCCAAGCGATTTGGACATGTGCCTTGAACTTAATAAGGGCACCAAGGTTTTTTTTTGGTCGGAGTCGATCAAGAGATTGACGTGCCTTTGTCTTATGGTGCTAAGGGCTTTGGCTGAGTGCCTTGGACTTAATAAGGGTGCCAAGGTCTGTTTAGGGTCAGAGTTGACCAAGAGATCTAAGTGCCTTGATCTTATGATGCCAAGGACTTTGGTTGAGTGCCTTGGACTTAATGAGGGCGCCAAGGTCTTTTTGGGGTCAGAGTTGACCAAGAGATCTAAGTGCCTTGGTCTTATGGTGCCAATGACTTTTTGTTGATGATGATCGAGAGGTAAGAGTGCTTGGTCTTATGGTGCCAAGAGCTTTGGCTGAGTGCCTTAGACTTAATAAGAGTGCCTTGGTCTTATGGTGCCAAGGGCTTTGGTTGACTATCTTGGACTAATAAGGGCGCCAAGGTCTTTTTATTGACGATGACCAAGAGATAAGAGTGCCTTGATCTTATAGTGCCAAGGGCTTTGGTTGGCTGTCTTGGACTTAATGAGGGCGCCAAGGTCTTTTTTATGCCTGTAAAGACATGGTACTTTGAGAATACGGTATGGGGGTTATCACTCAAAAAGGATTTTATATTCATAAATGAAAATACACATTTATAATCACTGACAATACTTCTTGAGGTGCTCGATGTTCTAAGAGTGCTGCAAGATTCTCCTGTTCGGGCTTCTCAGCCAGTATGTGACTGGGCGTAATTCTTCAAGGACGGTGTAAGGTCCTTCCCAGTTGGGAGCCAATTTGTCGTGTTTGGTGTCCTTGTCGAATGTTGCCTTTCGAAGGATGAGATTACCGACATTGAACCTATAGGGGCGTACTTTGCTATTGTAGTGTCGGATGATGCATTGCTAGTTGATGACTTAGGATTGAAGGGATTTTTCTCGTACTTTGTCAATGAGATCGAGTTTGATTCAAAGCTACTCCTCATTCGAGTCATCATCAAAATGTCACAGTTAGATTGTCGGCATGCCGACTTCGACTGGGGTGACTGCTTTGGCTCTATAGGTCAACTTGAAGGGGGTTTCTCCAGTTGAATTCTTATGAGTGGTGTGGTAGGACCATAGGATCCTAGGTAACTCTTCGACCTAATTTCCCGCCACCTTGTCTACTTTCTTGTTTTGTTCTTGGAGGATGCACTTGTTAGCGACTTCAGCAAGCCCGTTGCACTTTGGGTGAGCGACTGAGAAAATTTTGAGTCAAATGTTCCACTCTTCACAAAAGCTTTGAAAGCCCCTACTGTCAAACTGAGTGCCATTGTTCATCATGAATGAGAGGGGTACACCAAACAGGCAAACAATGGAATTGTAAACAAAATTGGTGATGTTAATTTCACCAATCTAAGCTAAGGGTTCGACCTCGATCCACTTAATGAAGTAGTCAATGGCGACGATCAAACATTTTCACTGACCAGAAGTTATGGGAAGAGGGCCTAGAAAATCCAACCCTCACTGAACAAAAGGAATTGGGATCAAAATGGAGGTGAGCTCAGTGGTTGTTGCTCACGGAATGGCCAAGTAGAATTGGCACTTCATGCATCGGGAGACAAGCTTCTTGGAGTCAGACAATATAGTGGGCCAATAGTACCCTTGGTGATGGATCTGCTGAGCGAGAGTTCTAGCCGCAGGGTGATTCCCGCAATTCCCTTCATGAATTTCTCGGAGAACATGCTCGGTCTCAGCAGGCCGAACACTGGAGAAAGGGTCCCACACTGCTGCTGGGGTATGACACAGCGGATAGAGCTAGCTGTCAAGCATAAGATATCGGCGAGTGTTCCTTTAGAGACTCCTACCTTCAGCAGCATGCTCTAGTAGGGTCCCCTGTGTTAAATACTGGATGAGAGGATTGATCCAACATGGCTTGATGGGTGTCTCAGCTTTAATGATGTTGGGGTGTTCAAGGATGTCAGTGTACACTGGCCCTAAGCTGCTTCCTAAGCATGTTGATCTGAGTCTTTATAGCACATCTACCTGAGCATTGAGGGCATGAGGTACTTGAGTGTTAGGAGTAATATTTATGAGCCTACTATCTAATCTAGTTTTGATGATTTATAAACAATTTGTAACTGTATTTTCTAGTTTTGTGTTTTGTTTATTATATATCCAGGTTGACGATATTTGAAATGAAGCTTATACAAATCAAGTCAAGGCTTAAGAACAAAGCTTCATATGCAAACAACTTGGGTATATTAGTTTAGGATTTATATGTTGTGTGTTGATACTTCAAGCTCAATATTATACACACACACATTCTTTGATTTTATCACAATATAGGTATTTTTAAGAAAATATTGTGTTCTTGGTTTATAGACAAAATAATCCATGTATCCATCTTTTATTAAGTCTATAAATCAATTTAACTATATTTCATAACTTAGTTTAAGTCAAATGTCAAAAATCAATTATTTTAAACAAACACGTTTTTGTAAGTTTTTTTTGCAAAAAGAAGAGTTTTTACAAACAAAAAATGATATTTGAAAATTTTCTTTTATAACATGTTTATTTTCATGTTTACAAACATTTCCCCAAATTTTACATTTTTTGGAATTTATTTGTTATTTTTTAAAGGGATTCAAAGTTTATTTTCATTGTTCAGAAAAACCCCTGTGCACATTATAAGTCGACTAACCAAGGTCATCAGTCAACTGATGAAAGTGACTAGAATAAGCAAATGTCTCTACTCAGTCGACTGATGAACCATCAGTCAACCGAAGTAGGTCATCAGTTGACTGATGATTTCATCAATCGACCGATGAAGGATGAGAGACCTCAAACGGTCAGCTCATCAGTCGACTGAATAGTATAATCAGTCGACTGATGGCACTATAACAGTTAGTTTCTAGCTTTGCTAATTTTTTAGGTTTTTTGTTGTTTTCCTTGGATTTTCTTAGTTTTGGGGCTTTGTTCTATGAACCTATATATACCCCTTACTCTTAAACTTCTGTAAGTAATGAAGAAACTTGAAAATTAAGTTTTGGGCAAGTTTGTTTAAGAGTTTTCAAGTGTTTCTCAAGTGTGTTTATATGAAGAGGTTTTCACAAGAGGAGGATATCATTTCTTTCGTGTTTGGGCTTCAATCTCATTCTCTCTCACTCTTGATTTTCAGAGAAGTTTTGCTAAACTTTATTTCTAGATTTATATATATTTGTTGTTGATTATCTTTTTATTAAGCTAGATTTTAAAGTGAGTTTAGTTTTATTATTTCTGTTTGATCACACACGCCACCTATTGAGCTTTTAGCATTTCATACATTATATAATTGGGTTGTGGTGAGTGATTCATTGAGAGTGGGCTTAATTAAGTTCTCATCTTGTTAGAGAACAAAAAAATTGTTTTTGTGCTTAATTATCATGAGATCATATTATAATACACAAGGACACCAAGAGGAGTGGTTGGTGAGAGACAAGATCAATTTCGAGAGGAGTGACGTTGGTAGTAAAGCTTAGAGAGAGATGGTAAATCCAAGCACTTGAGAAAGTCGACACGGACTAGGCCAACACTTAGAGGGTGTATTGTGTGATTACAATCGTGTGAGTTATAAATGTTTATCAGTGAGCATTGAAAACCGATTGTGTAGTTATCTTTTGAGATAGTGGAGATTCTCCTCGAGAGTGGGGAGTGGAGACGTAGGTCGAGAGTGACCGAACTCCGTGATAACATCGTTTGTTTGCGGTTTTCATTTGCGCACTATCTCATTTGCATCTTGTGTTCATATTTATTTTGCCCTTGTTTAATTACATATCCTTGCTCATATCTTGTTGAATATCATACTTGCTAGGATAGATTGTTAATAAGTTTTAAATTAGCATTGAAATCAGATTAGATTAGCAAATACCCTATTCACCCCCTTAAGGGTACTTTCAGTTGGTATCAGAGCTTGGTGCTCTTTGATTTGTCTCTTAATCGCCTAGAGTTAAAGATCCTCACTTTGATTTATTACTAATCTAGTTTTGTGATATTACATCTTGCTTGTATTTATATTATGGATATGCACGGTGCACCTAGTTTAGGTTATGTCATTAATGTTGCTCCAAAATTAAATAATTTTTCTTATGCTCAATGGTGTGTATTGATTTAAACTTTTTGTTAGATCTAAACATTTTGATTTATAGAAAGTTATTGATTATGCTTATGTTGTACCCACTTTGGAGAAATCCAAGTGGAGGAATGATGATAATATAATGTTTACAATGAACAAGGTCTTGTAAGAATTTTTGCTTAATGCTTTTGATACATCTATTTCTAACAAGCTTGATTCCTTTGATAGTGCTTATACATTATGGAAATTCATAGAAGCATGTCACTTTAACTTGGAGGAGATCCAACGTGTTTTGGTGAACTCTATTTCAAGTGAGATTGGAGCATCATCATTATGCACACGGCCACTAGGCGATAGCCCTAGTGAGGTATATGATTCGGATTCTGAAAGTGAATTATCTATTAGTGAACTCGCATGTGCATATGATAGATTAATGCATGCCTATAAAAAGTTGCATCATAATTTTATTAATTTAAAAAGCAAACATGTAAATTTAAAATCCAATCATGAGACACTAGCATCTAAGTTTGATATCATTACTAATGAAAATATTATTCTTAAAGAAAGCAATAAAAAATTAATAGTGGATATTGCTGGTTTATCTTATGAGAAAAATGATACCATATTAGAAGTAGAAAATATTAGAAATGAATTTGATACTTCTAAAAATAATCATATATGTTCTACTTCTAATAACAATACATTTGTATAAGTAAATGAGTTGAATCATGTTAATGGGCTTCAATCTCATTCTCTCTCACTCTTGATTTTCAGAGAAGTTTTGCTAAACTTTATTTCTAGATTTATATATATTTGTTGTTGATTATCTTTTTATTAAGCTAGATTTTAAAGTGAGTTTAGTTTTATTATTTCTGTTTGATCACACACGCCACCTATTGAGCTTTTAGCATTTCATACATTATATAATTGGGTTGTGGTGAGTGATTCATTGAGAGTGGGCTTAATTAAGTTCTCATCTTGTTAGAGAACAAAAAAATTGTTTTTGTGCTTAATTATCATGAGATCATATTATAATACACAAGGACACCAAGAGGAGTGGTTGGTGAGAGACAAGATCAATTTCGAGAGGAGTGACGTTGGTAGTAAAGCTTAGAGAGAGATGGTAAATCCAAGCACTTGAGAAAGTCGACACGGACTAGGCCAACACTTAGAGGGTGTATTGTGTGATTACAATCGTGTGAGTTATAAATGTTTATCAGTGAGCATTGAAAACCGATTGTGTAGTTATCTTTTGAGATAGTGGAGATTCTCCTCGAGAGTGGGGAGTGGAGACGTAGGTCGAGAGTGACCGAACTCCGTGATAACATCGTTTGTTTGCGGTTTTCATTTGCGCACTATCTCATTTGCATCTTGTGTTCATATTTATTTTGCCCTTGTTTAATTACATATCCTTGCTCATATCTTGTTGAATATCATACTTGCTAGGATAGATTGTTAATAAGTTTTAAATTAGCATTGAAATCAGATTAGATTAGCAAATACCCTATTCACCCCCTTAAGGGTACTTTCAGTTGGTATCAGAGCTTGGTGCTCTTTGATTTGTCTCTTAATCGCCTAGAGTTAAAGATCCTCACTTTGATTTATTACTAATCTAGTTTTGTGATATTACATCTTGCTTGTATTTATATTATGGATATGCACGGTGCACCTAGTTTAGGTTATGTCATTAATGTTGCTCCAAAATTAAATAATTTTTCTTATGCTCAATGGTGTGTATTGATTTAAACTTTTTGTTAGATCTAAACATTTTGATTTATAGAAAGTTATTGATTATGCTTATGTTGTACCCACTTTGGAGAAATCCAAGTGGAGGAATGATGATAATATAATGTTTACAATGAACAAGGTCTTGTAAGAATTTTTGCTTAATGCTTTTGATACATCTATTTCTAACAAGCTTGATTCCTTTGATAGTGCTTATACATTATGGAAATTCATAGAAGCATGTCACTTTAACTTGGAGGAGATCCAACGTGTTTTGGTGAACTCTATTTCAAGTGAGATTGGAGCATCATCATTATGCACACGGCCACTAGGCGATAGCCCTAGTGAGGTATATGATTCGGATTCTGAAAGTGAATTATCTATTAGTGAACTCGCATGTGCATATGATAGATTAATGCATGCCTATAAAAAGTTGCATCATAATTTTATTAATTTAAAAAGCAAACATGTAAATTTAAAATCCAATCATGAGACACTAGCATCTAAGTTTGATATCATTACTAATGAAAATATTATTCTTAAAGAAAGCAATAAAAAATTAATAGTGGATATTGCTGGTTTATCTTATGAGAAAAATGATACCATATTAGAAGTAGAAAATATTAGAAATGAATTTGATACTTCTAAAAATAATCATATATGTTCTACTTCTAATAACAATACATTTGTATAAGTAAATGAGTTGAATCATGTTAAGAATCGCATATATCTTTAGATTCAACATTAAAAGTATGCATTGCTAATAACAATATGTTTATGGACTTGTGTGCAAAATCACATGCAAATTCTTCCAAAACTCCCACACACTATGCACACATGTATAAAAAAAAACTATAAGTATTCTATTTGCGGCTGTAAATGCCATCATGCTAAGTTTTGTTATAATGCACAAAAAATCATTAAGACCAATAATACTTGTGCATCCCATCAAGCTTCATCACAACATACACATGCACATGCTCACAAAGCTCATCACAAACATGCTAATGTGTATCAATGTGATTTTTGTGGTCGTTTTGGTCATTTGACTAAATTTTGTTTTGATTTGAAAAGAGTTCCCATTTTCAAATACATTTAAAAAACCATATATGTTTGCAAATGATTCTAGTGTACAACCATAAGGTCAACAAAAACAAATGCACCCGTTTCATTACACATATTGCAATCAAAATGGTTATTTGCATGAATATTGCTATGACCGTGTCCGTGAACAAAATGCACCCAAATAGGGTCATAACCTAAGGTCTTTGAACTTTAATGATAGGGGTCATGTTCCTAAACAATCCAGCACTAAGAATATTTGGGTGCCAAAACAAGTTTGAATCTTTTTCTTTGTGTTTTGTTTGTTGATTTAGTTTCATGATTTACAAAAATTGATTAAGTTTTTTCAAAATTAAAATTTCTTGTATATCTAAAAGGAATATACTTTCAGATATATTTATTCACTGATTTAATGAAATAAAAATGAATTTTTATGATTTTAAAACACAGTTCATATCAAATTATTTGAAAAATTGTATTTATGGTCATCAGTCGACTGATAATTCGATCGATGAATGCCATCAGTCGACTTATCGATCGACTGACGAGCTCAGATTTGTTTTGGTTTTAGATTTTGTCTTCGATTTGTGATCTATTTTGAGACCCGATTCATTCCTAGCCTTTGATCCTAGCCTTCCATCTTTTGTTTGACCTAATCCTGGCCGATGATTTTTTGCTATATGTAAAACCCTAGCCAAAAATCCCCAAAATCATCTCATTTCTAGTTTTTCAGTCGACTCCAGCCCTAAGCCTTTGTTTCCGATTCTTCCCGTGCACCGGACCTGTTACCAGTCGACCGCCAAGCTCCTTGGCCTCCTCAAATCCTTCATTGCTCGGTATCATCACTTTCTCACTCCCTAGTTTAGTTTATTACCTGTTTAGTTATTGATATAGAGCTTTTCACCTAGGGTTTGTCAATCTAAGGCTTGTTAATCTAGAGCTTGTTTATTTAAGGTTGCTTTCTATCTTAGAATTGTTTGAGATCATCATTTTTGCTTGATCATATTCTGATCTCATTCAAAAAAGGCTAGAACCAATAGAGACGCACCCATATCTGCTCACGTTCCTAATCCTGTAGTCGAATTTGAATATTATGAGCGATGTCTTAGGAATCCTTCATTAATAGGAAAATATCGTGCTCTGTGTCAAATCAAATTGTTCCCCAGGAGATTCGTAAAATTTAATGATCTTGATCATTTCCAGTTGAGTGCTTATTGTAATGATGCTAAATTGTATAATTTTCTTGCTCATACTAGTCATCGTCCACATTATCCACATCTCGTGCCACTATTTTATGCAAATTTACAAGTTAATTCAACTGATCCTAACACCCCATTCATTTCATTTGTCATCAAGAATCATCGTATTCTCTTTTCTGTAAATCAATTAGCTGAGATTCTTAAAATTCTAATTGGGGATACTTTGTTGAAAGATGTTGCTTTTGATAATGTAAATGTGGATTCTTTGATGCTTCTCCCTGACACACATTTTCCTCTTGAACCTAGATCAGTTTCTTATCTTGCGAAAATCATTGGTCGTATCCTTAGTTAGAACATAATTCCCAAAACAATGGGTTATGATCATTATTCGTAAGATTTAACTAGCGTCATTTATGCTATCATTGGTAGTCGTGATGTTAAATAGGGTAAAGTTATTTTTGATATCATGGCTTCAACTCACATAAAATTCCTTCCCTTCGGAGCAATTTTAACGAAAAAATTCACTCATTTTGAAGTAGACCTATCTGATGAGAGCCCTGTTAAAATCACCGACTTCTTTAACTCCTCAGCTCTTAATAGGATGGGTATCCCTGTCACTCAATATTCCCTATACCATCCTCTAGTTGATAGCTCATCGTCTGAGTCCTCTAGCTCTCAGTCCTCTAGCTCTAGGGATCCATCACCTCCTCCATTTAGTTCTAGGGCTCGTGATCGTTCACCTCCTGCATCCACCTCTCATATTCCAGACCGTACAGCTTACCGTTTAGATAGTTTAGAGGAGAGAGTGTTTGAGCGCCTGATTGATTTTGAGCGGAGGCAAGAAGAAATTTGAGCTGAAGCTCAAGGTTGGCATTATGAGGAGCTTAGGAGATTTGACAGTATTAAGAGTAGGATTGATGACCTTGTTAGGGTGTAGCAGCAGTTTATGGACATGTACATGCACCACCCTCCTCCTCCTCCGGGTCCAGGGCCATCAGATTGTTGAAGATAGACTTTTCATTGGTTTGTATTTGTGTTTTGAACTATGTGCTTTTATTTTATTTTGGTTTGTAATAGTTTTTTTTTTTGAAGTTTGAACTATGTGTGTTGTTTTAAGTTGGTGTGAACAATGTGTTTGAGATCATTGTAAACACTGTGATGATAATATTTAAGTATTTAAGCTTATGGATCATAACATTTGTGCTTTATAATGTATTTCCTTTATATGGTTAGTGTTTATGCTTGCTCACATAGCTATTATGCATATATATCCTTTTGTGATGTAAATATACTTAACCTATTATGGTTTCCTTTAATAATCTTGCCATAATCTTCTCTATATACATTTTATGTGCCATTTTGGTAGGGGGAGCAAATCCCTATTATACTCACTCATGCTTATAGGTAGGTGGAGCTTTCGCTCTCTTGATATTGTTTTTTCCATTTTGATGTTGACAAAGGGGGAGAAAACATGTAATTAGTGAGTATATTTGTTGTTTGTTTTATATTATTTGATTATTTGAGAAAATTGTTTATCATCATCAAAAAGGAGAGATTGTTAGGATTTATGAGCCTACTATCTAATCTAGATTTGATGATTTAAAAATAATTTGTAACTTTATTTTCCAGTGTTTGTGTTTTGTTTATTATATATCTAGGTCGACGATATTTGAAATGAAACTTATACAAATCAAGTCAAGGCTCAAGAACAAAGCTTCATATGCAAACAACTTGGGTATATTAGTTTAGGATTTATATATTGTGTGTTGATATTTCAAGCTCAATATTATACACACACACATTCTTTGATTTTATCACAATATAGGTATTTTCAAGAAAATATTGTGTTCTTGGTTTATGACACACACACATTCTTTGATTTTATCACAATATAGGTATTTTCAAGAAAATATTGTGTTCTTGGTTTATGGACAAAATAATCCATGTATCCATTTCACAATATAGGTATTTTCAAGAAAATATTGTGTTCTTGGTTTATGGACAAAATAATCCATGTATCCATTTTTATTAAGTCTATAAATCAATTTAACTGTATTTCATAACTCGGTTTAAGTCAAATGTCAAAAATCAAGTGTTTTAAACAAACACGTATTTGTAAGTTTTTTTTTGCAAAATGAAGAGTTTTCACAAACGAAAATGATATTTAAAATTTTCTTTTGTAACATGTTTATTTTCATGTTTACAAACATTTCCTCAAAATTTACATTTTTTTAGAATTTATTTGCTATTTTTTAAAGAGATTTAAAGTTCATTTTCATTGTTCAGAAAAACCCCTGTGCACATTACCAGTCGACTAACCAAGGTCATCAGTCAACTGATGAAAGTGATTAGAATAAGCAAATGTCTCTACTCAGTCGACTGATGAACCATCAGTCCACCGAAGTAGGTCATCAGTCGACTGATGATTTCATCAGTCGACTGATGATTTCATCAGTTGACCGATGAAGGATGAGCAACCTCAAATGATCAGCTCATCAGTCGACTGAATAGTACTATCAGTCGACTGATGGCACTGTAACGGTTAGTTTTCCAGCTTTGCTAATTTTTTAGGTTTTTTGTCGTTTTCCTTGGATTTTCTTCGTTTTTGGGCTTTGTTCTGTGAACCTATATATACCCCTTACTCTCAAACTTCTGTAAGTAATAAAGAAAAATGAAAATTAAGTTTTGGGCAAGTTTGTTTAAGAGTTTTCAAGTGTTTCTCAAGTGTGTTTATGTGAAGAGGTTTCCACAAGTGGAGGAGATTATTTCTTTCGTGTTTAGGCTTCAATCTTAATCTGTCTCACTTTTGATTTTTAGAGAAGTTTTGCTAAACTCTATTTCTAGCTTTATATATATTTGTTGTTGATTATCTTTTTATTAAGCTAGATTTTAAATTAAGTTTAATTTTATTATTGCTCTTTGATCACACACACCACATATTGAGTTTTTAGAATTTCATACATTATATAATTGGATTGTGGTGAGTGATTCATTGAGAGTGAGCTTAATTGAGTTCTCATCTTGTTAGAGAACAGAAACTTTGTATTTTTGCTTAATTATCGTGAGATCACATTGTAATACACAAGGACACCGAGAGGAGTGGTTTGTGAGACACTGGGTCAATTCCGAGAGGAGTGGCATTGGTAGTAAAGCCTAGGGAGAGGTGGTAAATCC
Source organism: Asparagus officinalis (assembly GCF_001876935.1). Lineage (NCBI taxonomy): Eukaryota > Viridiplantae > Streptophyta > Magnoliopsida > Asparagales > Asparagaceae > Asparagus > Asparagus officinalis. The sequence goes on from NC_033803.1 coordinate 14,535,059, forward strand.
AAGCACTTGAAAAAGTCAACACTGGCTAGGCCAACACTTAGAGGGTGTATTATGTGATTGTAATCATGTGAGTTGAAAACGTATATTGGTGAGCGTTGAAAACCGATTGTGTAGTTATCTTTTGAGATAGTGGAGATTCTCCTCGAGAGTGGGGAATGGAGACGTAGGTCGAGAGTGACCGAACTCCATGATCACATCGTTTGTTTGCGGTTATCATTTGCGTACTATCTCATTTGCATCTTGTGTTTATATCTCCCTTGTTTAATTACATATCATTGCTCATATCTTGTTGAATATCATACTTGCTGGATAGATTGTTAATAAGTTTTAAATTGGCATTGAAATCGGATTAGATTAGCAAATACCTTATTCACCCCCTCCCCCCCTCCTCTTGGGTACTTTCATTGAGCAATTCTGAAATTGGTAAATTTGGCTAGCAGATCTTTAGCCGCCTTCAAATATCGATCGCACCATCCTGGAATCTTTGGCCGCATATTCCCCATTCACTTGATGAACAACAAGTTGGGAGTCAACCAAGATGTAGATGTGCTCAGCTTTTATTGCTAAGGCAGCTTGAAGACCTGCCAAAAGTGCTTCGTACTTGGCCTCGTTGTTAGAGGCTATGAATCCAAAACTAATGGAGTGCTTATGCGTCGACCCATCAGGGCCACACAAGACTACTCCTGCTCTGCTGCCGACTTCTACAGAGAATTTATCCACCTTTAACAACCAACACGAGGTGAACTCTGGTGAATCTTATGCGGCGACATGCCTTGATTGAGGTGTAGGGGTCTTGGCTATTTGAGATGCTGGTGGGTCCTGCTGGGTCGATTGTGAAGGTGTGACTGGCTCGTTGTCTGGTATGGTCAACTCAATGAGGAAGTCGACCAAGGCTTGGGCTTCGATTTTTGTTCTTGGCTTGAACTGTACATCATGCTTGCTCTGTTCGACTGACCAAACGACCATTCTTCCTAAAGTGGTGGGGCTGCCGAGAGCTTTCCTCAGAGGTAAGCTAGGCTGCACTATTATGGAGTATGCTTGGAAGGAAGGGCAGAGCCTTCTGGCCGTGGTGATGAGGACGAATGCAACCTTCTCTATGAGAGGGTAGTTGAGTTCACCCGCTCTCAGTATCTAGCTGACATAATGTATAGTCTTTTGCATGTTATCCTCCTCACGAACTAGGACAAAGTTGACGGCTTCGGGAGAGATGGCTAAGTATAGCTATAGGGTCTCTCCTTCTCTTTATTGACTCAGCGGCGGCTTGGTACTCAAGTAGGTCTTGAGGTCTCTGAAGGCTGCGCTACACTCTGCCGTCCAGCTCTTGCTCTCCTTTAGCTCCTTGCTTCCTCTCAGAATCTTGAAGAAAGGGTGGCTCCTCTCAGCTGATTTGGAGAGGAATCAACCCAGTGTCTTTCCATTCAACATATGGATGTTCTTTAATGTGTGGGGCTCGGGTAGTTGCTCTATGGTAGTTATCTTCTTAGGGTTGATCTTGATGCCTCTCTAGGTGATCATGAACCTACGAAATTTTCTCGATTGGACCCCGAAGGCGTATTTGGCAGGATTGAGCTTCATGTGGTAGTGCCAAAGAATAGAGAAGGTCTCATCAAGGTCGGCTATGTGGGTCGGCGCCCATTTCGACTTCACCAGGATGTCGTCTATGTAAGCTTCCACATTTCGGCCAATCTGGTGTTTGAAGATCTTATTGACGAGTCATTGGTAGGTTACACCAGCATTCTTGAGACCGAAGGGCTTCACCTTATAATAATACATCCATTGGTCTGCAATAAATGAAGTGTTCTCTTGATCATGCTCTGCCACGCAGATCTGATTGTAGCCAGAGAAGGCGTCCATGAAGCTGAACACTTCATGTCTTGTGCTTTCATCAACAAGTTGGTCGATCTGAGGGAGGGGGTAGCTATCTTTTGGGCAGGCCTTGTTGAGGTTAGTGAAGTCTACACACATCCTCCATTTATTGATAGCCTTCTTCACCAGCACTACATTGGACAGTCATTTGAGATATTAGACCTCCCTAATGAATCCTGCTCTTAGTAGCCGATCAACTTCTTCTACAACCGCCTTCTACCTTTTTGGGCTGGGATGTCGCTACTTTTGTCGAATTATCTTAGTATATCGATCGACTACGAGCTCATGGCTCATCACTTCGGGAGGGATCCCGAGCATGTCTTCTAGACCATAGGCGAATACATCATTGTTCGCTAACAAGAATTCGATCATCTCTCTTCGCTGGGGCTTGGCAAGGGCGGATCTGATATTGACCTTCTTCAAACCTTCTCCGTTGATCAGTATCTCCTGTAGCTCTTCGACAGGTGTCGCCCTTTCTTGATCCAGCACCTTATCCATCTGGAGTCACGCCTTCTCAATGGGGAGGGTCTCTTGCATCCTCGTGCCCTTTGTCGAGAGCAGGTAGTAGGATCTTGCCTCCTTCTGATTACTCCTAGCTATATTGACCCCTCCTGGAGTTGGGAACTTCATCATTTGGTGGTATGTGGAAGGGACAGCAGATTTGAGGTCTAGCACTAGAAACTGGACCTAAACAGTGGAGTGTCGAGGGTACTCTTCGACCATCAAGAGGAGAGTGATTATCCCTTATGGTTAGAGTTCTTGCCCTGTAAACCTGATAAGCAGCCCCCAACATGGCTGCAGTTGGGACTTTTGAATGCCCATCTGGTTGAAGGCATCAATGTAGAGGACGTCGACTGAGCCCCTCGTGTCAACCATGATCCTTCTGCCTTGGAAGCCATCGATGTAGGCCGTGATGACAATAAGGTCACCATGAGGCTTCTCCACGTCCTTCAAGCCAGCATCGCTGAAGGATATGGGCTCTTCCACTCTGGCCTTCTTCAAGTCAGCATCGCTAAAGGATATGTGCTCTTCCGCTCTGGCCTTCTTGTCACACATGTTCACCCTCAATGCTCTCTTAGAATCTCTCTTCGGAGAATTGTTGGATGATCCTCCCATAGTAGGACAATTGCTAATGGTGTTGATGACCCCCTTATGACTGGGTTTGGGGGGTTCATTATCAGGCTGCGGTTAGGGATGAGGCGACCGAGAGTAGGACCTCCTATGGGCTTCCCCACTAGCGCCTTCTCTCGTGTCTCGCTGGGAGACAAGTTTCTTTAGAAACCCTATGGATCAAATCGTCAATCCTCTAGAGAACTCGACAATCATTTGTAAGGTGGCCATAGTCTCGATGATACTGACAGTCCCGACTCTAATGATCCGACCTCATCTTGGGGGGAACCATTTTAAGGTACCCCTGCTTCTAGACCATGTAGAGGGCATCGGTGAGAGAGGTGTTGAGGATAGTAAGGGTTGGTCTTAGTGCATTCTCCCTCCTTCGGTCCCTCCTGTTGGACTGGTTTAGGCGGGAGCCAACTCTAAGAGGATGGCTTGCCGACTGGGGCCTCGGATGGAGATCCCTAGCCAACTCTCAGACCGTCTAGTTTTCTAGGTCTGCTGGAGATGTCAAGGGTGTGGTTAGCGCAACATGAGTAGCTAAAGCTAGAACCATTGCCACTACTAGGGGTGTTGGTGTCGCCGCTGCTATTACTGCCGCTTCTGTATCCTTGGGAGCATTTTTGTAGGCTTAGGCATCTTCCATGTCCATGTACCCGTGAGCCTTGTCCATCAATTTCTCGTAGGTAGAGCACCACTTCTTGGCGAGTGAGTCGGCTATTTTATTGTTTGCTAGGCTGGCTACAATGGCTGACATGGTGACTGCGCTCCCTAGGTCGTCGACCTCTAGTCACTTATCTTGGAACCTCTTGAAGTAGCTTCAGAGGCTCTCTCTCCAGGCTCTTACCTCATCTGAATGAGCACGTGGGCAGGCAACTTTTGCTTGGTGTCAGGCAAGAAGTGATAGACAAATTCTAGCTGAGCTGCTCGAAACTTCCAATGGATTTTTTCTCTAGAGAGTTCCACCAGAGTTTGGCGCTTCCCGACAAAGTGATGGGAAAGCACCTGCAGAGAATGGCCTTGGACACCTACAGCATGCTCATCATATCATAATAATTCTGGACATGCTTCGCAGGGTCTTGCTCACCCTTGTACTTCTCTATCTGGGGGCATCTTAAACTTCTCATAGGAACATTCATGATGTTATCGATGAGAGGACTATTCCCTCTAATGGCTTCGGCTATCGGTCGGTAAGTCTGATCATAGCCAGAGGCCACATAGGCAGTTGAGGGTCCCGGAGTGGCGTGATGGCATCGGAGATCTCGCTGGGCTCCCATAGTGGTGTGCTCCCTTCCATCATGACCAGGGATAGCCCTTTCCCCAGTCACCTTAGGGTATGGAGGGTAGTGGTGGTGAGGATCAACTCAGCAAGTCGGCTAGCACGGAGGAGGAGATGCGTGCTTGACGCGGCTTATCTACTGTGCGTCATGGGCAGCATGCAGAGGTGGAGGAGCCTTTAGCTGGGCTCCTGTCAGAGGGTGAGTCACCAAAGGCTGTTCCCCTGATGGTTGAGGGGCAACAAAGTGAGCAAGCTGGGGAGGAGTGATCTGTTAGAGGAGATCGGCAGTAAAAGCAGTGAACTGCTGCTGGAAGGCTTGAGTGATCCGCTGGGTGGATTCTTCGAGCTGAGCTTGTGTGACGTAATTTGGTTGTGGATCTCCGGGGATAAGTTGATCAGTCATGTGCCCAGAGTCAGACATGATTTCTTTGGAGAAGAAAGAAGGCCCCACGGTGGGCGCCAAACTGTTGATGTATGGAATCACTTAGTCAAATGAAAGTAGATTAAGTTGATGGAGGTCCTGTAACTCTCCAAATGTCTGGTCTTTGGGTAAGCTGTACTTCCCTACCTACACAAGTAACAAATCATGAGAGGGCGGGGTGTGATTCCCTGGTTATTCCTCCGATGATCAAGTTAGTGGGTGGCTTGTGTGGAGGAGTAAAGGGAACTGTAGTAGTTCGTAAGTTTAGTGAATAGTGGAAAATCTTACCCTGTAACGGAAAATAGTATCTCCTATTGTAGTAATAGAAGGATGGTAGGATGGTAACTTTGGCCGGGCATGGACTAGCGACCAAGTCAGCTTCAACTTTACAGGTGTCGGTCGAGGAGTGGAGGAGAGGTCACTGCACTTTAATGTGAAGTGATATAGGATGTGTGGTACTAATGTGGTCCAATTTGTCATAAATACTATTGGATGTAGAGGAATGATGGTGCCCATAATGTATTTAATGACATTTATGGTGAGGTTATTGGTCATTAGTGCACAAGAGGGGCTCAAGGCTTAAGGCATTTCATCATCTTTCTACTCGTCTGGTGATCGAGAAGTATTGCCTTTCGAGTAGCCCTTGTAAGTTGTCGGCTAATGAGTTGCTGAGTGGAGTGCTTAAGTAGTCGACTCAGCTAGGAACGACGTGTAACGCCTTTCAGGTGGTTAACATGTGACGCCTTTCGAGTCGTCCTCGCGAGATGTCGGTGTGTTGAGTCGACCGAGTTGAGTCTCTAATTGTCTTGAGGTGCTGACTTGATTATGCCTAATATAGAAGACTTGTCTGTCATTGATTAGAGATTATTTTCCATCACTAAAATGGCAATAACACTATCAATATAATTTTTTTTAATTTATTGGTTATATAATTTTCTATAGATCAAAGATGTAAAATGTATTACCTTCTCAGAAAGTAGTGCCATTATCGCTGATTGTTGCTCGCTGGAGGAGGCAGATTCTAAGAGGATGCCACCATGAGAAGAAGATCCTTCCATCATCGATATCATGATAGTAGTTTTGAGAGGTATTGTGGCTATTTTTGGTTGAAAAGGGCGGGTGGGGTTTCAACGACAAGCTCTAAAAAGGGGTACTAGCGTCTGGTGGGGAACAGAGTGGTATTGTAGCTATTGTTGGTTGACGCAAGAGGACATTTGATATCATTGTAGGAAATGATTTCAAGGGTGAGTAGCGGTGGGGGATAATCTTGAGGTGAAGCCAAAGGTTTTTTTTCTCTCTTGTTGAAAAGTTAGAAGGGGGGGGGGGGAGTAAAAAGATGCTAGCTCACCCCTAAATCAAAAGCAAAGCGCTTTTGCAAATATAATATATATATAATATATAATATATATATATATATACTATATTAATATAATATATATATATATATTATATACATATATAATATATATTTATATATATTATATATATTTTTTTATATAATATATGAGAAAAAACTGTGTATGAGCTGCGCCAGCTCTCGCGTTTCGTCGGCGCGGCAGGGTTTTTTCAAATATATATTATATAATCACCGCGCATTTATATCCCCTCCGTGACCAAATCCATTTTCGTGACCTTCTCTCTCTCTCTCATCAAATCTCTATCTTCTCCCCAAATCTCTCTCAAATCTGAGCATGAAAAAACCGAAGATCCATTCCCCCCGTCCTCGCCCCAAATCGAAGCCGCCGCGAGGGATCTCCGCTCCAAGCCCTCTTTGATTCCCCTCTGAGCCGCTCTCAAATCTGCAGCGAGTTCTCCGCCGCGAGTCCCCTCTGAGCCGCCGCCTTTTGAGAGCCTCCAGCCCCCCGTTCTGTGTGCGCCACCACCAGCCCCCCTTCCCTCCTTCTCATCTCTTCCGCGAGATCGAGCCGACCAAGCCGCCGTGAGTTCCATCTTGATCCCTCTCTCGAGCCGACCAAGCCGCCGCGAGATCTCCCCTCCCCCCGTCCTCCTCCCAAATCAACAACCGCGAGATCGAGCCGCCAACCCCAGCCCCAATTTCCCTGTCAGGTAAAATTTCAGCTTATCCCTCTTAATCCCTCTCTAGATTGACCTAGTTAATTAAGAAAAAAATCAACAAACATAGAGGAGGACGGTGATAAAACTGGTTTCTGCTTGCTTATAGACTTTGTTTACTATTTTTAAAATTTCATTTGAGGTTAGGAGTTTCTTTTGGGTTTATCTGTGTGCTTGCAGGGGTTTAAAATTTCATTTGAGGTCAACTTTGTTTTTGAGAATTGAGTCTTTGCTGTGAATTTGTTGTTGAATTAATTGCGTTGAAATTCTATTTGTGATGGTCTAGCAAGTGATGATTGTGGATTTGAACGGGTTTGATTATATTAATCCTACTTTGGGGAATTATTAGTGACAGCCAGTTCATGATCTATTTCTTATGCTATCTAGTTGAGTATCGTAATTATGCTATCTAGTTGATAAATGCAACCGATAAAGGGTGTAGCCTGCTTGTTTACATCTATTTCTTACACTGTGTAAGTTCTGTTTGTAGGGATTTAAAGTGATTTTTGGTGATGTAATAATTTTTGGTGATGCACTAATTTTTTTACCTCCAAAATGATAAATGCAACCTCTGGAGTGTTTGATTTCTGAAACCTACATGTTATAGAGTCCAGGCCTGTTTTGTACTTGCAACTAAATCTATAGATGCAATTGGAATGCACCAACTTGAGAACCATGAAGTTTATATTTTTTTCATGAAAGTTCATAATACATAATTTTTGCCTTGGTACAATTATATGATTAATTTGTCATGTGATTTGCAGCTAAACGAAAATATGTCTGGATTCTTGAGCTCCACATGCATGGATTTGTTCATGTAAGTATGTTGGAATTTGTTCCCTTTTTGCGACGGTCATATGGTAGCCGCATTAATGTTCAATTTAGTTTTCCGAGATAATATATAGCATTACCCTCCGCTTAGATATCACAACTTATTAAGAGGGGCATATTGTAGAAATTTAGCTTTGTTAAATTTCCTAAATTGCTTCCATTTTCTGTTTCGCTTTCAAGCATATAATAATTGGTTCCATGCATGAGTCGACATATAACATAGAACAATCTAATTATCTTTTATTTATTTTCTACTCCTGTGTAACCAGACTTTATGAATCATTTCAGGTGGCAGTTTAGCTTTCACATGCACATGGGTGGTTCGAGCAATTGTGGCAATTTGAAAAAATCCAAGCATGAAGTTTGAATGTATCAACAATGAGTTTTGTTGTAACTATTTCTATTTTGAAACAAGAAAATGTCTCTAATTTGTGAGAGTTATTGGATGTATTATATTATGGTCGATACATTTGTGCTGCATATGTGTTTATCATTTGCTACATTTGTGCTGATGTATTCAGGCAATCTTAGCTACATTTGAACTGTGCCTGCATTTGATCAAAGAACTGGTTTATAAGTCAGCTGTCATATATTTTGGCCATTTGATTTCGTTTCATGCATTTTCTGCTGATGAAAGCTTGGGCAAAGGCTTATGAGCTGATAAGTTCTTGAACTGTGCCTGCATTTGATCAAAGAACTGGTTTATAAGTCAGTTGTCATATATTTTGGCCATTTGATTTCGTTTCATGCATTTTCTGTAGATGAAAGCTTGGGCAAAGGCTTATGATATCAACAGCTCAAAAGATCGCACCATGAGCTCTTTGTCTATAATATCTCTTTGTTATTAGTTTGATGTTATTGGATTTGTGCTTATTATAAGTTGAAGCTATTAAGCTGCATTGGCGCAATGCTGTACTAAGTTCTAGAGTATCAGGGGGTGGAAACTGGAAGCATCAGAGTCAGAGCTGGCAGTGAATTTTCATTTCAACACAAATTCTGTAGATGTACATGTTATCCTGTATTTGCTTCTCAAGTACAAGAACAATGAATATCACAAATGAGCTTCTTTGACTTCTCAAGTACATGTCCAGCAGCAACAACATTACAAGCCCTTCCAAATAAACTCAAGTACATGTCCAACAGCAACAACATTACAAGAACAATGAAAGAACCATACACAACATTACAAATGAGCTTCGTTGACTTCTCAAGTACATGTCCAGCAGCAACAACATTACAAGAACAATGAATATCACAAATTACAAGCAGCAACAACAGCAGGCAAACTCGTTAGACATGGCCAGCATTTGATTATTCTCAAATAAACTCAAATAAACAACAGCCACAAACAAGCCCTTCCAAATTTCAAATAAACTCTCACAAATTTGATACATTTTCTTGTTTCAAAACAGAAAAAGTTACAACTCATTGTCCTCCACTTTCAGGCTCCAAATAGTAAGATATAAGCACACACAGCTAAATGTCCTCCACGAAGATATAACAGGAAAGAACCATACACAGTCTAAGCTACTTGGATGTTCTCTTTGCCAGTCCCAGTTCTATTCATCATCTATTCATCATCTTCCTAGAAAAGATAAAATTCAACGAAGTAGAAAGCTATGATTCTTATGAACGTGTGTCAACATAGAAAAGTTAATCAGTGTTAAAGGTGTCCAATGTATTTTCATTGTGCTGCACTCATAGGCACCCAGAAGATGCAAAGTTGCATATTATTGTCATAGCTAAGATCCAATCAATAAGAAAGATAAACTAATATGGAGTATGAAGCTCATGCAATGCCAAGACTTTGCCAGTACTTCCACAAATACAACCATACCAGACTCCAAACTACCAGAGCTAAATTTGTTCCACCTAATCTTCAAACACGGGTCAAACAATCCAAATCTACATAGATAACCAAAAATAGCATTAATTACATCTTTCGTGCTTTAATTTGTTTCTTCACAGCCAGCAGTTAACAGAAAATATTGGTAGTTTCTGTAATATAAAGTCGGATGGACTCTTAAATATTTGGAATTAGTTCTAATTTTCTTTCGATTCTAGGACAACGATTTAGTCTCAAGAGCTGCATGATGCCAGAGTTCACATAATTAGTTACTCACTTGCATACATTTTATACGGTAAATTGAATAAAACTATACAACCTATGCGCATAATTTTTCAACCAAATTAAAATTCAATTCGCTGACTATCACGTGATTCAGAGTCAGTAGAAGTTGTTGCTCAAAATTGTTTACAAGAACTTCTTCATATTTGTGTTTGCTAGGTTTCATATTTGTTAGATGCTCTCGACTCTAAAGACAAACAGTTTTACTTGTTCACAGCCAGCAGTTAACAAAAAATGAAGCTTACAGATTTTGATATCCAATTCCGAAACGATAGCACGGGTGATGCAAACGAATTTAAAAACAAACGAAATCACTGCAGAGCTGCATGATGCAAACTAAATCATAACTCAGTTCAAAACAAATATATCCATCTCCAAAAAATCATCACCAAAAAAATTCATCCATCTCCAATTTTAGCACAATCCAAACATAGGGATCGAGGGAGAGATCGAGAGAGATGGTTAGGGTTTTTACCTGCGTCGGCGTCGAGAGAGAGAGAGGATGAAGCGGCTTCGACGGCTGGCGTCGCGTCGGCGTCCCCGAGGAGGAGGAGGCAGGAGTCTCGAGACGGAGCGCGTCGACGTCCCCGTCGACCACGGAGCCGCCTGCAGGCGGAGCGCGTCGGCCGTCAGCCTCGCGTCCGGCCAACGTCGTTGTTCGTCGGCACGAGAGGACAGGAGCGGGAGGCCGTTCGGCAGTGCTGAAAGCAGCCTGAAGCGAGAGGAGAGCGGATCTGCGGGAGGGTGACGGGACGCGAAGACGAGATCGGCAGATCTCGTGCTCAGATCTGCAGAAGAGATTTCGGGAGAATAGGCAGAAAAAGCTTAGAGATTTGATGACGAGAGCAGAGAAGGTCATGGAAGGGGCAATAAATGCGCGCTGGGTTTTTTCCGAAAACCCCACTGCAGCGCACAAAACTCTAACGCTGGCAGTGCAGTATAGCATGTTCTCTCTCTCCAGAGAGCAAGCTTATTAGGTGCGAGCCGCACGAAAACTCTATATATATATATATATATATATATATATATATATATATATAGAGAGAGAGAGAGAGAGATGCGATGTACCTCTAAATCAAAATTGTAGACGGTTAAAACATACTCTTTTTTAGACTAATGCTCAATTTGAGTCTAAGAAGCTAGATGGGCTCAAATATAAGCTACAACAAAGTTCACTCGGGTCACATGCAAACATGACTGTGTGCTAAACTTTGGCCCAGTTCATCCGAGTCAAAGAAGACCTGAGTCCGAGTTAATTCTCAAGTTAGACTATGGGCCAAGTTGAAAGGCATCTTCAAGTTGGACTCTGGACTAAGTTGAAAGGCGTTCTCAAATCGAGCTCTAGGCTGAGTCCAAGTATAGTAGTGAAGTTCCCTCAAAGTCTTATGGGAGCTCCACCAATAAGACCTACATGGGCCACATTATCTACATCCCAAAGATTATAGATAAATAATTGATCTCTCAAGTCACAATGGGCCACATCATCCACATCCAAGGATTGTAGACAAACAATTGATCTCTGAAGTCACGAGAGGCTTGATTCAACACTTTGGCACAAGTCTGATACTTGAGTCCAATACATGCTCAAGAAGTGGATGCGCAGATTGAAGTGGATTCCCAGATCGAAGTGGATGCCCAT
>NC_033803.1:14546418-14561166 GCF_001876935.1 Asparagus officinalis
CAAGCCATAACGAAGCTCGCCTAAGTCATAATGAAGTTCGCTCTCAAGACCAAGTCAAAGTGAAGCTTCTAGTGAGGTTCCCCCAAAATGAGCTTTGCCCAAATAGTACATATAGGACACATAGCGAAGTTCGCCAAAGCCGTAGCAAAGATCGCCGAAGCTGAAGCTGCAGCGAATCTCGCCAAAGCTGTAGCAAAGCTTGCGTAAGCAGTAGCGAGTTTTGCCCAATAGGCCACGTAGGCCATATAACCTATTTTGGCGAAGTTCGCTCATGGTCATTATTAGTGAACTTCGCTGATGGTCATTATTGGTGAACCTCACTCATGGTTGTTATTGGCGAACCTCGCCCGTAACCATATTCAGAAGCTAATTTCAAGGAAATGGTTTGTTCCACTAATTTACCTATTTAAGAGGAGTTAATGACCACTAACTCACCTATCTAAGGAGAGTTAAGGCCCACTAACTCATCCACTTAATGCTCCAAAGCTTATAAATAGACATGATCAACATGAAAGAGGGGGCGGAGGAAAAGGTCTTGGGACTATCATTATCTTTCACTAGACTCTTTGCTATTGAGAAGAGAGAGAGAGAGAGAGAGAGAGAGAGAGAGAGAGAGAGAGAGAGAGAGAGAGAGAGAGAGAGCTAGGCTTTTTAGAGAGAGAGAGAGAGAGAGAGAGAGAGAGAGAGATTCAGAGGCTACATGACAAAAAGTCCATCTCTCCTCCATTCTCATTGATCTTCATAGATCATTATCAACAGCTAATTATTTAGTCTGATCAATGATCCTTATGAGAAAGGATTCATTCTCTTCAACTAGTCATTTAGCTTAATTAACAGTTCTTTTGGGGAAAAATATGTTAATACTCTTCATTCAGAGAAAACTATGATATCTTCCTAGATATTAAAGATTATCAATTAGCGAAAGATCCATTGTCTTAGACGGCCCGTCAATAGAGTACAAGATCGACGCTTCATCGGCACATAGAAAAGAACTCTAGGAGATATAATTTTTTATCTTTCAATTATAGTCTCCTTTAAGTTGTAATCTGAGCTAATTGCAATTCAAAAGTCCTGAAATAAAGAGCAATGATTTTTTTGCAAAAAGTACTCACCTACTCATTCATCTCGCTCTACTCAAATGTAAGGGCTCACATTGTGCTACATCACTACCAAGTAAAATGGATATGATTGGTACCAGACACAAAATTGGTGTTTGATAGTGAGTTAGCAAATTTTTATCCACTTATATTTAAAGGAGAAGACCACATTCACATGGGTGCACATGAGTTAAATAATTTAATGAATGGATGAGAAGCGACTACCTCACTACTATGTGTATAATTCTTTATATACTCGTACTCTCTCCCATATTCTCTCCCATATCTTAATCATTTTACATATGAACCATTAAGAAAAATAAAATTGCAAAAGAAGAAAACAAATAAAATATTTTATAAATCTAATATAAATTAGAGGGTGTAAAGATTATAATAAATAACTATGTTTTACTAGAAATTCCAAGAAAAAGCTTGACTTTTAATAGTAAATTGCTTATAAATAACTTTTCTCACTAGCTCTTCTTGTTTAAATAGTATAAATAAATATTTTTCATGTAGACAAAATTTGCAACACCACGTTGAGTATTAAAGAATTAGAATTGTAAGTTTAGAAATATATTCAGGTAAAACACTGTAAGAAAAATTGCTAATTTTTTGTTTAAATTAAAAGGCATGTTATTCTTTTCTCTCTCGAAAAAAAAAAGAGATTACCCACAACATGTTTAGATAATGTTATTAAATGTTTTTAAAAATCATATGAATAATGAAAATACTAAGTGTATATTTTCAATTTATTTTGCTTAAAAATTTCTACCTAAAAGGTAAGTTTGATAGGACGTAGAATTGAAACTGAAGATACAAAAAGTACCAAGTGGAAAAGAAGTATTTTTCTTCTCGTGATCAAATAAATTAATAAAAGCTATAGAGAACATAGAAAGATCTTTCTTCCCATCAATAAAATCACAGCATAAAAAATTGAAGAGAATAAAAGATGAAAAAATAATTTCCAGTTATCAAAATATAGCTTATAATTGTATTTATTATTTCTTTTTTCTATAAAAAATTTAAATAATAAGGTTCAATAACCCACAAGTGCTTTTGCATGTGCAAACCCAATAGTTTATATTAATTTCTACAAATTTATTCATTAATTTGAATATGTATGTCATTCAATAAGTTTATCTTTTTTTTATTTTAATTTTCTTGTCTTTCCTGAACTTATTGATCTTATACTTTAGTCAATCTACTTCTCTATGAAGTTGTTCACCTTAACAAAGAATTTATTTACATTTTAAAAAAAAATTGTCTACCTATTTAAAACAGAAAAATTTAAAATTTTAAAACATATAGATACACAGACTTTTAGGATTAACCCGTATAACTTCACTATAGTTCATGATATCATAATGTCATTAATTCTTTGGAAAAAAAAACAATATTTGTCTTCAGTTACATGCAATATGCAAGGTGAAACCATGAATAAGTGTGTTAAAAGAAGTTCAATTATAATCTTTTTTTTTTAAAATTCGACTTAGCTAAATACACAGAATGATGATGCCCGAGCTATCGTGTAACATATTTGTCCTAGCCAAAATAATGTAACATAATAAGGCATACCCAAGTGACAAATGTCAATGAAGTTAACTTAAAATGTAAAATTAATATCTAATTGCATATTTTTTAGATATCAGGGGGCATTTGTTTTCATTTATTTCTTAGAAATTCACGCATAATAAGGGCACTTACTTAGTTTCTTTTTTGTTAAACTTAAATTCAATCTCACTTTTCTCTATTTAATTTGATGGAAGGTGAGACAGAAAAAGACGATGAAAATAAGGCGAGAATAGATAAAAGGAAAAGAGTTTAATATAAGATTATTTGTGGATGCTGCCATTTGCTTTAAGTTTTATTTTCCTATAAAAATCAGATCAAAGTTAAGAATTTGAAAAAAAAAATTAAAATATGTTAGATCTATGCCTATATTAGATTTCCAGAATGCTCTTGGACCAAACTGTTAAAAGTGGAAGCGTTAGATAGTTTTCTTTGAGATATTAAATGGTTACATGGGCTAGTAGTAGCCCATAATTCAAGCCCATAAGTTGGCCCTTGAGGGCCATTCATAACGTCTCCTGAAAAGTCACATCTTTCAGTTCAGATTAGATCGCGCGGGAAACCCATCGAATGTTCCCGCCAAAATCACCCCCCTAAATCAACTCTTTCATTATAAACCCCAAAAAACCTAAATTTACGGAAGTAAGAAAATGAATACAGATCAACTCAATCACCGCTTCAGCTTCATCGCTCTCGAAGCTGGCGAAATCTCCCCATCGCAGGAAGCCCTAGCCCCAAACGCCCCTTTCCTCGCCCGCCGACGAGTCCATCCTCATCCTCTCTCTCACCGAGGACGAAAACCAGGAAGAAATCGAAATAAAAAAGTCCCCAGTGAAAGGACCCGAAGAGGAAAAGGATCCCGTGAAGGAACTGCCCCCAACAGTCACCAAGAAATCCGGAGAGAAGAGAAGATCAAGAGGCGTCAAGCTCGGATCATCGGATTCCGATGAAGGAACAGCTCCTCCCACAACTCGAAGGCTGCCGGCGACACTGCAAGAACCAAAAGCGGTGGACAAGGAGAAGGATCTTTCGGTAGAAATCCCGGCTGCGCAAAACCCTAGAAAGGAGAAGGAGAAAGGTGCAAGCGGAAAGACTCAATCTTGCTGCGATAATCCCCCCGAGGTGGTGATCAAGAACCCGATAAGTGCGGAGAAATCATCTGATGCCAGCGGATCAACTGAAACTCCGAAGACTAACCCACCGCTGGATTTTAATAATTACATGGATGTACTAGCCGCTGTCTTTGGAGAGCCTGATATGAGCTTAGAGAACGTCGATATACTGGAGATTGCTGCAATGAGAGGGATTCACATTGAGCCTCCAAGATGGCACAGGCCTGGTGGTTATGGGCCCAAGGTTATCATTTTTCCAATGCATTGAGCTGGATTCAATGATTCCTATCTAGTTTTCGTACTGATTAATTCTACTTTTTCCCCTGTTTTCAGCCGAAAGACTCAAAGAAATGAAGGGGACGGTGGATGACTTTTGGGGTCAGAACGTTGGTATTCTGACATTTTGCTCATCAAGAGGCTTGCATTTCTTACATGCTAGATTTTGCGGCGCCAGGTGTTTGAAGAAATGCTTTACTCTTGGTTTGTTTAATATACTACTATATTAGTACTTTTGGGCAAGCTATAGAACGCTAACTCTGTTACTGTAATGCGTAGGAAGACACGTTATATGCTTATATGGTTTATGTTGATAATTAGGAAGTGCCGTACTTATATATGCCGCTTTGGGCTGCTTTGCTTGTCTTGTTTAGCTTTTAAGATATATATAAAACCAGTTTGTTGCATATTTTGTTGGATGGACCTGTGTTAGTTTCGTACAAAATATTTGGTTTTAATTGCCAGAACAATAGTTTTCTCTGGTGGTATGTTGTGTTGGTGGCTGTGTTGAATGTTGCTTTAATAGCTGGGATCGTGTAAGTTTTCTTGTTGACTGACTAGTTGTCAATCTGATGAGCATGCAACAACCTTTGAGGATTGTCTGGAGAAACAGTTAACAAAATTAGTCTAATCTATTATTATACAGTACGCATAACCAGGATCCCTCCATAAGACGAGGGAAGTAACATAATGTAGGGTGTTGGATCATAGTTTAGGCAGCCCAATGAGTATTTTAAATATAAAAAAAAAATCTTGAGCCTCATCCTGTGCAATATATATTCTTATCATATATCATATAGTTCATAAATGTTGGAACTTGCATGATCTAGAGGCAAAAAATTATTCTATGATTTGTCTGAGACTCTGAAATTCTATCTTTTATCTCCTTCGATACCAAGTCGTTTCAATATGCAGACCAGAGAAGTGAATATTAAATCTCCTCATTTCATATGAATACATGTTGTTTTCTGCGTCATGTCTCTATAGTTTGTCATTCTTTAATCCCGCTTAATACATAAAATCATCTAAACATGATTGTTTTATTTTATCCTTAGTTGTCGGGCCTGTTTGGATTTGTAGGGGGTGAAGGGAAGTTAAGAGAAACTGAGTGAAGGGAATGGAAGGGAAGGGAAGGGAATTCTCTTCCCCTTGGTTACACCGCAATTTGGGGGTAATAATTTTTATACTATTAGGAGGTGAACCAAGGGGAACTAGGGTGAATTAACTTTACTTCCTATGTGTTCCCAAACAAGGTGAATGGAGGTGAATGGTTCCCCTAACTTCCCTTCCCCTTGGTTACACCCCAATTTGGGGGTAATAATTTTTATACTATTAGGGGGTGAACCAAGGGGAACTAGGGTGAATTAACTTTACTTCCTAAATAAGGTGAATGGAGGTGAATGGTTCCCCTAACTTCCCTTCACCCTCATTCCCCTCAATCCAAACAAGCCCTAAGTGTTTATTACTTTTCATTGCGTCTAAGAGAATGAATAAAGAAAATAAGGTTATATTAATATTAGTCCCTCAAACCTTGCATATTTTGAGATTAATATTTTACAACTTTTTAAAAGGGAAAATAGAGACTGATATATTAGGGTGGTCAAGTGAACTGAGGTTGATAGAAAATAAAGAAAAACACTGTTAATCTGAGGATGATAGAAAGTGAGGGGGATTAAGAAAAATAATGTTTATTTCTTATTTATTGATCAATTTAAAAGGAAAATTTAGGGTGCTCAAGGGAAAAAGTAAACAAAGCTAAGAGGCCATATATGTGCTTCTCCTTGCTCAAGTGCAGCAGTTTGTTGATGGATGAATCATGGTAGGATAACTGATTGTTAGGATTAGTACTTAATATTCCTGACGAGTTATGAAAACTATTGTGTTATAAGTGATACAAGATATTCATAAAATCAAATTTCATATCATTTACCCCAGGTCTCCATAACATCTGAAAGACTAATAAATGCCAACCATCATGCATATTTCTGCTGATAAATTATCAAAATTAGTATTTTGTGTCATATGGGTGCATATCTTCTTTCATAATTGAACTTTTGTTATAACAATGAAGGCTCATACAACTAGTGTGGAGAACCTAGGCCATGTCACCGTTGGTTTCCATTAAGGGGCTGTTTGTTTGCTAAAAAAAAATGAGAAAAACCCCCCGCCACATCAGATTTCAAGAAATCCCCCCTGCCACGTAGGATTTTGGTTTCAACCAATTTCTAAATCACATTTTGTTTCGTTTTGTGATTTCAAGAAATGAGGGTGTCATGTAGGATGTCAAGTCAGATTTTTTAGAAAAGTGTTTTCACACCAAAAACCTTTGAAATGTCACTTTAATAAAATTTTAATTACTAAAAGCATTGTTGAAATAGTAACCGTGAATAAAACAGATTATTTAATTGCTAAAAACACTGTTACTATTGTAGCTGATTTTCATTTCCTTTTTTTATGTTCAAACAAACACAAGAAATGGAAATTGAAACACTGTTACTATTGCGTTTGGATTTGTTTTTTACGTGACGTGACAGTGACATGATGATGATTTCATTGCAAAACAAAAAAATTGCGAGAAATGTCTTGAAATCTCTTAAAATGAGTTGAAATGTGAGTTTTTCATTTTCGATTTTTTTCGGAAAACAACCAAACAGCCCCTAAGGGGTTCTTTGGTTTTTGGGTAAAAAGCTTGAAAAGTTTGTTAAAATGACTCATCTAACTAGGACTCAGCTGCAGAAGTTCCAAGCAAAATCAGTGGCTGCCACATTAGTTTTGGGGATCCCACAACTCAATGGTGTAAAGCAAGAAAAGTTACTGTTGCTTGACAGGTACATTAATATTCCCTGTTTTTTCTCTAGAAAAATGCAACCAAACAGCCTTTTACTGTTCATGGAAATCATTTAACATCACAATAGAAACATCATACTACAAACATTTATAATACTACAAACATTTATAATACTACTCTAAACATTTATAGTAACCTAGAATATATATGGCTTGAATTCTTTGGTGTGATTGGTACTAGAAAATAATATGTTGTGCATATGCTTGTAAACCAATTTATTTCTTACAAAATAAGGGTTTGTTCAGTTGCTTGTTTTTTGTAGAAGAAAAGACGGAAAGTTACTGTAGCTGTCAGATTATAGTAACTTTTAGGGGGTGTTTGTTTCAAGTTTTTTTTGGGATTACAAATTCTAAGATGTGAAAATGGGTATTTTTGAGTTATGGGATTCCAAAAACGTTGTTTGTTTAAAAAAAAAATTATGGGATATGAAATTCTAAAACCCCCTATATCTGATAAATTTTGGCATCCTCTAAATCCTAACTTTGAGCTGGGATTTTGGTGGATGTCTGACAAAACTCAGTCCACCTCAATAGCCCACTCCCATGATCCCTAAAACCGACTGATACCATTACCCCCTAGCCCATTTTCATCTCCCTCCTCTTTTACCCGCCGTTTCATTCTCCACGCGAAAACCCTAGGTTGATGGCTTGTGCTTTAAACTTGGTTGCTTGTAAATTTTGTTGTTGGAGGTCTGTGATTTTGTTGCTGGTGGTCTGGGTTGTTGGGTTTGTTGCTTTTCATTTGGCTACATTACCTCTTTATTCTATGAGCCTTGTTATGCTTGCTTGTGGTTGCTGGTGACTTTATTCGCCATCACCGCTGAGCGCAGAAGGAGCACATTAAGCCCTCCTCTCATTCTATTCTTTAGATTTCTTTTATGTTCATAAGTGAAATTGATCGGTTCCCCTTCCGGGTATTGAAGATCTGACTGTTTTCTGGTAAAAAGTTTGGATTTTGGATGTGCGCAATTGCAAATTGAAGAAGGCTAGTTTGTGATTTTGTGTTTTGAGGGTTGGATGGAGCTTTGGTCGTTGAAATGTTGAATAGATGAAATGTTTATGCTGTAATCATGCTGTTTGTTGTTGGGTTTTTTGTTGGGTAATTTATTGTGGAAAAATAGGAATTTTTTTGGGGGATAATGAGGTTATTAGGGTTTTCCACTTGATAGGTCTTTGATTATGTAGTTAGAGGTTAATTATGTGCTTAAAGCTTTTGTCTTTGATGCAATTAGGAATATTGGAGTATAAATTGGAAGGCTTAAATAAAAACTTGAGAGGCTTGAGTAAAAATTGTATTTGTTTTTTTTTTGTAGGGGGTAAGCTCACCAAAGATCTTATATTCACCATTTATTATTTTGGTAATCCTAAAACTTGTTTGTTACAAGTATGGATTTCAAATTCCAAAATTTGTAATGCTACAATTTGAGTTTGAAACAAACAAAACATTATAAGTTTTGGTATTACATATCCTAAAATTTTGGTGAAACAAACAACATTTTAGAGATCCCAAAACCCACCAAAAAATTTATGGATTTCGAATTCTATGTTGAAATTCATATCCATAAATTTTGGGATTTGAAACAAACACCCCCTTGTCGCTTTACACTATTTTGTTGACAATTGTCATCGGTGAGGTGGCATCCCAAAAGCTGATGTGGCACCCTTTGACAATTCCCTCCACTTTGAATTGATTTTGTTTGGAATTAATGTAGCTGTCTGTCCTGGTTGGATCTGCTAGTTGGATCTGCCAATCCAATTACGGTAACTTTCCAAGCATTTTACCCAAAAACAGCCAAACAGCCCCTAAGTTTGGCAATATATATGTATCTTCGTTAATTTCTAATATGCTTAGTGATAATTTTCAAGCATAACTAATTTCTATTTCACCTCCCACATTCTGCATTTACAACCCTTCCCTTCTATTTTCCTTGTAACATTTCAGAAATTGCATAGATTCAAATCTCCCCTTACAGTGTTCCTAAACAATTGTAAATTCCGAAGTGATGGAATTTGATTACCATGTACCCAATTTGGATATCTTTTCTTCCCCTATATCTTAAAAAAGGACAGCGAGCATATGTACAATAATACAAATAAATGACTTGTAATACTTATCAAGAGATTCTAAAACATTGCCAACTCCTACCAACGGGCTAATATTATGACATGCCAGTCTCATACAATATATTGGAAACAAACACTTAATATATTGATTCTTCGATTTGCCAATCATTTCGTAGATCTAAACCTGACTGGGAAATCCAACTAACTTTTACTTCCACAGTCCTTGCTGGCTTTTGACACCCATAGCTAAGTTAGCTATCAGTATATCAGCACCAAGATTCCTTTGCCCACAATCCCATAAATTCCTGCTTATGGATCTAGGAAGCACTTTGCATGTCTCAACTGCCTAAGCTGTTACTCCAATCTTTCCTCTTATCATGAATTCCGTTTGAAGAAATATGGAGTATGTTATCGTTGTATCTTCTTCGACCTGATTTTGACGATAAAAGTTATCTTTAAGCAAATGATTTGGTACTAAAAATTTGCATCAGTACCAGCTGGGGCTTCTCTAAGTTCATGTTCCTTTTTGGAGAACATTTTTATACCTGGGTGGTGATCGTTTAGTAATAGTTAATGGTTGGATGATATTTCTACAGAACATGAGGTTTGTTTTGATCAGTCTCAGGCTATAACTCTTATGGAGTCCTGCAGCATTTAGTCTGTTTGTTAAAGCTTTGTTAAAGTTCAAAGCTGATTCAGCAGATAGTGTTGAAGTATTATGTTGGTTTATGCAAATGATTTCATGCTCACAGTTTTATGTTAGTTTTCGGCATGCTCCGGCTAAAGAGCGTAGTTTTTCACAAATTCATTCAATAGTCTAGCTTCAGATATCAAATTTATACCTGAGTCATAGTGCTATTTTTACAATTATAGTCCTACTTTTGAATTTGGTCAGTTAATGATATGTTTAGCATGTTGTGAAGCGAGGATACTTCTGTGCTAGTGATACGCCACCTGGGTTCCTTGGATCGGAGTTGAATCAAACTGGTTAATTACAGAAAGTAATTCAATATGACGTTGCTTTTAAAATTTCATTACTCAGTTTTTCTTGAAAGTGATATACTAATAAAACCAGCATCTGGTCACGAGTGTTTCATTCCCAACCTAAATTGGTATTTTCTTTGTTTGACGTGTTTTCTACTAGTTGTTTTTTAAGGGGAGACATGGATTCTGTGTTCAAAATTTTTCTTGTTGGTCAAAATAACTGATAAGTTCTCAGAATATGTTGACCTGTGTTTGCGCTGTTTTTAAAGAAAATCGGCATGCAGCATTCCGAGATGATGCATGTTTTCAAATGTATTTAAAGCAAACCGGCATCCAATCTGACAGTACTATTTCACGTTTGCAATCTAAGTTCAAATTAAATCTGTCTATGCAGCTCACGAAGGTGATGCGCGGCGCCTTGCTCTATCCGAAACGAGCACATAAGGGGCTCCATAAAAAAAGCATACATCACCGAGGGAGAAAGTGATAATTGTATCAGCATCGATTTGAAATTACTGATTACATTGATTTTTGTAATGACTACTGTCAGGAACCGAGGCTATGTCAAGAGCTAATATTTCAAGTGCCAACCAGACAAATGTCCAGCTCAACCGTGAACCTGTCAGTTGAGAACTGATACGCAAGTTAAGGGACTGATATGCAAGTTTATTGAAGATGTTGGGGAGCTATCTGCAAGTAATAATAAGTGCTGAGGTTTTACACAAATGTTAAGTTTAGTAACAGTAATAACTGTTTCTGTTATTTCTGTTTGTGCACGTGCACAGAAGTTGAGCTGAGAATGTATAAAAGAGAAAATGTAAACATTGAATTGGAGTTGAATAATAACAAGTTTCCTTCTTCCAGTTTACAACTATTTCTCTATACTCTCTCTCTCTCTCAACTCTTCCTGAAATTCTCTCTTCAATCTATCTTCAATCTCTGTCAAATTCTTCCTCTCTCTCTCTCTCAACTCTTCCTGAAATTCTCTCTTCAATCTATCTTCAATCTCTGTCAAATTCTTCTCAAGCTTCATCAAGATTTCCAGCAATGGCCAGGGATGGGCTTAGGAAGGTGAATCGAGGTTCACGAACCACATAATCGGTATCAGAGCAAATGGAGTTGGAGACTGGAGCTGAAGATTCTATGGGCGATCGTGAGATGGCTTCAGAGAACGAGGCGACTCAACAAGGAGCTCGTATGGAGGAAACCTTCACTCAACAGGGGCTGTTCAATCAGATGGCTCGCATGGAGGAGACTCTCACTCAACAGGGAGCTCGTATGGATGAATCCTTCACTCAACGGGGACTCATCAATCAATATTTCACTGCGCAATTGAGAGAAATATCTTCTCAATTGCAAGAACTCAAGAACTACAAGGAGATATCAGGCACTGAAGTAAGAAGCGGTCAAAGAATCTTAGGTTCAGGATCAAGAAACAGTCGTGGAATTCCTGGATCAGCAGGCAATGGAGTCAGAAATGATCATGGATTTTTGGGATCAGATCAAGGAATCTTGGGGTCAGGAGCAAGAAATGATCATGGATTTCTAGGATCAAGTATCAGGGATCAGTTCCAGGGGAGTGACCAACAAACACAGAGACGGTTTACATTTTCTGGGGAGTTTCCAGCAACTCCATACCCTGGTAATCTCTTGATTCAAAAGAATTCTTTCTTTAGCAATCAAAAACTAGTTCAACCAAAGTCTTTGAGACTGGATTTTCTTGATTCAAAAGAATTCTTTCTTTAGCAATCAAAAACTAGTTCAACCAAAGTCTTTGAGACTGGATTTTCCTTCTTTTTCTGGGAATGAAAATGAGCAATCAAAAACTAGTTCAACCAAAGTCTTTGAGACTGGATTTTCCTTCTTTTTCTGGGAATGAAAATCTGATTGCGTGGTTAGAGCAAACTGAACAGATTTTTGACTATTATGATATTAAGGGGGATGAGTGGGTCAAGGTTTGTTCGTTTTATTTGAGAGATGAAGTCTTGCAATGGTATAGGTGGCTTACTAGAAATATTGAAGAATTCAATCTATGAGATGTGTTTAGAGATGAGATAATCATTAGGTTTGGCCCTAGTGAGCTCTCAAGGCCTTATGATACTTTTTCCACCATAAAACAAACCTCTACAATTAGAGAATATTTGGGAAGGTTTGAGCAAACACTTGGCTTGTTAGATGATCAACCCTCTAGAAGACACATTCTTGAAAGGTTCATTGGGGGTCTTAAAGAGGAATTAAGGTATGAAGTGGCAACAGCTAGGCCATCTTCTTTAAGAGGAGCAGTTTCTTTGGCTAAACTGTTTGAGGATAAACATAAAAGTGAGAGAATACCTAAGGGAGGTTGGAACTCTTTTAACTCAGGGAATCCTTCATTTAACTCTTCACATGATAGATCTGTTAAAGAAGCCCACCACTACCCCTCTCAGATAAAAAAAATTACCCGTGAAGAGATACAAAGAATAAGAAGTCAGAACCTGTGTTTTACTTGTGATGAAAAATGGCATAGAGGGCATCAATGCAAGGAGAAGAAGTTATTCATGCTGGAAGGAATTTTAGAAGGGGGTATGGATAGCAATGTGGATGATCCTGAGGAAGATAAGCAAGACTCTATAACCTTAGAACTAGCTGAAGGGTTGGTGAGGGGAGCTCCATCAATTTCAGTACAAGCCTTGAAGGGAATTACTGCATCTCACACTATTAGAATAATGGGGTACTACAAAAACCAAGCAGTCAGTATTCTCATAGATTCTGGATCAACACACAACTTCATCAATGCTAAATTGGTAAAAAAACTGGGCCTGACAATGACTGAATCAAACAATTTTGATGTATTGGTGGATAGTGGGGAGTTAATTAAAGGAACTAGAGTATGTCAGGAGGTACCTCTGGACTGCCAAGGAGTAAAGATTCAGGTAAATTTATTGATCATGCCTATGGGAGGAAGTCAAATTGTGTTAGGAGCTGACTGGATGAAGACACTAGAAGACATCACCTTGAACTTCAACAAATTATAGGTCACATTCATCAGTGATAGACTTAAAAGGGTCTTACAGGGAATCATTCCAGGTGAAATACAATTGGTTAATGAAAAGACCATTACTAAAAATTTCAGGGAGCAGAAGGAAGGTTATTTGGTTCAATTGTGTAGTGTGAATCTGCAAGAGTCATCAACAAAGGCAAATTCAGAGGAACTACCTGAAGACATGCACCAACTGATACAAGAGTTTGAAGGAGTTTTCCAGGAATTACCTCACCTTCCTCCTAGGAGAGAAATAGATCACAGAATTCCATTAGAGCAGGGCACTAAACCTGTATGTATCAGACCTATAAACATGCACACTTTTTAAAAGAGGAGATTGAAAAAAAATTTGAAGAGATGCTCCAAAAGGGTGTCATTAGACCAAGCAATAGTCTTTTTTCCTCTCCAGTAGTCATGGTGAAGAAATCAGATGGTAGCTGGAGGATGTGCATTGACTACAGATCCCTAAACAAGTCCACCATCAAGGATAAATTCCCTATTCCTGTCATAGATGAGCTGCTAGATGAACTCCATGAGACTAAATTCTTCACTAAACTTGATCTAAAATCTGGATATCACCAGATTAGGATGTATAAATCAGACATATCAAAAAGTGCATTTAGAACACATCATGGTCACTTTGAATTTCTGGTGATGCCCTTTGGTTTAACAAATGCTCCTTCAACCTTCCAAGCTCTCATGAACAACATATTCAAACAGCTACTCAGGAAAACTGTATTAGTTTTCTTTGATGACAGTTTGATATATAGAAAGAGGTGGCAAGATCACCTGGTTCATTTGAGGTAGGTATTTGAGATTATGAGGGATCACAAGCTAGTTGCTAAAATGTCAAAATGCAGTTTTAGAAAGAGACAAGTGGAGTATTTGGGACATATTGTCTCACGGGAAGGGGTGGGTGTTGATCCTCTCAAAATCAATGCTATTGTTGAGTGGCCTATGCCTAAAACCCTGAAAGGATTGACAGGCTTTTTAGGCCTAGTAGACTATTACAGGAAATTTATTAAAGGATTTGGGATAATTGCGCAACCTTTGACAAACCTTCTGAAGAAGGGAGCTTTTGTTTGGACCCCAACTGCTGAAGAAGCTTTCAACTCCTTAAAGCATGCATTAACTTATCCTCCAGTGTTAGTCATGCCTAATTTCAGTATCACATTTGTCATTGAATGTGATGCCTCTGATTATGGGATTGGGGCTGTATTGATGTAATCAGAGAGACCTATAGTTTACTTTAGCTTTGCATTGAAGCAAGGAATGTCACCCTTTCAAAATATGAAAAGGAGCTCTTGGCAATTATCCTATCCACAAAAATATGGCAGCAATATTTACTAGGAAGAAGTTTTATAATCAGGACTGATCACCAAAGCCTTAGGTACTTATTGGAGCAAAGAATACATACAGGTATTCAGAACAAATGGCTTGCCAAGTTGCATGGATATGACTATAAAATAGAATACAAGCCTGGCAGGTTAAATAGAGTTGCTGATGGCTTATCCAGAGTCCATGAAGATGAGGAAGAAACTCCTAAAGAGGCCATTGAAATTTCAGCAATCTCTACTATCCAGAATGATTGGCTAGAGGAAATTAAACTCATGTGTGCTACAATCCTTTCTTCAAGGAAATTGGTGATAAATTACAACAAGATCTATTACCAGATGGTGACTATTGTAGAAAGGATGGAGTGTACTAATACAAGGGCAAGATTCTAATTAGTCCTACTGTTCAACCTCTAAAGATCTCTTTACTTCAGGAACACCAT
>NC_033803.1:14561176-14646208 GCF_001876935.1 Asparagus officinalis
CCAGAACACTACATATATAGATTACGAAGAGTTTTTTATTGGAAAGGAATGAGAGGATGTTCAACTGTATATACAAGTCTGTGATGTTTGCCAGAGAGCAAAAGGGGAAAATGTTGCTTCTCCTGAACTCCTACAACCCTTACCTATTCCTGATTACATATGGGAGGACTTATCAATGGACTTTATTACTAGCTTGCTTAAAAGTGGGAATAAATCTGTTATTTTTGTGGTGGTTGATAGATTAACAAAGTATGCACATTTCTTTGCACTTTTCCATCCATACACTGCTCAGTTAGTGGCTGAGGTATTCTTTGAAGGTGTGTTCAAGCTTCATGGCATGCCAAAATCTATAGTAAGTGATAGAGATTCCTTGTTCACCAGTTTATTTTGGAGGGAATTGTTCAAGCTGCAGGGGAGTCACCTTAAGTTTAGCTCTGCCTATCATCCTCAAACTGATGAGCAAACTGAGATAATAAATAAAAACTTAGAGGCTTACTTGAGGTGTTTTTGTTGCCACAAGCCAAAGGAGTAGAATCGTTGGTTGCCTCTTGCAGAGTTTTGGTATAATACTACTAGGAAGGTGTCTATACAAACTACACCATTTGAAGCAGTGTATGGCAAACCACCTCCCTCATTGCTCTCCTATATTCCCAAAAGTTGTAAGGTACAAGCATTGGATGAAGTACTTTTTTCTAGGGATATAGCCCTGCAATTTCTGAAAGATAGTTTACAAAGTGCAGTAGAGAAAATGAAGAAGTTTACAGATGTGCATAGGAGTCCTCAAAGTTTTAATGTTGGTGACTGGGTGTTCTTAAAACTTCAACCCTACAGGCAGATCAGTGTCTCCTCACACAAACCCCATAAACTCTCTCCAAAGTATTATGGACCCTATCATTTTTAGAAAAAAATAGGTGAGGTTGCTTACAGGGTAGCTCTTCCAGAGCAAGCTCACATTCATCCAGTTTTCCACGTTTCTCAGCTTAAACGGAGAATTAGGTCTGATGTTGTTCTTCAGGTTGATTTTCCAAACTATGTAGAGGAGATAATTGATGAGCCTGAAGCAATTTTAGATAGAAGATCAATCATCAAAGAGAATCATTTGGTATCACATGTTCTTATTAAATGGAAGCAACGCACACACTTGGATTCTACTTGGGAGTCTTATTGGGATCTGGTTAAGAGATTTTCTACTTTTGACCTTGAGACTGTAAGCGTCTAAAAATACTTATAGATATCCAAATATAGCTCAAGACAAAAAGAAGATAATGAATGTTATTATCTAAGTCAGAGAGGATCATTCAAAGCTAAAAGAAGCAAAGAAACAAGTGAAATAACATAGAAGAACAATATGAATACCCGCGATAAGAAACACTGACGTGCATAGGCACGGCAGTGGAAGGTGACGCGCACACAAACAGAGTGGTACGCCTATGAAAAGTTGTAGAGATTTTCTCTAGCTTTCTAACGCATCTTGGATCACCTCATTCTGATATCGGACGAGAGAGTTAGAGCCAAAATACCCGAGACAACGCAAACTGCCTCGAAGGTGCGCGGCAGTGGTAGCTGCCGCGGCAATGCACGATAGTTTAAGCTATGATATGATCCAAATATGAAAAATCTCAAAAGATAAAAGTTGTAGATCTCTTCGTTAGCTTTCCAACACATCTTGTATCACCTTATTCCGATATCGAACAAAAAAGTTAGAGCTAAAATACCCGAGAGGTATACGACAGTGGAAACTACCGCGACTATGCGCGTCACCGTTCACTGTCGCGCACACTGAGAAGCTAAAAACATTATTTTTGATAGTTTTCTTGAGTTTCGTGCGGCCCACATGACTTATTAACTGCTAGGGATCATTTATGAATATGGGGAAAGCAGTTACAAGCTAAAATCATGCCCACTACCCACAAAAATCGTGGTATTTAAGGAGTTTAAAGTCGTGGGATGACGGTTACAAACTGGATTGTAACCGCTCCTTTGGTCATGGTAGCGGCGACTGCCGCGCCCAAAAGGGCATTTCTTCAGCCGCGTCACCTATGGCTGACGCGCCCAAAGAAAGTGTGACTGGTTGGTTATTTTACCCTCATTTCAACAGTTATGCATCTATATCCCTATAACTACATTCCTATGCACGACATCCAGGGGAGGGCAGATCCAAGGCAATTAGAGCATAAAGGCTTGAGCTTTTGGGGATTTTGAGCAAGAGAGAGTCTTCATCTTTCAAAACCATTTTAAAGAAGCTTTTGGTGATTCTTAGAGATCTAAGCTCAGACTTGATCTTTGAAAGAGTGAACATCTTACACCGATAAGATATTCGCTTAAGGTTCTTATTTCGATAAATGAAAAAGAACATTCAAAAGTCTTCACGGTTCAATCAGAATCTTGTGAATCAGCGGTCCACGGGCTAACGCACCCCCGACACAGGCAAAGATCCCACAAAAGCAGAAATCGATAAACAATTTCTGTGTTATTTTCTAGAGAGTTGTAATTTTCTTTTTGTTGTGTAAGAGAAGTCTTATTAAAAGACTATTTCTTTTGAATTTGTTATAATCGGCTAAAGATATAATGAATTCCTCAATGAAACCAACTTTCGATGAAAACAAACTGGCGATCACAGTGGGAGCCAACGGTCTCGCTACCGAGACCGTCGTGTCATAGCTGATCAAGATACCGGTTGAATCCACGGTCGAGTACGAGTTCGACCAAACCAAGTTTGAGAAATATCTCACATCGTCCTCTTCATGATCTTCATTGTCTCGTAAGTACAAGAAGATCTCACCATTAAAGAAGGCTTACATGCCAAAGAAGGCCCAAGGTGAAGACTCTCACCCAATCGTTACCGAGACCTCCTCTCGCAACATTATCCCGGCGACCCCCAAGGCCTGAAGCTCTGCTCACGATGATTCTTCCCTAATTAAGGAATCGTTCGATCGAAGTTCGCCAACTCTGATGAAGAGGGCTCGTCAGAGACAACTCCAACGCCTCGCTCGTCAAATGGCTAAGGCCTTGGAACAAATCGACGGGGTTTGCTGCTACGCGGACCTAGAGTCGAGGAAGCATCAAGTGGTTCAGTCGCCCCAACGACAAACCACTCACATCTCTGCACAATTCATGACGGAGGAATGAACTCTCATCAAAAGGGCTCGTTCGACTCTCAAAGAACGCATATAAAAGTGTCGGACAAACGCCGCTCGTGCCCGTGCTCTTTTGCAACAAAACCGAGAAGAGAAGAAGGAAATGGTGTCTGAAAAATCACCAAGAACCAGCCAAGTGTGGATCCCCAAATCCAAACTCGTACAAAAATTAGAACAGCGGGATCCATCCTTCTACCGCGGCAGTCTCCACTGTCGCGGCCCACTGTTGCGGCACACCTTTCAACCGCGGCAGCGTCCTCTGTCACGCCCAAATAGAAGCTTCCAAAGCCTTCCCTTTGGCTCCATCGACGTCGGTTCCTTTACCGCCTACTGCAGCCACATCTACTATTTCACCGGAGAAACCAGGGGTCAATCCTGACTTGTCAAAATCCAAAATTACAATGGCGGATCGCCTCGGTCCTTTATCTGAAGATCAAGACAAAGCTCCTATCAAAGAACGCTTGGGTTCGGTGAATAAATCCCAAGTGACTTTTCAGGCTGGGGGTCGTACGCATCCTCCCACCAACCCAAAGAAATTTCAAGTTAGGAAAATTTTAATTTCCACCTGCTTAGGGGTTCGTAGTGAAACTCAGGAGCCCGTTGAGACTCCGCACCCGCAAGGGGGTGGTTCTAAATGTGCAACTCTTGATATAACATTGGATCGCTCAAAGGCAATAATAAGTTGTCCTGAGAATACCAACAAGACTTTACATCCCCAGAAGAAGACGTGTTCGTCAAAAGACGTCATTATACCTGGGGGGTCATACCAACAGACGATAGGATTCTCCGGTAATCCTACCGATGAGTTGTACTATCAAGCTGGGGGTGTGAGCAAAACTCGAAAGAGGATTGTCCGAGAAATGAGCTCTCATTGTTCCTGTACGAGATTCATTAGAGCAGTACTGTCAGAATGTGACTACTCCAAATGAGAAGTCATGCCGCAAAGAGTCTCAGTGTTCCAGAGTCTTTTCACCAAAATGACGAAGCCTAAGCCGAGACATTTCCGCAAGAGAAGATCAGATGTACAAGAGGATGAATTCCCTGAAGTCACCATCAATATGGCTGATAAAGGAAAATTTAAGTGGCATTCAAGTGAATCAAATCCCGACTTTTCTCCCGGAGGAAAAGTTAATTCAAGAGTTGCTCAACGGATGTCTCGACTCCAGTTAAGAGCCATCAGAAGTAGGGACTACAAGAGAATGCATGAAGGAATGTCCTCGGAGGATGAACTCTCGGACACTTGTTCTGCGATCGCTTCAGATGATACAATATCTAGCACGGGGCAAGCCAGAGAAGTGTTCACAATCACTATTGATCAGTTTGCTCAAATGCTTCAAGAAGCTCTAACTAAACAACGTGAAGAAATTAGAGCTGAGATGAAGACGGAAATGGAGTTGGCTATTCAACAAATGAGAGAATTGCAAGCTCAACGGCTTCAACCTTCTGAGTTCAGTCAGCAAGCTGAATCCAGTCGCCACACTCAAAATGTTATAGATGACAGTGATCCAGAAGTTGATGAAGTTATTTTTGCTGATGCACCTCCCAATAACAATAACGCTGAGGGTAGTTCAATGGATCCTCCCAACAATAATATTAGGGGTAGTTCAATTGCACCTCTTAATAACACTGGGGGTGGCCTAATTATTTCTCCTCAACATCACTCAAAGAGAGATGAAGATGAGGACAAGAAAATGTAAGAACTTGAAAACAAAGTCAATGCTTTAATGTTCGCTCAGGAAGTAAAGAAGATGGGTATTTCGTGTCCCTATCCAAGAGAATGGGATTCAATCCCATACCCGACAAAATTTAATCTGATTAACTTCACACCATTTGACGGGAAGAGCTCGCCTACTCAGCCCTTGATTTATTTTAAGTCTCATTTGGGCATGATCTCTGAAAACGAGGCTTTGATAGTCCGGTCATTCGTGGGCACCCTTCGTGGGACGGCCTTCGATTGGTATCGACATCTCAAGCCGGGAAGCGTCAACTGCTGGGATGATATGAAAAGTTTATTTCTCAGCAATTTCTTCGATGATGACACCAAAGTGTCAATCAGAACCTTTTTGATGAGAAGCAAAATGATGGAGAGTCAGTCGACAATTTTGTCATGCGCTTTCGTAACAAGGTAATGAATTACAGAGATCCTATCACAGAGGAGTTCATCCTGCATACATGCCACTGCAATCTCTCCATCGATGTCCTGGGTGTTGTACCATCCAAAACTTAAGGATTTGAAATTGCACGGTGAACAAGCTAAACGCTTTCTTAAAAGAAAGATAGTTGAGAGAAGCCAATCGACGACATCTGCAACCGCTATGAATGCTAATCAAACATCACAACAGCAACCACGGAGGCAATATAAGACTCCCGATCTGAAGTTCCAGAAGGAGTATTCTTTCGAAGATGATGAAGTTCCAGCCATCTTGAAATACCTCCTTACCAACGACAAGATCGAGCTACCACCTATTAAAGATCATGAGGGAGCTAAAAAGATTACGGATCCAAACTACTGTACGTACCACAGAAGGATTCTTCATCCCACCAAGGTTTTCTTTGGACTCAAAAACAAAATCCAAGCCTTAATTGACTCCGGCGTCATAACGACGAAACAAGCCAAATAAAGACGACCTTTACTCCATTTGGTACACGAGTATAAACTGTTTCCCCTAACTCCAAAGAGTATACGAGTATAAACTGCTCCTCCATGTAACTCCGAAGAGTATACGAGTATAAACTGCTTCTCCATGCACTCCAAATGGTATATGAGTATAAACTGTTTCCCGAACCTCCGACTTATATAAGATGTTAAAAAAACTGCTTCCTTAAATTGCGTGCTCCAATAATGTAACCAAATGTGATTAGACTCAAGTTCACCTAAATGGGGGTGGATACGAGGTTATCATGGCTGAATACGAAAGCAAGAACCAAGACCTGATTCTGTATCAAGAACAGCAACATTGCTCACAAACGAGAAGTTCTTGAAAAAAAGTACTATCTCTAGTACATTCAGGGTAACCTATTTAACGGGAAGTTCCTAGAGAATGCTATATATGGTATTCTTAAGGATAACCCGAAACTAATTGATTATTCAAGGTGAAAACCAATCATCTGAATAATCCACTCTTAATCATGATAAAAATGATTAAGAACCTCCCGCCGTGGCTATTTAATCATGTCCAAAATGATTAAAACCCTCATACTGTGATTTTCAGAGCACTCTTTCATTGAGATGAGATTCAATGACTTCATCAAGTCAATCTTCCTTCACGAAACTCTGAAAACCTTCAAGGATGAAGCATGTCCCATTTGCTTTTCCTTCATCCGATTCTTGGTTGGTTTCAATCATCGGGATCAATTTCGCCAACTCCCACTGTGACTTTCCAGGTACTCTTTCGTTGAGATGAGATTCAATGACCTCATCGGGTCAGTCTTTCCTCACGAAACTCTTACGGTCTAATTGTGGAGTGCTTGATGATTCACAATCCTCTACCATAAAATCCCTCACCAATCAAATTAACTGATGGTAGGTCCACCAAAATGCTTCGTGGTTAAATCCATCCAAACTCCCGTTGTGTCCGAGTCTTTAACACTCCCACTGTTGAGCTTTGACACAACACTCAAAATTTTAATTTATGACAATTGGCAAGCCCCTTTTCGTCACTGGTTACCAAAAACCTCTTCTGAGTGATTTGTACAAATCTACATTCCTACTGTTATTTGTACCTCCACTCCCTCCGTTTGCTTGGTCAAACCTTTAAACAGTTAGGACCAAAACCAAAATCTCCTCTCGATTCCTTTCATGAACGAGATGTCCATAAATTAAACGATCAAACCTTTTAACAGTTAGGATTGTCTCAAACTCCTATTTGGTCAAACCTTTAAACAGTTAGGACCAAATCCAAAATCCCCTTTCGATTCTTTCCATGAATGAGAGGTCCACAAATTGAATGATCAAATCTTTAAACGGTTAGGATCGTCTCAAACCCCCACTCGGTCAAACCTTTAAACAGTTAGGACTAAAATCGGAATCGAAAGATTTTCACACATTCCCCACTCGGCCAAACCTTTAAACAATTAGGGCCGAAGTTGGAATTCCATCTCAATAAATGAGAAATCCACTTTTAGATTGGATAATCAAACCTTTTAACAGTTAGGGTTGTCTAAATCTTTTCGATTCTCGGAGTGGAGATCCCACTCTTAGTTTCACCATTCAGATTATTGAAGTGGAGATCCCACTTTGAGTTTCTTTTGCACCAGGTGATAGAATATAAAATTCTTCCTCTCCATCTTCGGGTTCATCTCTACCAACAAAAAAGAGATAAGGAGATAGAATATAAAATTCTTCCTCTCCAGTTTCGGGTTCACCTCTACCAACAAAAAAGAGATAATGAGATAGAATATAAAATTCTTCCTCTCCAGTGTCGGGTTCATCTCTTGTAGGCATATAAAATTGCTTATAGGTCCCTTAGCTCAGCTCGGCACAAACCGACAAACCAACAAGGCAACGAGATTGACTAATCGCACGCAAGCAACGGAATACGTCCATTCGCGTGCGGGATCAAGCCAAGTGTTCGAAGAGTCAACGAGTCATCCAAACAAGAGCGGACTCGGATGAATCACGACCGAATCAAGATCGGTTTCGGACTCGAACTCAAAAGTGGAGTTACTGCCAAATCAGGAATCCGACTTACTGCCAAATCAGAACCGAGCCACCTAGGTGGCTCGGTGGCCGCCGAGCCACTTG
The DNA here is from genome assembly GCF_001876935.1 of Asparagus officinalis. NCBI lineage: Eukaryota > Viridiplantae > Streptophyta > Magnoliopsida > Asparagales > Asparagaceae > Asparagus > Asparagus officinalis. Next base: position 14,569,058 of record NC_033803.1, read on the forward strand.
TGGCCGGCCACCCTGTGCCCAAGGCACAGTGAGGGTAGCCTATAAATAGGCCACCCCCTTGTTCATTTGAGAAGGTTGGATTTTGGAGGAGGCGAAGCCCTGCAGGATTGGAGACTCAGATCTAAAAAAGATCTCAACTTTGGGACATCAAGGACTTGCTCATCCAGATCTGGTGCTCGGCGATCATCAACGTCAAATAAGGCAGGTGTTCGAGAGGATCGGATCTCAGATCTACGTTGCTACACTCCGGATCAAAGCTTGGTCTTTGATCTCGAGATTTGGACGATTGTTTCCTTGGTGAAACAATCCTCCCTGGCTATTATTTCCCTCGTGAAATAATACCCGTTGTACTGCGTAGATCCGACCGGATCTAGATCGCGTGGTGGTCCACGGCAAACAACCCCGGCGCAGGCAAAGAACCCACACAAGCGAGCGACCGCAAAACAGGAGCTCGTGATTCGTTCGACAAACAAGGAAACAAAGTTGTAATTTTCATTTCTTTTCAATTTGATTTTCGTTGTAACCGGATCTTATAAAAAGACCGGATCTTTGTAATCGAAAAAGTTGTTATTTAAGATGGCAATGGAATCAATAACAAAGAAAACAGGAGCTCGTGATTCGTTCGACAAACAAGGAAACAAAGTTGTAATTTTCATTTCTTTTCAATTTGATTTTCGTTGTAACCGGATCTTATAAAAAGACCGGATCTTTGTAATCGATAGACTATTACAAGAGTGTACAATGGAATCATTAATGAAGAAAGCAACGAATTTCCCCGCGAACAATTTATGCATATATATGATTTACATAAACACTTTTCATTATTGATTGTGTAAATCTTAATTTGTTGATTATGTGTGCTTCTTGTTAACTTGACCAATAATATTCATGATTTCAACTGAACATGACTACGCCAAAGGCAGCGTCAACGCCTTGCGAAACGATTCGCAAAGGCCATGGAGTCAGTTGACGGGATCCGCTACAACGTGGATCTGAAGAACAAGAGAGGCAAACAGCCTCTCAAAGAGGCCCCGCCAAAGGCAGCGTCAACGCCTTGCGAAACGATTCGCAAAGGCCATGGAGTCAGTTGACGGGATCCGCTACAACGTGGATCTGAAGAACAAGAGAGGCAAACAGCCTCAACAACAGATGAACGGCACCTCTTCCAAGCCGCCAACAATGGAATGGATCCGTGTCAAACGGAATCGTTCGACGCTGGAAGAACGCATCCGCAAACGCCGCACACTATCAGCGCAGGCACGGGCTCAAGTCGAAGAAGCCCGTAGAAAGCTGCAGAAAGAGGTGGTCAAGAAGCCGCCATCAACCCGCCAAGTCTGGAGGCCAAAGTCTGAAGCGGCAATTCAGGCTAAGGAGTAACCTTTGCAGCCTCCAACCAAAGTTCAACCTCCGGCGAACCAAGCTAAGTCGCCGAGAGTTCCCATAGCTACTCCGGGAGATCATGCAGAATCCTCCCGAAGGAGAAAGTCAGTCTTGGAGCGCCTCGGTCCACTTCCCGAGGAGCGAAGCAAAGCTCCAATCCAAGAACGTTTGGACCCACTACGAAAGCCCCAAACAACGCAACATGCTGGGGGTCACCCCAAGCGCACTACTTTGCGCATTGAAGTTCAGGAGCCCGCTGAGAATTCACGCCCAAAAAGGCATGTCTCAAGGCGCGTGACTCTTGAAAGTCCAAGGAAGGCAATTCTCCCTCAGAAGGAAACGTTATCATCTGATGATGATTACGTTATATCGCTCTCAGAAGGAAACGTTATCGTCTGATGATGATTACGTTATACCTGAGAAATCGTGCCAACACACGATAGGTTGCTCTGACTTTCAAACTGACGAGCTGTACTATCGTGCTGGGGGTACGAACAAAGCCAGAAAGAGAAGTTCTCGAAGGCTAGAAACTCAGTGCCCTTGTTCAAAGCTCATTCGGGCGGTACTGTCTGAGTGCAACTGCATCAAGGTAGTCCCAGAGAGAATCTCAGTGTTCGAAAGGCTTAATACCGAAACGCCAAAACCAAGGCATAGGCGTTTCCGACAAAGAAGAACGGCGGTTAAAGACGGAGAATTTCCGAGGGTCACCGCCAACATGACCAGCAAAGAGACATCGACACAGATTGATCTCAAATCGTTTCTGGAAGCGTCCCGGCGTGTAACCCGTCTGCAGTCCGGAGCCATCGCACGAGGAACTTATGGTAGAATTCGGACAAGACTTCCTTCGGAAGGCGAAGAATCGGATGCCTGCTCTGCGGTCGCATCGGATAATACAGTGTCCAGCGAAGGACAACCCCGCGAGTCATTCATGATAAGCGCGGAAGAAGTGGCCAAGATGCTCGAAGATGCCATAGCCAAACAACAAGAAAGCTTCAGGTTCGAGATGCAGATGGCCATGCAGACTATGAGAGAGATGCATGAGCAACAAATCCAGGCATTCAGGAACCAACAAGGTGAACCAAGTCACCGTAATCATGTTGTTCAGGAAGAAGAGCACACGGATAGGGATGGAGCTCACAATGCCAATAACCCTCCCGTCAATGCAGGGGGTGGTAATGAGGATGCCAACGAAGATGCAGATGAAAACTTGAAGATCAAAGACCTCGAGAGCAAAATCAACACATTGATCTCCGCTCAAGAGACGAAGAAAACAGGCATTCCCTGTCCATACCCAAGAGAGTGGGAATCGATCCCCTATCCGGCGAAGTTCAGTTTAATCAACTTCACGCCGTTCGATGGGAAGGGTTCCCCCACTCAGCATTTGATTTATTTCAAATCGCACCTGGGTATTATTTCCGGCAATGAGCCTCTGATGGTGCGGTCATTCGTCGGCACTCTTCGCGGAGCCGCCTTCGATTGGTATCGCCGCCTCAAGCCAGGAAGCGTAAATAGCTGGGACGACATGGAGACAAAATTCCTCGCTAACTTCTTCGACGACGACACCGAGATATCTATCGGATCATTGCTCGATGAGAAGCAGAAGGACGGGGAGTTAGTCGACACCTTCGTTAAAAGGTTCCGGAACAAAGCGATGAATTGTCGGGACCCGATCACCGAGGAATTCATTCTCCAGACCTGCCACAACAACCTCGCGTTGGACGTGTTGGAAGCAATGGGTGGTGCTAATCAAGCGTCACAACAGCAATCCCGAAGGCAGCAAAAGACTTCGGGTCCGAGACTCCAAAGAGAGTATTCCTTCAAGGACGAAGACGTTCCAGCCATCTTCGAATCCCTCCTTGAAGGTAACAAGATCAAGCTACCACCTATCACAAATCAGGAGGAAGCTGACAACACTACGGACCCAAAGTACTGTGCATACCACAGGAGGGTCGTTCATCCCACCAAGGATTGCTTTGCTCTCAAGAATAGCATTCAGACCTTGGTTGAAGCCGGCGTCATAACGCTGAGGTAAGCCAATTGAGAATGGCACAACTCCGACCGGTATAAGAGTATAAACTGCTTCCTAAAACTCCAAAGAGTATACGAGTATAAACTGTTTCTCAATCCTCCGACCGGTATAAGAGGTTAAACTACTCCCTGATACTCCAATAGGTATATGAGTCTAAACTGTTTCCCCACTTTTGACGGGAAGTTCCTGGAGAATATTAAGCTAATATTCTTAAGGATAACCCGGTTAGTTAACTGATAATAATGTCCGAACCAGTTCCGCAGAGGAAACTGGGGGTGGACGATTTATGTAATGGGAAGTTCCCAAAACCACAGCAATGTAATGAATAAGAACTCCCATTCTCACCATGTCTATGCACTCAACACTCTCTCTGTTAGAGTCTGGACGTAAAGTACCCACTTGGTCAAACCTTCTTACAGTTAGGACCACAGTCAAAATCCCCTCTCGATTCCCCCAATGAACGAGAGGTCCACAAATTGAGCGATCAAACCTTCCTACAGTTAGGATTGTCTCAAAACACCCACTTGGTCAAACCTTCTTACAGTTAGGACCACAGTCAAAATCCCCTCTCGATTCCCCCAATGAACGAGAGGTCCACAAATTGAGCGATCAAACCTTCCTACAGTTAGGATTGTCTCAAAACACCCACTTGGTCAAACCTTCTTACAGTTAGGACCACAGTCAAAATCCCCTCTCGATTCTCCCAATGAACGAGAGGTCCACAAATCAAGCGATCAAACCTTCCTACAGTTAGGATCGTCTTAAACCTTCCACTTGGTCAAACCTTCCTACGGTTAGGACCACAACCAAAACCTCCTCTCGATTCCTCCAATGAACGAGAGGTCCACTTTCAAATCGAGTGATCAAACCTTCCTACAGTTAGGGTCACCTCAAACTCCTGTTTGGCCAAACCTTCCTACAGTTAGGGTCAAAACCATAATTCACTCTCGATAAACGAGAAATTCATCTTTAGTTCGGTAATCAAACCTTCCGACAGTTAGGGTTATCCGAATCTTTTCGATTCTCGGAGTGGAGATCCCACTCTCAGTTTCACCTTTCCGGATTCTGGGGGTGGAGATCCCACCTCGAGTCTCCTTTCCAGTTGAAGATAGAATATAAAATTCTTCTTCTTCATTGTCGGGAGATAGAATATAAAATTCTTCCTCTCCCATTTCGGGTTCGTCTTTGCCCCAAGAGAAGACACCACCTTTTTCAAATCCCAAAATCTGTGCCTCACAGGTACAGGGAATTTTATCCCGAATCCTAAGTAGGGATAAGTCAACGCCTAACACGCGTTGTCGGTTTAGTCTTTTTCCGCACAAAAAGACACCAGAGTTCGATTCTGGGGTATTCTATCCTAAAACCTAAGTAAGGATAAGTCTGCGCCTAACACGCGCTGCCGGTTAGTTCTTAACCGTTAAAAAGAAGCTAGGAAGTTTATCCTGAATCCTAAGCAGGGATAAGTCTGCGCCTAACACGCGTCGCCAGTTTAGTCTTTTTCCGCACAAAAAGACACCAGGGTTCGATTCTGGGGTATTCTATCCTGAAACCTAAGCAAGGATAAGTCTGTCCGATTGAAAAAGACACCAGGGTTCGATTCTGGGGTATTCTATCCTGAAACCTAAGCAAGGATAAGTCTGCGCCTAACCTGCGCTGCCGGTTAGTTCTTAACCGTTAAAAAGAACACCCGTCTACATATTCAACATTGTGGCAGGTTGTTATTAATAACACCAAAATCCATGCCTTACACGCATGGGGAATGTCATCCTGAATCCTAAGAAAGGATATGTCGACACCTAACACGTGTCGCCGGTTTAGTCTTTTACCGATTGAAAAAGACACCAGAGTTCGATTCTGGGGTATTTTATCCCGAAGCCTAAGTAGGGATAAGTCAACGTCTAATACACGTTGCCGGGTAGCCTATTCCCGTAACAATGGCGAAGCCTATGTATTCAACATCATAGCACAAAGTCTCAGAGAATTCACTCTCTTGGCACAACGTTACATGCGGAACGGATTTAGACAATCCGCATGCTAGCCCGACTCAAACGGTAGTCGGTAAAGGCGCATCAAACCCGTTGATGGCTGAGGATTTGCCAAAAATCCTATAAATACGAGAGTCACTGACGCATCAGCTTCATTAGTTGGTCTCGTGACTTGAGCGTCCTACGACGTTCGAAGCCCTAGGGTCGACGCCGGTCGACGCCGGTCAACGCGTAACCCTAGGTCAACGCCAGTCAACGCGTTGCAAGCAAAAAATTCAACGTACGACGGTCAAAACCCCAGGGTCAACGCCGGACAACGCGTAACCTTAGGTCAACGCCAGTCAACGCGTTGCGATCAAAAAGTCAACGTGCGACGGTCAAAACCCCAGGGTCAACGCCGGACAACGCGTAACCTTAGGTCAACGCCAGTCAACGCGTTGCGATCAAAAAGTCAACGTACGACGGTCAAAACCCCAGGGTCAACGCCGGTCAACGCGTAACCCTGGGTCAACGCCAAAAAGTATACGAGTATAAACTGCTTCTCACTCCGAAAAGTATACGAGTATAAACTGCTCCTTACTCCGAAAAGTATACGAGTATAAACTGCTTCTTATACTCCGAAAAGTATACGAGTATAAACTGCTTCTTAATACTCCGAAAAGTATACGAGTATAAACTGCTTCTTATACTCCGAAAAGTATACGAGTATAAACTGCTTCTTATACTCCGAAAAGTATACGAGTATAAACTGCTTCTTAAATACTCCAATAAGGTATATGAGTATAAACTATTTCCTAATTTTTGAGAAGTTCCTGGAGAATGTTTTCTATAAATATTCTTAAGGATAACTCAAACAATAAGACGCCGGACAACGCGTTGCAGATAAAGACTCGACGCCAACAATCGATGGTCAGCTAAATCAGGAACCGACTTCAAAGTTCAAAATTCCGACAACGGTCAGACAATAAATGCAGCACCGAAACTCTTTCAGACATTCGACAAAGCACCGAATAGCCTGGAGAATTGAAGGAATCAAGAACGGAAGTCATTCCAAGATCCCTTTACACCGACTGAAGGTTGGGACAAGCATATCCAAAGTATTCCAGACTCTTCTATAAAAGAACGAGACTGAAATACTTTGGAGGGGGTATCTGTATGCATATAAAATTGCTTATAGGTCCCTTAGCTCAGCTCGGCACAAACCGACAAACCAACGAGGCAACGAGATTGACTAATCGCACGCAAGCAACGGAATACGTCCATTCGCGTGCGGGATCAAGCCAAGTGTTCGAAGAGTCAACGAGTCATCCAACCAAGAGCATACTCGGACGAACCACGATCGAATCAAGATCGGTTTCGGACTCGAACTCAGAAGTGGATTTACTGCCAAATCAGGAATCCGACTTACTGCCAAATCAGGAATCAAATCAGAGTCTGGATCAACCGAATCACGGACAGAACCCAAAGGTGGAAAACAGCAGAAAACCAAACACCCGGAGGGGCTCGGAAACCAAGTCACCGAGGCGGCTCACCGAGCCACCAAGGTGGCTCGGTGGCCGAGCCACCAAGTGGTGGCTCGGCCGAGCCACCTAGGTGGCTCGGTGATAAATAGGCCACTTGGTTCATTTGTTCAAGGGTTAGATTTTGGAGGAGGCGAAGCCCTGCAGGATTGGAGACTCAGATCTAAAAAAGATCTCAACTTTGGGACATCAAGGACTTGCTCATCCAGATCTGGTGCTCGGCGATCATCAACGTCAAATAAGGCAGGTGTTCGAGAGGATCGGATCTCAGATCTACGTTGCTACACTCCGGATTAAAGCTTGGTCTTTGATCTCGAGATTTGGACGATTGTTTCCTTGGTGAAACAATCCTCCCCGGCTATTATTTCCCTCGTGAAATAATACCCGTTGTACTGCGTAGATCCGACCGGATCTAGATCGCGCGGTGGTCCACGGCAAACAACCCCGGCGCAGGCAAAGAACCCACAAAGCGAGCGACCGCAAAACAGGAGCTCGTGATTCGTTCGACAAACAAGGAAACAAAGTTGTAATTTTCATTTCTTTTCAATTTGATTTTCGTTGTAACCGGATCTTATAAAAAGACCGGATCTTTGTAATCGATAGACTATTACAAGAGTGTACAATGGAATCATTAATGAAGAAAGCAACAAATTTTCCCGCGAACATCTCTACCAACAAAAAAGAGACAATGAGATAAAATATAAAATTCTTCCTCTCTAGTGTCGGGTTCATCTTTTCACCAAAAGGACGTAACCCATCAACATTTTCAAATCCATATTTTATACGTGGTGGACATTATCTCAATCCCTTATTAGAGATAAGTTTATGTCTAACACACGTCGCCGGGTGGTACGTTCCCGTATTAACGACAAAGCCTATGTATTCAACATCATAGCACCAAGTCTAAGAGAGTTTATTCTTTTAGCACAACGTTACATACAGAACGGACTTAAACAATCTGTATGCTAGCCCGATTCAAACGGTAGTCGGTAAAAGCTCATCAAACCCGTTGATGGCTGAGGGTTTGCCAAAAATCCTATAAATATGATAGTCACTGACGTACCAGCTTCATTAGTTGGTCTCGTTACTTGGGTATCCGACAAACTCAAGATAAAATCCATACCTACAGATGAACCGACCTGAACAATTGGTCCTGCAGCCTCGACACTCAGGACCGCCATGCTCCAACGCCTTAAGAGATTAAACTGTGTAGACTCCAGTAAACACACAAGGATAAATTGTGTTAACGTCTGTCAACGCGTCAATGATTTTCGCCAAAATAAGGCTAAGAAAAAAAAGTCAAATGGATGATCCCAAGGTTCAATTGCGATCTAGATATGAATTCCCAATGAAGACAATCAGTTCAACATCAGTTCAACGACAAGAGCTAATTCACAAATCAAAATATCAGTTTCAGTTCGAGATTTTAACAACGGTCAAGCGATAAACGCAGCACCGGAAGAATTTTAGCTATTCTATAAAGCACTGAGTAGACTAAAGATGAAGAAGTCAAGAGTTGAAGCCGTTCATAGGTCCTTCTATACGATCTTCTTAACTAAGTACTGAAGGGATTGCAAGTAAGACATATCTTATCCAAAGTGTCCCAGACTCCTCTATAAAAGAATAAGTCTGAGATACTTTGGAGGGGGTATCTCTGACTAGTGTGCATAAAACAAGAAAAAAATGTACATCCACGCAATATCATGTGAAAAGAGATATGAGGTTAATGAGGGAGAAAGATGATGCTTCTACCTTTTCTTTGCCAAGGTAATGTGTTCTCTCCTGTTCAGTTGTGTTCTTGGTGACAGACTCTGGAACAGATTCGTCAATAGCTGTTGGCCAAAGTGTCCCAGACTCCTCTATAAAAGAATAAGTCTGAGATACTTTGGAGGGGGTATCTGTAGGCGTCTAAAAATACTTATAGATATCCAAATATAGCTCAAGACAAAAAGAAGATAATGTTATTATCTAAGTCTGAGAGGATCATCCAAAGCTAAAAGAAGCAAAGGAACAGGTGAAACAACATAGAAGAATAATATGAATATCCGCGACAAGGAACACTGACGTGCATAGGCACGGCAGTGAAAGGTGACGTGCGCACAAACAGAGTAGCATGCCTATTAAAAGTTGTAGAGCTCTTCTCTAGCTTTCTAACGCATCTTGGATCACCTCATTCCGATATCGGACGAGGGAGTTAGAGCCAAAATACCCGAGATAACGCAAACTGCCTCGAAGGTGCGCGACAGTGGTAGCTACCGTGGTAATGCACGACAGTTTAAGCCATGATATGATCCAAATATGAAAAATCTCAAAAGACAAAAGTTGTAGATCTCTTCGTTAAATTTCCAACGCATCTTGGACCACCTTATTCTGATATGGAACAAAGAAGTTAAAGCTAAAATACCCGAGAGGTATGCGTCAGTGAAAACTGTCACGGCTATGTGCGTCACCGTTCACTGCCGCGCACACTGAGAAGCTAAAAACATTATTTTTGATAGTTGTCTTGAGTTTCGTGCGGCCCACATGGCTTATTAACTGCTGGGGATCATTTATGAACATGGGGGAAGCAGTTACAAGCTAAAATCATGCCCACTATCCACGAAAATCATGGCATTTAAGGAGTTTAAAGTCGTGGGATGACGGTTACAAACTGGATTGTAACTGCTCCTTTGGTCATGGTAGCGGCGACTGTCGCGCCCAAAAGGACATTTCTTCAGCCGCGTCGCCTATGGCTGACGCGCCCAAAGGAAGTGTGACTGGTTGGTTATTTTTCCCTCATTTCAACAGTTATGTATCTATATCCCTATAAATACCTTCCTATGCACGAGATCCAGGGGGGAGGGCAGATCCAAGGCAATTAGAGCATAAAGGCTTGAGCTTTTGGTGATTTTGAGCAAGAGAGAGAGTCTTCATCTTTCAAAAACATTTTAAAGAAGCTTTTGGTGATTCCTAGAGATCTAAGCTCAGACTTGATCTTTGGAAGAGTGAACATCTTACACTGATAAACGAAAAAGAACATTCAAAAGCCTTCACGGTTCAATCAGAATCTTATAAATCGGCGGTCCACGGGCTAACGCACCCCCGGCACAGGCAAAGATCCCACAAAAGCAAAAATCGATAAACAATTTCTGTGTTATTTTCTAGAGAGTTGTAATTTTCTTTTTTTTGTGTAAGAGAAGTCTTATAAAAAGGCTATTTCTTTTGAATTTGTTGTAATCAGCTAAAGATATAATGAATTCTCTAATGAAACCAACTTTTGATGAAAACAGAGACAAGGTCCAATTTAAGAGGGGAGGAGTTGTCAGGAACCGAGGCTATGTCAAGAGCTAATATTTCAAGTGCCAACCAGACAAATGTCCAGCTCAACCGTGAACCTGTCAGTTGAGGACTGATACGCAAGTTATGGGACTGATATGCAAGTTTATTGAAGATGTTGGGGAGCTATCTACAAGTAATAATAAGTGCTGAGGTTTTACACAAATGTTAAGTTTAGTAACAGTAATAACTGTTTCTGTTATCAAGTAATAATAAGTGCTGAGGTTTTACACAAATGTTAAGTTTAGTAACAGTAATAACTGTTTCTGTTATTTCTGTTTGTGCACGTGCACAGAAGTTGAGCTAAGAATGTATAAAAGAGAAAATGTAAACATTGAATTGGAGTTGAATAATAACAAGTTTCCTTCTTCTAGTTTACAACTATTTCTCTATACTCTCTCTCTCTCTCTCTCTCTCAACTCTTCCTGAAATTCTCTCTTCAATCTATCTTCAATCTCTGTCAAATTCTTCTCAAGCTTCATCAAGATTTCCAGCAATGGCCAGGGATGGGCTTAGGAAGGTGAATCGAGGTTCACGAACCTCACAACTGCATTGGTTCAATCTTTCCTCTTTATTTGTGACATGTAGATTGATCTTTTGATTTTAAAGTTCTAAACCTACCTGATTATCCTGAGATATAACAATATGCCATGTTAACACTTGTAATTGGTCCTAAACATTAAGTAGAAATCCTAAGATGTAGAATGTAAAGAAGTGAAAGCACAGAAAAAATAAGAAAAAAAATTCAGCTTCTTTCAGTCAGCATAGTATATTTTGCTTGGTCTTTAGTTAGGTTCTTCTTTTCTCAAGACTTAAATTCGACATTTTCCGAGAACCACCGTCAATTCAAATCAGCATTGTATTCAAGTCAATGTCCCTTTGAAGCCTTCGGGTGACCTTATCTTCAACGCTGTAGGGCTGTGTTGACTTTGAGGGGCCAATTGAAAAAAGCTCAAGAATGTTAATAACATTTGTTGGTAGTAGGTAAACAGTCGGGGCTAATTTTAGAAAACCCCTCAAATGTGGGGCATCCGATTCGTGTTGATTCTTCCCCCAACTAATGAAGAGATCTTGAAAGCCCCCACCAATTGTTTTAATATAAGAAAACCCCTTTAAATTTCGGGATGTTTTAGATAACTTTCCTCAACTTTGAAAGTTTGATCAAGGTCTATTTAAGGAGGGATTGGAGAAGAAACTAAGAACAAGAAAGATAGAGGATATTTGCACAAGTTTGTGAGATCAAATTCTAGCGTTTGTAAGAGATTGTACATTTGAATTTGATTTCTTGAGGCTCATTCAACTTCTTCTCATAATGCTCAAATGTCGAGAGATCGTTTCAGCGAGTAGGAGTGCCTTTTGCATTTAATCTCACATCACTCCTTCTTGGATCATCGTCAAGGTTGATTTAAAGAATGATTTTTTTTAAGAGGGCTTGTAAGGTCTTTTTAATTGTGCTTTAACTATTCTAGGGTTAGCTATGTATTTTAAACTTGCAAGTTTGATGGCGCACCCAAGCCGGGTAATCGAGGGTTGGCATGCTCAAGTCAAGATGATTAAATATGATTAGTTATGGCAAGGTTTCTTCTGGTCATTTTGAGGAGTTGGATATCTTGACTGGTTTCGGATAGATTCTGCAGTTCTATTTGTAAAGCTATTGAATCGGGTTGTGATTCAGAGATAACTATCATAGTGAAGAAGACCTTTCGCAAGAAGAAAAAATGGATGTAGTATTTTGATCCAAACCATTATAACAATCTCGTGTGTTCCTATGTTAATTGCTCTTAGTTTTCGTATTTTATTTTCCGCTGCATATTCTGTATTTAGCCAAAAAATTTGTAGCAATCCTCTTCATCCTCCCTCTGGGCTTGCATCCCATTTCCAACATTTCACTTGTCTCAAACGCAGTACTATAATTCAGGAAAAGAATATTCTCGTACATTTTGCTCTTCTATTGTCACCATTGTGAGTTGTTTATCTCAATTTTGTGGTGAAAATAATGTTCTTTCAAACACATACTAAACTATATACTCACATTTTAAAAAAATAGAAATGACTCAAAATAATACAAGTTGATAATTTTATAGTTATTTTAGTAAAAGCTCCAAACATTTGTTTCAATTTTAGCCTAACTCAGGATTTGTACTTTGGAGATTTGGCGAAGAGAAAATAGAAGAGAAAAGAAAAGAAAAGAAAACTTTACATTACATGAGGTTTGATTGCAGTTTAAAAACTTCCGGGTGTAAATAAAAAAAATTAAAATTTCAGTGTATCAAAAGTTAAACATAGATTTCCAATAAAATCAAGAAAAGAAAAAGGGTGCATGGAAATCAATAAGATATTATTTTTATTCATTTCCATCTCTAAAATTCACCACAACATCCAATAAAATATCATTTTCATCCCACAACTCATCTCATATCATCTCCTAAAAATAAACAAAACACAAAAAATAGGTCACATCATCCAACTCATCTCATCTCTATCAAATCTCATCTTTAAAAATCACTCACATTATCCAATAATATGGTGACAACTCATCTCATCTTATTAACATTTCATTTACACCCATTTCCTTCAAAAAAGCTATGAAATCGATTTCCTAAAGTGTGAGCCATATCATCCAATAATATAATGTCAACTCATCTCATCTCATTTATTTTCTTATTTTTATGAATGAACCAAACACAAGAAAAGAACCTATTACAGAAAATATGTTTCTTATAATTTATTTTCTTATTTTTTTAGCCAACCAAACAACCTCAAAACAAATTTTTTTAAATCATCCAATAATAATGTGACAACTCATCCCAACCAAACAATCTCAAAACAATTATTCTTAGAAATAGGTTTCCTATTTTTTGATTTCCCTCTTTTTTTAGGCAAACAAACAACCCCTTAAAAAAAGGGTAAAATGTAGATGAAATTGTTCCAAATAGGGTATTGTTACAGGTTGCAAGCATATTTACATTAATCCAAATACTAAGCACCATAAATATGTTAAATGATAAGTAGTACTGCAGCATTCCAAATAGGGTATTAAAGTGCAATCAACTCTATTTGCATGTTGTAAGCATATTTAAATTAATCCAAATACTAAACACTATAAATATGTTAAATGAAAAGTAGTACTGAAGCAAATACCTTTTACAGTCAAGACCTATAGTTAAAAAAACATAAGCGAGGAGGAATACAGCAACAAAAGCAAAAGGAAGCGTCCTCTCTCTTTCAGAGAAAGAAAGAATTCCCAAAATTTGGTGAAAACCCGTTAAAAAAAACAAAGAACTCGAAGATAAAATAAGACATTGTTTTGCAATTCTGAACAAATCATCACGAGCTGCCAATCTTTGTAACAAATTCAAACTTTTTCATGTTAAATTTGCAGAGGCACATACTTACATGTCGACAAGCTCCCTCCCACAGGACAAATGAAAAGGTTAGAACCTGCAATGTTACAATAAAGAATGTAAGATGCCTACCAAGCTAACATGGTCACGACAAACCAAACCAAAAGTGGCCTTGGTTTCAGGAGTCCATTGTTATCCATGATAGGACCTGATAACAACTAAAATTTATGAACCAAATAACCCCTTTATTAAAGTTTTATGTCACAAAAAAGCAGCACAACCAACATTTTCCACACCCACCCAATTACATCAAGCTAAACCTCCACAAACTCTATGAAACACATTGCACATACTTTAGCACATGGCTTATGCGCTTGCCATGACTACAAGATCTCTATAAAACACATTGCACATACTTGTACACCTCTCCATGCTTCAAACATTCATGTATAAGATAAACAAAACTACAGAGTTACAAGATCTCGAAACAATTCTTCAACTCCCAACTTCGAAATCCATGCTCATAGTGCAGAAACGTAATCATCAAATTCTTGCTGGATTGAAACGCCCATAAAAATGCTGATGAAGAATTAGCTTTGGCTGATGCAATCAATGGTTTGATATCAATCCTCACCATCATTAACACTGGTAAAAGGCTATTTTTGTACATTTGACCTGTACAATGAAGGAAGCCACTTGCCAGTTTAATCTCCAACAAGTTTAGACTTGAGTTCCTAAGGAACTGTCAGTTTTTAGCTAATTCCATGCTCATAAAAATACATTGAGGATACCAACGTAAACCCAATAATCATTTTTTTTTTCTCTTTGTTGCTACGAAGTTTGTCGCAAGATAACAAAAGTCCATAACAACCCTATTCTACTATCACTATCTAGGCTTTTGGCTACTGAAGCTAGAGAGGCTCTCTTCTCCATCAGCAATAACTCCACTCGCTGCACACAAATTATTTCTACAACCCCTTTTCTGATTTCTCGGATTATAAAGAAGTTCAGCATCGGGGAACGAAGAGTTATTAGGGATATCCAAGAGCAAATCATGGTCAGAACTATCATCTGTGAATTGAAGAGAGCAGAGCAAAGAGCTCCTCTCGGGTGTAGCAAAGATCGTTCTTGGACTGAAACAAGTTCCATCATTATCAACAAATTCCTCAGCATCATATATTGTTCTTGAGTTTGTTGAGTTGGGCTGAAGAGAAACTATTGATTGAGGATTTGTACCACTTCCTCCGGATTTGGCCAGTCTTTTTGGGCTTTTCACGGCACTGTGGAGCTCTGAAATTTAGAATGTAACAGCTTATCCAATTTGTTACAAGTAATAGTATTGTTTGCATGAACGAAGAGACACAAACAGAAAAAGAAAAGGGAAAAAAACTATAAAGGGTCCTCTATAGAAAATCAAAGGAAAGGAGAAGATAATATGTATCCCAAGATACATTTTAAAGTTGGTGATTTCACTGATACAATATTCTGATGGCACTACCATTTTCATTGTTTGCGCTAATAGTTATTGATTGACGCTTATCTGATTTAAAATTGGTAGTGAGACAGCTCTCATGCTTTCTCTTCCTGCCCGTATGATTTTGAATAGAAGGCCCTCTATAGGATCTTTTTCTCAAGACTAATATGTGCAAGGTAGAAATTTGAGGAAGACCGACCTGAAAGATGCAGACTCTGGGAGTCTCCAGCCCTCTTAAGGGACGTGAAATTGGAGTGTTCAAGAGAAATAGATCTGCTTGCTATTTCCTTTCTTCCGAAATTCTGTTTTATTTTAATATCCTAAAGCCAAGTGAAAAGTAATCAGCTCACTGCTCAAAAGGACATGAATAAGTTCAAAATACAATCTGAATGGCTCTACTCTCAGATCATACCTTCAGCCTTTTATAGTGTTCAACCCATGTAGGTCTCGAGAAATTCTGTAATACAAGCCTCTTCAAAATCCTATAATCTCCATTGTCTGTTCCTGAAATGGACGACTCAAAGATTCCTTCTCGAAGTAGTTGCTGGAAATATGAGAAAGTCTCCATGAATTGAGAACTGTTAAACATGGTTCTGAGGCTGCAAAATATAGGCAAGAAATATCATACAATATGGTAACATAACAGATTCTTATAGAATAAGAGATGAGCATATATCATGAAGTAGGTGAAGTTACCTTTCAGGATATTTAGCAGTATCTGAAGAAGGAAGATATTTCATCAGTCTCTGTCGTTCTTCATCCGTCATATGCCTCATTGACACCTCAAAGTTAACAATGTCCTACAATTAAAACAAGATAAGCTCGAATATGGAAAATTAAATTAAGAACTATTACATCTTAACAGTATAGATTAATAAATTCTCAAAAAGGTATTGAATTTTTATGTGACGGAACATCATAGAGCACTAGACTTACTTTCAAATCAGTGAAACCAAGGGGTGAGCCTCTATCTCGAAGAAGGGGCAATTTATCAGTGCAAGATATATCTCTGTTGAGGCAGATACAAAGTATTCAGAACTAATCCAACAAATTATTAAGCTCATAAGATAGATATGTATTAAACAAGTTTGAAGATAAGTAAGCCTTTATATTTTTAGGATTAATGCGCTCTAATATCCTAAAGTTTCAGCGATTTTTAACTCTGGTACCCAGAAGTTTAATAATTTTGAAGTTATACCCAAAGTTTCACTCACTTGTAACTTTAATACCTTGTGTCACATCACCATTACATTTGCCCAAAACAAAACTTTCCATTTAACTTTCCCTTTCAATTTAGGGTTACTCGGAATTTTGAATAGTAACGTAATGGAAGGTATGAAACTTGAGTGAACTTTGAGGTATTACTGGGCCAAATTTAAACTTCAGGGTATCAAAGTTAAAAATCAGTGAAACATTTGGTTATTAAAGGCAAATAGTCCTGTGTTTTGAGTAGCATAACGCTTGCAAAAGTAAATACATAAAGAATCACCTTTTTACATTCCCTTGTGCCACATTTATTGTGGAGTTGTTCAATTTTTCAATGCCAACAGCTGCTAACAGCATTCCTTTACTTTCACTATGTACAGGAAAGGATGCTGAACCTGAATAAGCCTCATTGGCTATGCATGACTTATCAATTGGAAATGAGCTTGCTTCTGATTCCTCCTCAATGGCTTTTGGATTAGGATATCTAAGGAGAAAACTTCCATTGCCAATCTCAAAAGAACCAATTGGAGTTTCACCTTCATAGAGAAGATCTTCTTCTGATGATGAAAGATAAGAAGACTGTTGTTTGTGCATTATTGTGTACAAGTCTTTTGTGAGTTTTTCAACAGGAGTGGGCTTAGGGCGCAAGATGCACGTCCTTTTCTTGGATGGCACTTGTGACTCCCAAACATTGGATTGAGCCGAACCTGATGATAAGAGGGGGGGAATAATCATTAAAAGCTAAACTTAAGAGGGCTAAATGACTATGGAGAATGAGGAGCATCATTTACAACTGAGAAATCCTTACACACATTCATTCTGTGATGTAATTTGAATGGATTTAAACAAAAGTAGAACCAATCATTTTATGTTTACTTCCATCAGAAAAACTTATAAAAATGAGAAATTTGAAAACCGGAAACATTTGCAATAGTAGGATATAAACTTATTTCATGAATTCACATCATACAAGGCCATCTTATTTTATAAATACTAGTTAGAAAAGAAAGGGTAAATGGTAGTCAAAGCTTTGGATAGATGATTGAACCACTCTATAATTATGTTGTTCCCTTGTCCACTTGATACTGAAAAGGGAAAAAGACTTAAACTTGGCTACTACATAAGGGGAAAAGGGGAACAACCAAACTTCTCAAACAGCCAAACTCAAGACAATGCTACCTTGTATCTGCAGGAAGCTAGTGGACAATTCGTCCAAAAAAAAATTCTTTAACTAGAAAAAAAAAAGAAATCTAACTCATCCTTCTCTTTTTGTCCATCTTAGTCTTTACTTGTATGTCTTTCTCCTCTTACCCATCCTTCTCTTTTTCATCTTCTTACATCTGAATATTTATATCTTTTTCTTATGTGTGTGTGTGTGTGTGTGTGTGTATATATATATATATATGAAATATGAAGTGGCAACTCATTTTACCAAGAGCTACAAAGAAATAAACTAATGGTGAGGAACAGCTTTCTAGTCACATCAGATCATCTGAAACTTACCAGCTCCATCTCTTGGTAGCTTATTTTTGCTAAATGGCGTGGCATCTCATAACCAATATGCCATACATATATAACCAATTTTTCTATAAGCCATCTCATATGGTTAAACCTTGATCATCACTTAATCCTAGTTCAAGTAGGATTCTGTTTTTTTTATTATCAATTTTCCTACAGAAATACGTGTAGAGGAATATATATATATATAGAGAGAGAGAAACACAACAGAATGGGTTTTTTTTGGGGTACATATATAACCAATTTTTCTATAAGCCCTCTTATATGGTTAAACCTTGATCATCACTTAATCCTAGTTCAAGTAGGATTCTGTTTTTTTATTATCAATTTTCCTACAGAAATATGTGCTAGAGGAATATATATAGATATATATATAGTATATATATATATATATATATATATATAGAGAG
The DNA here is from genome assembly GCF_001876935.1 of Asparagus officinalis. Taxonomy (NCBI): domain Eukaryota; kingdom Viridiplantae; phylum Streptophyta; class Magnoliopsida; order Asparagales; family Asparagaceae; genus Asparagus; species Asparagus officinalis. The sequence goes on from NC_033803.1 coordinate 14,587,239, forward strand.
AGAGAGAGAGAGAAGAGAGAGAAACACAACAGAATGGTTTTTTTTTTTTTTTTTTGGGGGGGGGGGGGGGGCAGGAAGATGAGGTCGTCTCCTCCTCTTAAATTTGGTGTTTAAAAGTTAAAAGTTAGTAGTGTAGTGGGGTGATACATAGGGGTTTCTTGCTGTACAATCAGTGTGGACATCCTCCTGCTTGTGAGTAAAGAAGAATGTGGCAAATCTACATGAAGGATCTGCATCTGGTAATCTCTAAACTAATTTAAATATTCATTAGAGGTCATGCTAGGGTGTCATTTAATTTCATTGTGCATGATTATAAACTTGATCCCCCTAGATGCGCAAGTTACCTAAATATGACAATGAGCAACCCTCCAAAAATAATCTAGAAAAGAGAGTTCAAAAGGTAGAAAGATGATAGATCTACTAAGGAAATGGCATTCAATGCTAAGGCACAAATGCTAAAGAGATGATAGATCCACGAAGGAAATGGCATTCAATGCTAAGGCACAAATGAAACTAAAGAGCCATAATTCCGATAGCGTGTTGAAAGTGCATTTATCTAGGTTTCTCTACTAATGAAAAGATAATCTATCATGTGGTTAATTAGTTCTTGACAAGTGGAAAAGAAATAGGTTGACATTTAAAGGCATATTCTATATATCATTTAAACCTGTCAAATCACTTGCTTCGGTGGTTCCAAAATGTGCACAACTCTCTGAATATGAAGTTGCCGATCCAGAGCTAGACCGATTGCTCGGGTCCCCCTCTAGAATTTTCCGGAAATTCTGGTCAGAATATGGGATTTCATGTCTTTTTTCCACAGAACCACAGCTCTGCTTTATCTTCTGCAGTCGTTTCTCTTTGGGCTTGAAAGGTATCACTTTGGGCTTGGCCATTTTGAATTCTTCTTGATCAATTGGTTCACGAGCATGAAGAGGGGTGTAGTTAGTCAAAGAACCCTTTGTTCTCCACCTTGAACCACATGCATTGCAGAGAACTGGCTTATCGGGGGGGCCATTTCGCCAAAGAGGAGTAGCTGTTATGAAAATTAATATTAGCATTCGTAAAGGCTATACAGTAGTCATAAATCCTACATAATTAAAGAACAAAGATTTTCATATCAAAGATAACATTCTATCTCAAAATTCCACGAATCCTTGTACCATATAGAAATGAACGAAGCAAGAACGTTTAGTATAACTACGCTCTTATCTTTTTCTTGTTAGATCTTGGGAAATAGAAACATCTTAGATGCATCATATAACTTCTAAAGGTGGTTGTTAGTCTAATCCAGCCAACTTTGAACTTGCAAATAGATACATCTCAACTAATGCAAAATAAGCAACTCAACATAAAATGTAGACCTTGCTTAATTACACTTCAATTTATTTGTTTTGTCACTTTATTAGCAAGCATTATCTCATATAATCGACATAGGCAAAAAGAACAATCAATCTGGTCAACCTTCGAGTTACTATTGGTATCAGATAAGGTAATTTTTTGCATTGTCCTTCATGTTTTTTGTGCATATTCTAGAATTGTCCTCATGTCAGTGTGTCATATAATATCATGCCTTGGTCAGCATTTTCTTCTGCATGATTGATAGCAGATAGCATGATTATGTTGCTTGCAGACAGCCACATAGAAATCACAATGATGATTGAACTAGATATATAGAGCAAAGAGATGTTCAGTTGATTCTACCAGAATGTCATTTTGACAAATAACTGCAAAGCATAAAGATCAATAGGAAAAGCATATGAACTGTACTGACTAGAGAAAACATAAGACATCACCAATATTATGGATTTCCAGATTCAATCTAGACTACCAACTTAAGTCACAGAAAAATTCTGTGTTCAGTTCCTTCAATGAGAAAACAAATAGGTCTTTACAAAATAGTCATGTATGGAAATTTTCGCAATAATAGGCGAAAATATGGAAGAATACATTTTATCTATACAGCTAAGAACAAAGGAATTGAATTTACAATAACAGTCAGGCTGAGTCCAAAGGATGTGCACACCCAATGTGTATTGCTAGAATTTACCACAACTGAGTGGTCGGACGAGCACAAACCCTACTTATTCTATGAGGCATAGTTTACCATACACTTTCACTTTGTTATAGATTAGAAGCACAAAAGTGGGAAGCGGCTGCTATATGATTTTAGCTTAAATTTGTACGTCAAATAAGAATCAATAGCAAAGCTAATGTCTCAATAGTCAGACTCCTAGCAGAAATTACTCCAAACAAGTGCCCCTTATGAATACAATGACAAACGAGTTAATTATATATCCTCAACACATTCCCAATTCTTTGGAAATGTTTGTGAGCTACTACAGTTTCACAACCATTTCTATCATGGGCATTTGTTCGAAGTTCATTTGTCTCACAAGTTAATGTACAATAACACAAAATAATGTTTTCAGCAAAAGGGTTGAAGCCTGAAACAAGGAGAGGTCAACAAGCCACCAAAGGGATTTCAAGTTATAAACATTTGCAGGCAAAAAAAGATCAATATGCTATATTTCGCTTGTCGAATTCGATGACAAATCATCACCAAGAGTTCACACTTGCTCATAAGAGCATTCCCACAAATTTTACCAAATTAAAAAAATAGCCCAACACTTTCTAGTAGATAAACACAAATCCCTATCCAAAATGGGCTTAGAATTCCAATACTGAAATTTGACAGCATACAGAAGATGCAGACAAAGAAAATAGAAGATTAGATGTTCTTCTTCTGAAACAACACATTAATTCTAAACCCAAATTCCAAAAATCAAATAAAAGGATAAAAAGAAAGTAAAGCAAAGATCCAGAGCCTCATAAAAAATTACATGAATCACATCCCACACACACACACAAATAAAAAAAAGAAAAAAAAAGGAAAAATGAAAGAGTGAAATTAAAAACTAAGAAAGAAAGAACAAGAGCTCACTTGTGACACCACAATGGCGGCAAGGTCCATGCTTCCCCATGCCTCCCAACTCCTCCTCAATTTCAAACAAAAATTCAGCAAAAATAAAAAAACCCGAAAAACAAAAAAACGCAGTTCCTTTTATATATCAAAGTCTTAACAAAATTAGGGAAAAAAATTTCTGCAAAATATATTTTTAATAAAACTATGTGGGTGGGTTTGGAGAGGCTTTTTCTGTGCAATCCATAAACTATCTTTTGTTCTTTTTTCTTTCCCCTTCTCCTCTCTCTCTCTTTTTCTCAGTCTGTAGACCCAAAAACAAAGAGGAAAAACACAGAGGCAAAAAAAAGGAGAAATTGAAGAGGAAAAATTTACAGGACTATGATGGGTTTTTAGGTAGGAATCTGTACAATCCAATGGAAGGAGAAGACCAATGGGGGAATCAAAAATTAATGGCAGATGAAAGGAAAAGGAGAGGAGGTGAATAGGTGAGGGGAGCCTTCTCTTTTTTATATTGTAATTTCTTCTCTCTCTTTCTTTCTGGTGACTCCTTATATAGGTGGGACTCAGTGTGAGCTGAGTAAATTACGACTAAATGGGAAACTTTAATTCATTTTTTCTTACACTAATGCATGCTGTTTTCCATATATTCCCTTTAAATCATAGTAATTGTATTTTATTTTTGTCCTTCAAATCATGGTAATTGGTAATTTATATTTCAAATTATTATCATCTTGCAATTTTGCCCCTCATCCTAACTTCAAGAGAGTAAATTCGCAATATTTTGTTAAAATATGTGTTAATAGATGACTAAAAATACTTTCGTTCAAGTTAATTAAAGTTTTTAAAAGTTATCAGTATGGTAAGAATACTATTAATAGACAATTTGAAAGGTTAAAAGATGAAGAAGAAGAGAAAAGAAAGATATATTGTTGTTCTAACAATATTAAGATTACTTATCTTTAAGTTCAATTAACTTAATTAATATTAGTTGAGTTATTTTCTAAGAAGTAACCATTCTAACATAGTACACTGATTTTATTTCTTAAAGATTAGGTTAAGAGATAAAATTGAGAAAACAATCAAAACAATTTCGAAGATAAATATCAATTATGAGATTTGAGAGATAATTTTAAAATTATCTATAGTTGAAGGGCATATAGGAACAAGTTGTCTGTATATTTTGGTGTTGGATGTGTCAACTTTTCCCTTTGGTGTAGCGGAGAGTATTGCACAATTATCCTGTTGACCTTGGACTTTTCTGTGATAATAATATTCAAAATCTTTAGGATTAAAAAACTGCTAAGGAAGAGGAGGGGCCAAAAAAGACAAGGCAAAGGCATAATAGAAGGGTCTTCATTTTTTTTTTCAATGGAATGGCAAATTTTGGATTTCCTTTATTCAGGAAATATTACAGGATTTCATTAAAAAGAAGTAGATATTAATAAAGGAAAAAAAAACAATGATGCGAGTTTATTTTAAATATTGTTTTAGAAATATAAGTGACATAATGATAATTCATTTTTTAATAGAATATTATTGTGCACCAATATCAACTATCCAGTATCATGTTTGTTTTTCTCTCGAGTAGGATATGGATGAGAAAATAATACCAAGTGCTTTTATATTGTTTAGAATTATTAAAATAAGCCCTTTCTCAAAAAAAAAAGAAAAAGAAAGAAAAAGAAAAACATGATACTAGAGCCACATATTCTCAAATAGCATATATGTTGATGGGATCGGATTCAATTAACGAAACTAGATTTAGTGGATACGCTAGACTTACTTACCTTCCTCTAGGTGTTGCTATTCAAATTCAAAATTCGTAGTGTGTGTTTAGCAATTTTTTAAATAAATATAGATTAGTTTTGAACTAGCTCCACATACATGGCTTAAGTTATGCTAAGGGCCCTTTTGGATAATTAAAGTATTGGAAGTAAGAAGTAGGTTACAGAAGTAACTTTCAAAACTATGAAATAACATTTTTTTATTTGTTTCATATATTTTTAGAAGTAATGGAAGTAGAACTTCTTCCTCTTCATTTTTTTTGTTTGGATAATATTTAAAAATATTACAAGGAAGTAATTAATACATGTTGCTTCCATTTTATTCTTGTTTGGATTGTCATTAAAATAGAAATAGAAATAGAAATGGAAGTATTATAACACACCGCACGCATCGAAGATTGATGTGCTTAAAAGTTAGAAAGCTTACATCACGACTAAAAGAACATCAATAATTCAAAAGCTGGACAATGTAGTAGAAACAAGGTGACAACCTGCATCTGATGGAAGCACATGTATTGAAAACATTGAATTGGTAGCAAATAAACAGTTCCTTGCAACTATCCAATCACGAAGCAACCTAATAGAAGTTTTGTTGCTTAAGTAACAAATATAAACGAATAATTTCACACAGAACATATTTGCATGATGTCGACAAAATTATTAGTAAAGTCTTCTCAGCTGTTACTCCAATATTAAAAAAATTGAATAGATCCATTATCAGTACAAATATAACAGCATCGGTCCTTTCCAAAGGTGATAATAATTACATGTTCCATGGTTTACTATGCATGAATCCTTGATTGAAGTTGTAGCTCAAAGGAGCAAACGAATAATTTCACACAGAACATATTTGCATGATGTCGACAAAATTATTAGTAAAGTCTTCTCAGCTGTTACTCCAATATTAAAAAAATTGAATAGATCCATTATCAGTACAAATATAACAGCATCGGTCCTTTCCAAAGGTGATAATAATTACATGTTCTCTGGTTTACTATGCATGAATCCTTGATTGAAGTTGTAGCTCAAAGGAGCACAAACATGATAGTAGATAACAAGATAAAGTTGTAGATGCACAAGGATTTTCGCAAGTCATTAAATAAGTAAGAATAAGAATAGGAGTTTAAGTCAAATTACAAAAAAGGACAGATTTTGAACACGTATGGGGTTGAGAATACATACCACATAAGCAAAGAGAACTATGGCTTCACCATGAATAATGAATGAAAAAACTCTAGAGATACGAGGCAAGCACTGAACATTAAAGATCACTAGAACCACGCGGGTTCTAGTCGGTTGTGAAAATAATCTGATCGCTTCCTAATTATATATTTGAGAATCCTTTTTTCCTCGTGGGCCCTATCCTACATCAACTTCCGCCGTATTTCAGTGCATTCGAAGATGGAAAAATATCAAGGAAATGGAGATGCCACGTAGATACCACATTATCATTTAAGAAAGTAGCGAAAGTAGATTTTTAAGAGAAACAAACATTCATTTTTGTTAAGAAGTAGCAAAAGTAGCATTTATTTCCTCTACTTCTGTTATTTCACAATTACTTCCGTGCAAACAAACGGGCCATAAACTAGACTTAAGTAGTTCTAATTGAAACTCAGTTTGATTATTTTTTACACTAGATTCTATTTGAACTAGTTCTCTTCTAGACCATGAACGAGTTTAATTTGCTTCTAATCTAGTTGTTGAGCAAAATTGGGCCTTCAAAAGAACTAATCTATTTGAAAAACACTACAGGCACACCCTCAACCACACCTTGGGGCACACCCCCTCTCTCAGCTACAGTGCACGAGGCCCATTTTAGATTTAAAAAAAAAATCTAAAGTGGGCCCCCTGCACTGTAGCTGAGAGAGAGGGTGTGCTCCAAGGTGTGGTTGGGGGTGTCCCTATAGTGCCACCCAATCTATTTCATCCTTTTCCTTTTCATTTGCCATAGAAGGGCTAAGTCCATAAACTCATTTATCTCCAATAAAAGTAGTTTATCTAGTTTGCCAAATAGGCCCTTAGATTCTGTAGGGAATTCAAGAAAATATACACAATCCACAAATGGTTAGGAATGCAGTTCTTTCACTATACACTTTGTTGAGACCATGTTTGAGTTATTTCTTTCTAATCTTATTTTCACTTTGGCATCCTGAAATTTACTTTTTTTAACTTTGATGCCCAAATTTTTTAAAAGTTTGATACCCCAACATTTCACCCAAATTAAAATTTAGTACCTCCATCCAAATTATGTTTAATTTATTGTTAAAATTGTATCATGTGCTTTTCATAGGACACATTAAAAGTCAGTTTATACCCCTCTCATGATTAATTTTACTCACCCCATTTCTTCATTCTTATACTGTGCATTTCCAACCTACTCTTAGTGACATTCTAATTTTGTTCTTCATTTCTGAAAAAATAGCTAAAATCTTGTATGAAATCATATATGAATTTTGGAGGATTTAGTTAGGGAGGGTTTGCAATGGAATAGTTGAGAGGGATGGAAAAAATAAGGGGGGGGGGGGGTGAGGCTAGACTAGAACAGACTACGATATTATGTTGGCTGAGAGAAACCAATATATTAAACTGGGTAAAGGATGAACACTGATAAGCCCAAAGAGTATGCGTGTGTTTAGCAACCTTGTAAAATTGAGTCAAGACTAAACCTGACCCAATTTGAAGTTATTTCTTATTTGGCAAATTCTCAGGCTAGAGCTGGCCTAATTTTTTAGCCCAAAATTTGACACTAAACCAATATTCTTTTTTTTTTTGTGTGTGTGTGTGTGTGTGTGTGTGTGTGTGGCCAGGAGTAGTCCTGGCCCAGTTTTGTGTAGTTTACCAAACACACCATATATATAGATATGTTAATTGTTTTGGGTGGCTACTACTCCTAAACTACTTCCACTTTTTTGAAAATTGATGATTTATCAAAGGATCTCACACTTTTCTCTCTTGTCATAGAGGAGTAGATTGTAGAAGCATTATCACAATTCTTGGTAGGATCCTAAAAAAACAATAGACTATCATAAGGTATTAAAGTAAAATGTGGAACTTTCGAGTATCAAATTCTCAGAAAAAATTTTGAGGGTATCAAAGTTAAAAATTATAAGGTAAACTATGGGCTAACGAAGTAAAAATAAATCCATTTTTTTCTATATGATTTATGTCATTTTTTGTGTGACCTCAATTGTACACAAAATCAAAGGATATTGTACTTGATTCTTATCCCTTCTTTAAATATTTGGTTGAACTCTCAAAGGTTAAAAAAAAAGTAACATGTGTCATATCATAAATATTTATGTATCTCTCTATCTTATCAAAAGATAACAAATAGACAACTAAAATTATAATAAGCCAAAAAAACTTTATTATTATAAAATATTTTCTGCAATCTAAAACATTTACACAAATTACTGTAAAATATTATCTCAATTTCTTCATGCTTTATCTGATTTTTTTTCTGATAATTAAATTGAGATTCTAATGAGCTTGTATGTAAACATCATAGGATTGAGGTTATATCATGAGATTATTCTAGGAGTAAATATCTGAAATCTTAAGATTATTTTATGGATATTTTCAAATAGGAGTGCTAAACCATATTCATATCCGGGGAAATATCTGTAGTTGTATCTGTTAGGATACGAACATGGTTACTCAAATCTATAGCCAGTAGAATATGGTTATGTATATAGTTTTGTAGTGAAATATTGGATCCGTATCCGAAATATTCAAATGCGTATTAGGCATACTGTTAAGATAGTTTTAATCCACAAATATGGATTGTAGGCTAATTTTGATGACCAATATGTCCAATATTAGCTTTTGAGATATAGTGAACATATTAATGAACTCTTTTGTATCACATGAAGTATATTTTTTCAATACCATCTAGTTTTCTCAAATCCATTTTATATCTGCATGCATATCCACTTATATATCCACATGTACATCCGTATTCGTATCAGATTTTAGCGAATATGGATATAAAGTTTTCTTTTGGTCATTTAAAAAACACAGAAAAACAAAATCTCATGTCTTCTTCTTCTTTTAATAATTCTATAAGCTGTTAAGTATTAAAGGTTCTAGCAAACTAAAGAAGTAGTCGCGGTGTTCACAAGAAGAGAGCGCTTCTTTGGACTGCAGCCATCTCATCCTCGGAAGTACTATGCAGACCCAATGCTACCGTAGGTGGGACATAGTTTCTTCAAGGCCAGTCTTCTGTTAAGAGGGCGATTCGATACTTCTGTATAGTATTTTAAACTTGAAGTGTTTTTAATATGATGGTTCTAACTTTCTACTCTTTTCTTTCTTTCCTATATGGTTTATTCTGTAATACTTTTAATCTGTTTTTATGCTTATTTTTCCTAACAATCTTGAAGAAACTACTTTTAATTTAAGTTATGTCATCTGTTTTTAGAGTTAGTTCTGGTTCTCAAAAATGGACATGTCTCGAATGCCTGAAAAGTTCGTTGGTCAGTTCTTCAAATGTTGGAAACAATTTATAAAAATATGGCTGACCATTATGGGGTTGTTGGCAATAATATTAACAGAATGCCTAAACTAGATGAAAAAAATCCTAATAGTGCAGATAAAATTGTACAGTGGACGGAGAAAGATCAAATAGCCAGAGGATGCATTTTGTTAGCTATGTCCAACGTTCTCTTTGATGTCTATTGTTCTTCTCCGGCCACTGCAAAGACATTATAGGATGAACTAAATAGAAAATATAATACGGAAGACCTCGGTCTTAAAAAATATTATGTGTCCAAGTTCTTAAAGTTTCAAATGGTCGAGGGTAAATCTATAATAGAACAAGCACATGAAGTTCTGTTCATTCTTCATGCTCTTCAAGCAGCTAAAATGGAGCGTCCTGAAAATTTTTAAGTTATGACAATCATCGAGAAATTTCCTAATTCTTGGGAGACTTTTGGAATGTCACTCAAGCATCGTAAGAAAAAAATAAATCTTAATGACTTGATGATTACCATAATTATTGAGGAAGAGCATAAGAATCAGAAACTTGTTGTGCCTATTGAGCACTAACCTAAAGTAAATGTTATAACTTCTAGGAAAAAACTTAAAAACATACCTAATGACAAATCTGATGACAAAATCAAAGCCAAATCTAAGATCTAAAAGAAACCAAAAGCAAACAAACCATTTTGGAATTGTGGACATGTTGGACATTAGGCTAAAGCTTGTCCTACAAATAAAGCTAATAAAGCTAATCCAGGGTCCACTAGTGTGTCTCAGATTAACATTGTTATGACTGAGCCTACTTGGTTCATAGAAGGGTATGTTTCTATTAACCCTGAATTAGTAAATATTTATGAAACAAATGAATGGTTGGTAGACATTGGTGCAAACGTACACATTTGTGTTGATAAATTGTTGTTTGTGTCTTACTAGCTTGCAAATAAAAATACTATGAAGATGGGGAACCAAACTGCATCTAAAGTGTTAGGATATGGATGAGTGGACCTGAAGTTTCTTCAAGGCGAGTTCTATCATTACACAAGGTGCATCATGTTCCTGCTATTTGACACAACATTATCAGTGGTTCATGTTTAGTTAGGGAGGGTTATGAGTTTTTTTTTAAATGTAATAAATTAGTTATGTCACATGTTAGATCTTTTATCTTTAAAGCCTATGATTCTGATGGAATGTATAAAGTTAGAGTAGAACCTATTCTTAGTTCTAAAATAAATAAAATTTCTATTTCTGATTATCTTGTCAGTAATAATATTGAATCATCTGATATTTGGCACAACCATCTTGGTTATATTAATTTTAATTCTGTAAAAAGAATGATGAATCTTAACATGATTCTAAAACACTCTTTAGATTATAACAAGAAATGTCAAGTATGTGCAACAACTAAACAAACAAGGAAGCCTTTTCAATCGATTGATAGAAACTCTGAGTTGCTTGATTTAGTTCATACTGATATTTGTGAATTTAATGATGTTTTGACGAAAGACATGAAGAAATATTTTATCATATTTATAGATGACTTTAGCAAATATTGTTATGTTTACTTGCTTAAAACCAAAGATGACGCTCAAGAAAAATTTATTATTTTTAAGAATAAAACTGAAACCCAAATTAACAAGAACTTTAAAAGGTTAAGATCTGTTATGGTATTTTCAATCGCTAAAGTGCAACCCTTTGCTAACAACGGACAGATGTACTTCTGCATGTAATGCACCAATCAAATTGGCAGCCAAAACTAATAAGGGTTCCAACTTAGCCGACGCGTCAAGTCGACATTCTTTCGTGTCGACTCGATTGGTGGTACTAGTCGACCCTCTTGTCGAAGACGACTCGCAGCGAGCCCACTCGACCTGCTATTTGACGCCTCACCAAGACGACTCGAAAGACATTACTTCTTGGCAAAGCTAGAGGAATACTTCAGCCTCGAGCCTCTCCCACTGACAACGTGTCAGCATCGCATTTAATACTTGGCAGGCACTATCATACCTCTAGCTTTGATAGCTTTCATAACTTATCGGACCACGTCGGCACCGTCAATGCCTCAGATCGCATCACATTTAATGCTGAGGTTATCTCTCCTCCATTCACAAGCTGACATCTATAAAGCAGGAGCTGACTCAGCTACTAGCCCATGCTTCTTCACCACTATCCTATGGTCAACTACAATGATGATTCTACTCTTATACCATCAAAATAAATAAGAGGTAGTATTCCGACATAAAGCTTCAGCTAGTTTTTCTACAAAATCAGTGTCTTCTATAAATCTGCATACACAAGAACTCTCATAGTTCTTCAATTTCCTCACTCAAGTTTACCAGCTAACTTGACCGTCAGCGGAACCACAAGGGAACCAGTTCTCGTCCTCTCATGGGTTTCTATATGTGCAGACTTCTGCCACTTAACTCAGAACTGGATATTCGAGAAAGGAATCGGCCCCTCATCAACTTTGCCCCTATCCAACCACAAATATAATTGACTATGCGATCACTTACTATCAATAGTTTGGCGCCCACTATGGAGCTACTTTCTTTTTTAAGAAAGCATGTCTGGTTCTAAGGATAGGGCTAATCAATTTCACCCTATAGAACCACACCAGAGCTATGTTACTCGAGCCCAGCTTGAAGAAACAACTAAGAAGATTTCTCAATCTCTCAAAGATCAATTTGCTACCTTTACTAGAAAACTTCTCAATCGGCTTCCACAGCCACAACAAGCTATATCAGCTATCCACCCACCTTTTAGAGACATGCGGTCGGAGACTCACCCTCCTTCTGGAGCACAGTAAGTAGTCCCGCCTCAGACTCATGCTACTACCAAGCAAGTTGAGTGATCGCATTGAGTAAGCGACCCTGCCACCTCACTGGTTGACTTGTCCGGGAGAGCCTCATCGACGTCTTCTTTCTCATCAAGAAATCACCGGCGAGAGTCCCAGCCCTGGTCACCTTGAGGACCGTACCAGGGGAGTGGTCTCTAAGGCTCTCCTTTATCACCATGACTCTCTAGTCCCCTCTGCTACTATAGGGGTACAGACATGCCGCAGAATCCATCGGGTGGAACACCCCCTTTTTCAAATGACCTTACGAATGTGACGTCCTAGGGTTCACACAAGGCTGCAGTCCAAGGTAAAACCTGGATTATCTAATCTGCCAAGCATCAACACCATGCTATGACATGTTTCACCATCACAGTTACTATCTCTCTAGTAGAATCAACAAATAGGTGAAAGTACAAAACATGCAAATAATAGAAATAGTACAAGAACAAAATATACACAGAAGAAGTATATAAGAAATAATCAACAAATGAGCCCAACTGAAATAGAATAAGAATATCTCTAAACTGTAACAAATATATCATGTCTTAAAATAAAGAGTCATAAGGAATCTCTCTAAGGCACTCAGCCTCTACAAAATAAAATACAAGTCTAGAGTCTGAAAATAAACAACTATATGTGAAGTCCTGAAATAGCTACAAATATAAATAACTAGATGGAATTTAAGAGCAATCCCATCAACCTACGACTCTCTGTGCACCGTACTTGCTGCCTAAAAGGGGGAAAACAACGAGCTTTAAAGCACTAGCGAGATCATCTTCACCGCCCCCAGGGGGAAGGGGTAGGAGTATATAAGAAAATAGAGTTAGTACATATAAGTATAAAATCATTCATATAACTCTAAATATATATTGGTATTTAGAAATCCACAACACGAGAATTAGTACGTCGAGCGAAGTAATCCAAAAAAGAAAACCCTCATGTATATACCATATCTCAAATTGTAAATATCTAAATACCATTTTCAATCCTATGAATGAAATACAGCACATAAAAGAAAAACAATACTCCAAACCTCAACCATAATGAACCAATGTCACCTCTTAAACTACCCTCAGGTAGTTGACATAATCATAAGGAAGTATTATCCAACTCAAAACCACAATAGGCCATATCATGTATGCTACGTACCAAAGGTATACCCTACTTTTGGGTAATCTATAAAGGAAGTAAACTACAACTGTATATATATTTACATCTCTACTTGTAATAGTGATACTCTTGTAAGGTTCTTACTCAATCACTCTGTGGTAATATGTTTTATTTTCGTATTCTGGTTACATGAAATAACGATACTCTTGTAAGGTTCGCACAATGACATGTGGGTTCAACTTCCTTACTCAATCGTTCTACGATAATAGATTTTATCTCCATATTTTGGATATGCTTCGAGATGATCGTACAATGATGAATAGGCACATCAACCCAACTCGAAAAATACACCGATCACCTTTGAATATTTGGTACAACCGAGGTCTCATTACAGGATAAACAACCACACTGAGCATTCATAACTGATGAACATATCTTTATTATATGTTATTTCATTTTTATCAACTTAATGTGTGTCAAATATCTCGACAATACATGTCAAATCAATACATACTAAGTGTATGTGCACAATTCTCGATGTACGTGTCAATATCTGGTGTTTACCAACACCACATATGTCAAACAGCTCATAAGTATCATAGTATAACTTGAAAAGATCAAGAAAATCCCACGAAAATGAAAGCAGTAGTACAAAACATGCACATGCTATTTGCCTGATTGGCGGTCGACTGTGATAAAGCGGTGGTCGACCACACCACGATTTAGAAGCTAGCCAAGCCTCAGCCTGGCACGCGGATGACAACACATATGTGGTGGTCGATCGGACCGCAAACAGCAGCCTGCTCTGTAGGTTTTGTGATATCTATGTTCGTGCGTGTTTTTCGTGATCTAACTTGTTTAATTCATTATAAAACTAATGTAGAACATTGTAAACATCAGATTAACATATCAGGAAATTATCAAACATGTGAAACATGATTAATTGCATAATAAATCATATTTAAACCCTTAACATGCACGAAACATTGATACAAAGAATAAATCATAAAAACTCAGTTAAGCAACGCTGTTAAATACTTTCAGGTCTTAAAACATCTTGGTAAAATCGTTCTTTATCTTTTAAACACAGAAAGATCTGATATTTATTCATATAATACAAAAGGATTACTTCTATACTGAAATTAGTCGATTAGGCTCAATGAAATCACATTAAAACTCATTAAAAGCGTTTAAAAACTTAGGAGTAGGATTAGAAGAGATGAAACTCACCTGAAACTTATTGAGAAATGTGTAAGATGCAATGCCAAGGTAGATCTCCAAGCAAAAAAATCCAAAACAAACCAAACTCCTGCTCCAAAAGCCCTTAAACTCTTCCGAATATCAACTTAGAGTTTGTAGAATTGTTTGGTGGCTGCTAGGTTTTCAAAAGTATGAAATAATACTAAAAACCTCATTAATATATGATATATATACCAGAGAAACAAACATGGGCCTCAAAATACCCGAAACCAAGTTGAAAAGGGAAAACAAGAAACAGGTTTTCACGGTCGACTGGGCTGCGATCAACCGTGGTGGTCGACCGGACTGAAAATTTCCAGTTTCTCAAGATTTCATCTTTGTGCATGTTTTCAAATCGTTCTATGCTCATGTATGGACTTGTTTATACTCAAAATACTTGTTAATGTACTCATACACTATTTAATAATATTTATCTCAATAAATATCCACTTATAATAATTAATCACACATTAATTATATTATCTCAAAATTTTGGGGTTTTACAATGAATGCCCCATGTGAGAAGTTCAAGATACCTTACGTGGAGAAGTATAAAGGCGAGGGAGACCCCTCCGAGCATGTTCAGAACTACTATGATGTAATGAGTATGCGCCAAGCATCGAAAGTAGTTATCTGTAGATGCTTCCCTATCACTTTTTTGGGGAGTGTCAAGCTCTGGTGGAACGCTCTTGAGAATAAATCCATCAGCATCTTCCAATAACTCAAGAGGAAGTTCATCCACCACTTCCTGACTGACACCAAGCAGAAGTTACCTTATCATGTGCTAATCCAGATGAAGTAAGGGCCCGGAGAGAGCCTTCGAACCTACTTCAAGAGGTTCTAGGCGAAGAGCAGGAGGTCAATGACTCAGTGAGTGTAGTTGCTATGTCTGAACGGGTTAGCCAACTCACTTGACAAGAAGCCAGTCACTAAATATGAGCAGCTAATGGCCAAAGCTTATCGGTACATAGACATGAAGGATGCCCGAGCTTATAAGGCATCAGTCAGGGCTGTAGAGACTTCCACAGCCACAACTTTAGCAGCACTAGAAGCGCCACTTGCCTCGTCGAGTCCAGTAGTAACATCAACGGTTGTGCCGACACCAGAATTAGCTAGAGACCCCTCTGCAAGGAAGGAGTGGCCAAGAAACCCTATGAGAGTTGACTCATGCTCTAATCGGTCTAACAGGAGGGACCGACAGAGGGACCAAGTGCCAAAGTCTGCTCTCATAGTCTTCAACACCTTCCTCACTAATGCTCTTATCATGGTCCAAAAAGAGGGACACCTCAAGGAGCCTAGTCCTCAGATGAAGTCGAATCCAAGGAACCAGGACACCAAGCAATTTTACCGCTATCACAAGGATCATGACCATCTCATCAGTGACTGTCGTATCCTCAAGATGGACATTGAAGATCTGATCGAGAGAGGGTAGTTGAAGAACCTCATCTTTCAGAGAGGCTACAAGGAAGCTACCCCAGCCAAAATGGATAGGAGATCTCGCTCGTGGTCACCTCGTCCTCGACTGTGCCAAGATAGCCGATCCTCAGAGCCCAACCATAAGGGGGTCATCAACATGATCAGTGGTGGTCTCACTGCTGGAGGGTCATCCAACAATGTCCGAAAGTGATATGCTAAGAGGGCTGTAGGCGTCAAAAATTACCTATAGGTCCCCGCACATGGCTCGAGATAGAGAGAAGATGATGAATGTCGCTATCCGAGTCACAAAAGCTTATTTGATGTTGACAAGCACATGAAATGAGTCAACAGACCGTGTGAAGCAACAGAATTTCAGAATAACCAAACACGAACTGATCGGGAGCTATGCGTCACTTACAAAAGATGAAGCACCCCATATGTCCCATATACTTCACATGTGATTCAACTAAATGGGAGCTTATATATCTCCTCGTTAGATTTCCAACGCATCTTGAACCACGTAATTCCGAGTTCGGACAATAAAGATACGATGGAAACGGACAGAACGCATGAAACCAAGTTCAGGCCAAAGTTTGGCCGAGACACCAAGTGGCGTCTCGGCCAAGGCTTGGCCGAGACACCCACGGGTGTCCGCAGCCCAAAAATGCTATTTTTGATAGATTTAAGCTGTTTTTTTATTGTTAACCATCTGAATTTGTTCCAACTGATAAGATATCATCCAAGAACGTGGTTAAATGGTTACAACTGAAGATAAGAGTGAATTGGTCATTCTTATCCGAAAACAGGGCTTCTGAAGCCTATAAATACAGCCCTAGGGCTTTTATTTTTTTAGATCTAGAATTCTCGAGCGTTGGTGAAGCCCTGCTGAACTAGAGATTGAAGGAGCACGAATTTCAGAAGAGAGGAGGAGATCAGATCGAGTTTGTCGGCATAAAGAAGAGGAGCTCGTCAGATCTACACTTCCTGGTCTTTTGCCTTGAGATTGCCCCGTTGTGATGATCTCGAGAAGAGTGATTATCTCGCTGTTGCCGAGATAATTGCTTCAGCTTCCTGATTTATTCGCGAATCAACAAAGCTCCGGATCTGATCTGATCGTTTGGTGGTCTACGGATATTAACGTCCACGTCACAGGCTAAGATCCCACGTAAGCAGCGGGGGATAAACACCCGTTGTGTTGTTTGACGAGAGTTGTACTTTCTTTTATTTTCATTGTATAAGGGTCTTATAAAAAGACTAACTTTTGTTTTCGTTATACGTTTGAAGTTGTAATGAACACCGTAATGAATACATCAACTTTTTTCCCAAACAAGCTGGCGACCACAGTGGAAGCCAACAGCTTCACTGCCGAAGCTGCCGTGCCGCAACCAGCAATCAAGATCCTGGTGAATGAAGAGGTCAAAAATGTGGTCGACCAGCAAAAGTTCGAGGAATACTTGTCCTCCTCCAGATCTGCCTCTCCTCGCAGATCCAGAAAAGTCCGTTGGTCTTCTGACACGAAGACCTGAGAAGATGATCTCCGCGTCGCCGCTGCTGCAGTTGTAAATCGTGATGTGTCGTCGATATCCGACGAGGTTAGATCAGCAGATTTGAATTCCTTCTTGACCAAAGAGTCAGTTGCTGAAGGTGCACCAATGACGTCTTGCGCGTCAACTTGCTAAGGCTTTGGAGCCAATGGACGGGATCCTCTATGATGTGAATCTGAAATCTAGGCAGCGCCAAGAACAACAACGATGATCGAGCAACCTGATAATTATATTTTATTACAATTTTATACCCTAATTATCTATTTTATATGAATAAATATGCCATTAATAATTGTTTTTATCTTTAATTGCAGGTTAATGAAGAATAAAGCCTAAGATCTCTTCTCTCAACAAAAACCCATGAATTAAATGAAGAACACAAGCAAGAGCCAAAAAGCCCAAGTCCAGAATCAAGCCGAGTAGTCTGTAGAAGCCGAAGAAAATTAAAAAAAATCAAATATAAAAAAAATGTATTCAAGATAGTTGGTCATAAAGAAACGACGATATCTCTCAATCCGGAAGGCAGAATTTAACATATAATATATGAAATGAGGGTATGAAAATTTTTGTATCTTTATTTGGAGAGGAGGGTTACTCTTAATTGAGAAGACCTTCCAAATTTATAACTTTTTATTACAATTAATAAAAGAATTTTTCACCACTTTAAAATTTTCTTTTTTTTCTCTTTGTTGGATGATGAAGATGGAGATGGAGATCAATTTGAAGGTTTTTTTTATTTTTCTCTTTTATTTCTTATTAGTTTAGATTTATTTCTATGCATGTAGTTAGATTTTATTTTCTTGTTAAATAGCCAAGAGGCTAGAACCCTCTTGCCTTAGATTTATTTCATGCTTATAGGTTAGATTTATTTTCTTGTATTTAATTCTTGTAATTTATTTTGTAGTTTAAATTTTATAATTTATTTTGTAGTTAGATTTTAATTTCTTGCACTATTCACCTTGAGGTTAGAACCCTCTTGTGTTTAGTTTTTCTTTTTATTTATTTTTATTTTCTTTGATTCGCATTTAGGCTAGAACTCTCTAGGAAATCACCTATTTCTAAGAAGTGAGTTCAATTTTAGATTACCCATATTTTTAATTGAATCCACCAACTTTACTTTCTTGAATTTTATTTTTCATTCTTGATTTTTATTTGTTTCCTGATTTTTCCTTCTTGCCTTGTTGATCACATTTATTTATTTTTATCACTTCCACTCTTAAATACATTCATTTACACAATCATTTTTATTCTCTCTATCTCTCCACAATCACACTTATTCTTCACTCCTATTTGTCACGCACATAACATAAGAACCGATTTATATTTTCCCCTACAAAACACCTTCCTCGTGGGATCGATAACTTTTTATACTAAAACTTGACACGGTTGTGCACTTGTAATAATTTTTGGGCATATGCTTATGCCACACCAAGTTTTTGGCGTCATTGCCAGGGAAGGTGCTTAAGTAGGAATTTTTTATTATTTTGGTTCTTTAACTTGTGTGTTTCTTGTGAAAGAACTACTTGGAGATTAAAGATCAAGAATTACTTGAAAATATTCTTAAGGGAAAAACCCCCTAATCAAGATAAGCTTTCCTTAGCTCAAAAATCATTAATTCCTTACTATACAACCCAAGCCTAATAAAACTCATTAGACGTTGGCCCTAAGGAATCGAGTTCAATAAGGAACAAAGAATCTTTAGGTGAACCGGTTTATATTTTCTTGGATTAGTTAGTGTCTAAGGTAAGGTTTAAGGGTTGCGTAAAGTGCTCTGCAAGGAACGAGATACTTAATCGATCTTTGATCAACCTCTGTTCCTATCCTTACCTGACTAACTAACTGAGTAAAACTTTTATCTTTTCACCTAAGGAATTTTTGGTTAGGAGCTGGTCTAGCTGAGTTAGGCTTAACCCTAGAGTTAAAGTGATTGAAAAGTGATTGATTTTTTTATTTGTTTTAGTTAGGTTTTTCCTTCTTCCTTTTTCTTCTAAAAAAAAACTAATTTTTTCCCTCTTTATAAAAAAGTAAAAAAAAAGAAATTGTGTTAGGTGCATGCAAATATGGATTAAGGATTATACACATCGACAAATTCGTTTTGAACTAATGGCTAATCCACATGTTCTCTAAGTTTTATGTTATCCCAAGAGGATTGAAATCCCCAATGAAGCTCGGGAGTTTGTAGAGAGCCCATCTCAGTATTCGGTGAATGATCTATTTTTTCCAACCTACAACCCAGGTTGGGCAAATTACCCAAACATTGCATGGAATCATAAAAACTACTCCGGAACTCAAAACTCCACTCCCTCTTCGACCTAATATTTTCCTAGGGAAAACACAGTTCCTTTCAATTCTCATCCACAATTTGTGACGCCCCTGGGTTCACACAAGGCTGCAGTCCAAGGTGAAATCAAGAATGTCAAATCTGCCATGCACCACACCGTGCAATAACATGTTTCACCATCACAATTAACATCTATCTAGTAGAGTCAACAATAGGTGTAGGTACAAAAGCAAGTAAGAAATAGTGCAAGAAGTAACTGATGAAATGATAGTGATCACATTAATATCTCATCATCCAACATACAGAAATACATAGTCAATGTCTGAGTAGATAAACTGGAATACTCAACAAGTCTCAAATACAAATATCTGACAAGAGGAAATAAGGCATACGACCTTTACAACTTCTAGAATAAGGCTCTCAAATGTCTAAACAAAAGTCTACTGTGGAACTCCAAAAGAAAATATAACTAAAGAGACGGCTGAAGCTAAAATGCATCGCCATCAGTCTACGACTCTCCGGGCTCCTGGCTCGTTACCTGAAAGGGGGAGGGACAACGAGCGTCAAAGCGCTAGCGAGCAACATCACAACCAACCCCAAGGGAAAAGGGCTCGTTGTATACAGAAAATATAATTATTACATAATAGTTAAAATCATTACTCCTAGCAAATAATGGGTTTTAGTATTTAGGAAATTACATGTCATAACTTGCATGAGCATCATGTTATTACTTACATGTATGCCATGTTATAATCTACATAAGTGTCATGTCATATACTCCTGTGAGAAAGTCATATACAGGGTTAAGAAGTATGTCCGATACAGGAACTGGATACTGTGGTTTCCAAACACATGGAACAAGTGGTAAATGTCCAACACGAGGACTAAAATGGATTATAGTCCAACACGAGGACTTCTATGGATTATAGTCCAACACGAGGACTGTGTAACTGTGAAAAGTATAGGCGGACAGATATACATAATCTAAACTCGCCCGCATCTCGGTGTATATGTCTAACTTGTGTCAAAAGTCAACCCACATGTACAGACAAATCATTAACATGGTAAACTAGGGTCAGGTTATCGAGGCGACCCCGAAAAACAACTCAAACATATCCTATATGATAGAGATATATGCAAGGATATATAAACAACACAAGGGTAAATAATCTAAACAAGATAGTGGATGAAATAAATGAGTAGTGCACAATTGGCGATATAAGATAAATGCAAAAACAAATACGCCAAAGACAAACTCAAACAAGCAATATGATCACGGAGTTCGGATCTTCCGTCCTACGTCTCCGCTCCCCACTCCCGGGGAGAAATCCACTATCACAACCGGGTTTTCTACGCTCACCCGAACAACGTTTACACCTCACAGTGTCGGTTTTCAACCCTCACCGAACAACGTTTCGGTTTTCAACGCTCACCGATCAACGTCACTCCTCACAATCGGTTTTCTAGTTCACCGAAAACTTCACAACACACTCGGTTTCTAGCTCACCGAAAACCTAACAATCTCACAATGTAACAAATATAAATTGTTCTCTAATATGGATGAGAACACAATAAAAGCCCACACTCAATGTTACAACTCTCACAACCCTAATATATTATGAATGCAAATACAATAAGCTCAAGTGGGTGTGTGTAAACAATGAGTGAAATCAAAATCAAAACTAAACTCAATTAAAATCTAGCATATAGAAATTATAAACAAAATAATAAATAGCTAGAAATGAGTTTAGAGATTCTTCTCTGAATAACAAGATGGAGAGATGGAGATTGAAGCCCAAACAAGAAGATGATCTCCTCCACTTGTGAAAACTTCTTCACAAACAAAACAAACCCTTAAACACACTTTAAACCCTTGTTTAAAATTTGTTTTAAAAACTTCTTAGATTTTCTTAAGAGTTGAAGGCAATGGGGTATTTATACCCTCTCACAACTCAGCCAAAAACTCAAAACAGAAAGACCAAAAGGCCCAAAACAGAAGTTCTGCAACGGCTAGAAAAATAGCCGTTGGGAGCGACCAACTCTCTGTCGCATGGTAAGAAATGAACAAATGATCGGTCGACCGGTGCGGTCGACCGAAAACTGATATGCAGAAAATTGATATGCTGATTTAAAACACTGTTTAAAAATATCAAATAAATTCTAAAAAATATAAAACTTTGGGGAATGATTGTAGACATGATAATAAACATGCTAAAGTGACTGGTTAAAAATATCATCATTTTGCAAAATAGTCCAAAACATGAAAATATGAGATACTTGAATTTTGATGTTTTGACATAAACCAACTTTTGAAACTTTGTGAAATGTTTTTATAGACTTAGTAAAACATGTATAAACTGATATTAAAGTCTACAAACTAAGAATACAATATTTTCACAAATACAATAGAAAATGAAACCTATGAGTATGTATATGAAAATATATTTGTTTCATATCTAAGTAGATAAACCAAATCACAATATGAAACATGTAATTTCATATTTATAAACATGAAAACTAAAACTTGTGTTGTATATATATGTGACTACATATATATACAAGGAAACCAATAAAATGTGTGTGTATAGATAATTGAGCTTAGAGTACTTAACACACATAATATAAATCCTAAACTACATTACCCAAGCAATCTTGATCTTCATTGTAGCTCAACTTGGTACACGTTGCGGATGAAGCTTGAACTTGATCTTTAACTTTGAATTGCATAAGCTTCACCGACATTCCGCCAACCTCTATTGGATTTCATCGTTGAAGCTCTATTCCATCCATCCTCCAACTACGTTGTTTGTCTACAGTACATAGGAATACACAAACACTAGACAAACAACATTAGTAGTAAATTGTTTGTAAATCATCATCAAAACAAGAAGGCCAACACTAAACTCACCCTCATCTCGGTGTACATGTCTAAACTTGTGTCAAAAGTCATCCCACATGTACAGATAAATCATTAACATGGTAAACTAGGGTCAGGTTATCGAGGCGACCCCGAAAAGCAACTCAAACAGATCAAAAATCTGTAAAACAGCTCATCAGTCGACTGATGTATCGACTGATGACGTCAGTCGACTCATATGTCGACCGATAAGGCTCAGACAGTACAGCCTCAGCTCACCAGTCGACTTATGTCGACCGATAAGGCTCAGACAGTACAGCCTCAGCTCACCAGTCGACTGATCAGTCGACTGAGAAGCTGAGAAAACAAAATCAGCTCGTCAGTCGACTGATCAGTCGACTGATGACTGAAAATCTGCCCGTCGGTCGACTGATCAGTCGACCGATAGACTGCAGAAACTCTGTACAGGTTGAGATTTACCCAAAATTCGATCTAAACCCATCCCCATCAATCCCAAGCATAAATTCGTGTAAAACAAAAGGGACAGAGTTGGGTGAGATGTTACTCGCCTCTGGGTGATGAACAACTCCTGGATCTGAGAGAGTGTGGATCCCCTTTGCTGCAATGTGCTGATTTCGCGGAAAATCCTCCAAGTTCTTCCCCAAATCACCAAGAACAAAACTAGGGTTTGAGATAGGGGAGAGGGGGCTAGGGTTTTCTCAGATCTGAAGATGTGTGGGGTGATTTCGGGTGAAGGAGATTATGTATGAACAGCTAAACCCGACCCAAACCCGAACCAAATCAAAACAGACCCGAAACCTATAAAACTGGAAATCAGCGTATCAGTCGACTGATGTGTCGACCGATATAGTCAGTCGACTGATGTGTCGACTGATCTGGAAAATTTTAGTTTTTGTGCATGTTTTGCTTATTTGCAAAACCATCGCACAAAAATCTACACCCCTACTCTCATATCATCTCAAATAACTTGTTATCATGTACATCAATGACCTCAAGCTATTTATCATAAAAGAATTATTTATTTACTAAAAATTCACATATATTCATATAAAAATTTACGGGGTTCTACATTCAACAACCCAATCTGTCACATCAAAATCAGTCTCCTCATCATCAAGTTGTAACTCACACTCCTCTTAATACAGATCATGATGAATGTCTCAGTATTTTGGAAAAAGGTTTTGAAATCATAATTAAGGCCTCCACACTAGCCACAGATATGTTAACTCAAACATCCTACACGATGAACTCCTTTATGCAATCAACCGAACTCATACTTAATTCTAACACTCAAGCCATAGCTAGATTAGAAACTCACATTGATCAACTAGCTAGTGTCATAAGTGAAGGAGAGGAAGGAGAAATTCTGAGTCAACCCATGGTCAATCCTAAGGACATTCAAATGAATGCACTACAGTCAGGAAAATAGGTCGATAATCAGGAAAGAACACCTTTAAGCCAAATTCTTGTTCCAATTCATTCTCCTTCTGATAACTCAATTCAGGAAAGACCAGAGGAAGAAGAAGAAGAGTCAGATCCAAGTTTTGAGGAAATTTTTGGTGAGGAGCTAAAAATATTAGGAGAAGCAGATCAGGTTTGTCAAAATAAAGAAACTGTGTTAAACAATTGCTGCTTTGAACTGAATTTTGAAAAACTCTTTCTTGATGAACTAAGATTTTTGGAAAATAAACAACAATCAAAATTTTACACCTCAGCCTTGAATCTTGGGGTTGAGGAAAGTGTTAAAGAAAAATTGGTTGTTAGAAAACAAATATTCATAAATCAAGAATCTAAGTTTAAAACGCATGACATCAATAATACCTACCTTCCATCACCACAAGAATTATTGAACACCCCGATATGCTTGAAATTTTAGCACAGTGTTGATTATATCATTTTGAATTTGTTTAAAATCTGGGGAAGAATTTTCAGCAATAAGGTAGGATTCAATGTAGAACACGAGCTCTTCGTGTTGAATATTTCATTCTACATTGTTTATTTTTTTATTTTAGCATAATAAAATTTTCTCTCATTTTAGAGTTTCTTGTTCAGTTTTGTAAAAAAGAAAATAAAATCGAAAAAAAGAAAGAAAAAAATTTGAAAAAAAAGAATATATATATATATATATATATAAATTGATGATTTTATCCTCCACAAGACCAAAGGTAATTGTAGATTTTCATCAGCCGACTAATTATAAGTACTTCACTTCTTATCTGCTTTACTTTGTGCATTGAGGACAATGCAACTTCTTATCTGCTTTACTTTGTGCATTGAGGACAATGCAAAATTTAGGTGTGGGGGTGGGAATTAGCTATCTTTTCCTCTTTATTTTACCTTTTTAGTTGCATTTTTTATTTCTTTTTCTTTCTTAAAAAAATTATAAAAATATTGTCACTTGCCAAATTGATAGAGTTAAGTAATAATTGATTTATTTGATAAATTTAAAATTTTCTAATCCTTAGTTGGTTATTTACTTAAGTTCACATTTTATGATAACTCTAAATAAATTTCTTAAGAAATAATTTTCAAAGTAGTATACTTTACTTAAGCCTTAATTTGGACTTTTATTTAAATAATAAAATTTTTGCATGCTTAGCTTAGAGTTGAAAATAATTTTTCAAAGTGTCTTGATTTACATATTTTTCAGAATATATATACACATATATAAAAAATTATAAAAGAAGAGTGCGAAAAATAGGCACAAAAAAAAGAAAGAAAAAAAAAACTCTTGAATTTAAGGTGATTCTATCTTATAAAGCCTAAGCTGACCGAGTAATTAAACCCAATGAGTATTTCTATACTTAATGACCTAAGCCTAATTGGGTTAGAATCCATTGGCCCAAAACTCATTAAATGGTAACTTAGAAAGCCCGTAAAGTAGAAAAAATCACCAAGGAAGAAAGAGTTAAAAAAAAGATAGAAAGAAAATAATAAAAATAAAAATACTAATAAATATTATATATATATAGTTATATTTGTATATATGGCCTTGGAAAATATTTTAGATCAAGTAACTTAAAAATTATTTAAAACAATGAGTTAGCATGTTCTTTTCAAAACTTTTAAATTAAATTTCTAAATTTGGCTTGGTTTTGTATTGCTATAATGAGAAGATTTTCTAGGAAATTTACCTTAGAGTTATATATATAAATATTTTCTTGAGTAATAACTAGCTTCAATTATCAAGTAAATTTAGTTATTTACTAACTTCTTTAATTTGGCAAGATGACCGAATTTTATGGGTATATTCTGTGACGCCCCTGGGTTCACACAAGGCTGCAGTCCAAGGTGAAACCAAGAATATCAAACCTGCCATGCACCACACCGTGCAATAACATGTTTCACCTTCACAATTAACATCTGTCTAGTGGAATCAATAACAGGTGTAGGTACAAAAGCAAGTAAAAGATATTACAAGACACAACTGATGGAATAATAGTGATCAAATAATATTTCATCATCCAACATACAGGAATATAAAGTCAATGTCTGAAATGAACAAACTGGAGTTCTTAATACATCTCAAATACAACAAGTCTGAGTAAAGAAAATAAGGCACACAACCTTTACAACATCTAAAATAAAGTCCTCAAATGTCTAAACAACGTCTATAGTGGAGCTCCAAAAAATAAAGTAGCTAGAATAGATAGTCGAACACTAAAGTGTGTCGCCATCAACCTGCGACTCTCCGGGCTTCTGGCTCGTGACCTGAAAGGGGGAGGGACAACGAGCGTCAAAGCGCTAGCGAGCAACATCACAACCAACCCCAAGGGAGAGGGCTCGTTGTATAAGAAAATACAGTTAACACAAAATATACATATATAAACGATTATCCTAAAAATAAACAATGGGTCTTAGTACTTATGAAGTTTCAACACGGGCATAGGTACGTCGAGCGAAATAATCCAAACAAGGAAACCCTCATGTATATACCTTGTATCCCAAAATTGAAAATCCCTAAGTACCAAACCCGGAGTCTAATACGTGAACAGAAAAATAAGTAAAAAGGAAATACAACCCATCTCAGGACATATATATATACTGTATTATGTAACGTCCCACATAAATACCATGTCGTATTCGACATGAGTGTCATATCATACTCTCAGTGTCCAGAACATAGACTATATAAATTAAATGTCCAACCCATAGACTGCATGAAGTAAACGTCCAACTCATGGACTGAAAATAACCGTTGTCCAGCGCATGGACCGGATGTGACCGTTGTCCAATGCCTGGACCGGGTGGTAAAGCATATCCAGCACGAGGATTAAGAGGTATGTCCAACACGAGGACTAAGGGGTATGTCTAACACGAGGACTAATGGGTAGGGCTTGTCCAACACGAGGACTGAGTTTAACCTAGTTTTCTCACCACATGGGCCAAAAAGTAATCGTCGATGAGATGTATGTGGAGATATACTTATACAAATTTCACACTCAACTCGGTGTATGATTCTAAACTGGCATTTCAAGCCATCTATCATGCATAGACATTTAGTAAACTGAGAACCAAAGTTAGAAAGTCGAGGCAAACACTCGAACGAGTGGAAAGTTCGACAAAAACAAACAGGGCACCATAATTTGTGCGGCGGTCGGCCGCAGAGCCCACTCCGGTCGACCGCTCGCAGACCCGAGAAGTACTGGGCTCAAAAGCTGAGCGGCGGTCGACCGCTGTGGTCATGCCGGTCGACCGCTCAAAGTGCAGAAGTGATTCTGCTGGCAAAAACTCGCAACGGTTGACCGCTGAGTCCGCTACGATCGACGCTGATCGAACAGAACCCCAGCCTGGGTTTCTGTCAGCTTTGAAACTCATATAAAATTTTTGAGGTTTTCTATAACCAACTAATTTTAACAATTCAATAGTAACGCATGGCAGTAAATAACAAGTTTAAATAGTTAAAACCTCATTACCAAAAATCCCAAACCTTAATCAACATGATTTTAAAAGTTCTTAAACAGTAATAAATAAGTTTAACCTTCATAAAAACATTTCAGATCAAGATCTCATTAATTAAACATCATTAGTGAACTTTTTAAGACTGAAATATATGATTTTTGCACCTCATGCCATAAGATCTACTTTATCTACTCAAAATACGACTTGGGCTCAATAAAAACCGGATTAAAAACTCAAATCTAAGCATAAAAACAAAAAGGGGTGAAGTTGGGTGAGATGTTACTCGCCTACGACGAAAACGAAGCCCTAGATCTGGAGGAAGATGATCCCTCTCGCTGAAACCACCAAAAATCCGCTGAAAAACCCTTCAAAGCTCCTCCAAATCACCAAAGAGTGAGAAACTAGGGTTTGAGGGGAGAGAGGGGGGCTAGGGTTCTGATTTCAGATGAAAAGGGGTTCTCTTGGGTAAATTAGAATATATACTAAACCCCAAACCCGACCCGAAACCCGTTAAGACCCAAAACCCAGCAAACTCTCTGCCTGCTGGGCAGTCGATCGCCGCTTCCAGTGCGGTCGACCGCACAGCAGGAAATGAGTTTCCTGAGTGCGAGAACGAGGTGCGGTCGACCGCCACATCCACTGCAGTCGACCGATCAGATGAACTTTGCCAGGTTTGATCTGATCACCACATGATGCTCGAACTACTCAAATTATCTCACTTAAAAACACTTGATGAGTTCCCGTACACTGATAATCACATTCCTTATATATGTATATATATATATTTAATATTCACAAGGAATTATTTATCATTAGAAATTCAATATATTCATTATAAAATTTACGGGGTTCTACATTCTTCCCCTCTTAAAAGAATTTCGTCCTCGAAATTCAGAAATCATACTCATCTTGAAATACTAAATTCTAGATGAGTGCTTATGGATATTTATACTTAACTGTCCAAAATGGTAATATTCTCGCTCAATTCCTAATCTAGTGGAACTAGTACATCGGGTGAAAAATCCAAACAAGGAACCCCCCATATATATACCATGTGTTCCAAAAGATTATGAGTTGGGCGAAGATATTCTCATTCTAGTGTTAAATATATATATAACCAAAGATATCAACATAATATAAGGTACTTGCCATAAAATTTATTTACCGGATCAAACAAATGTGGGTAGTCGCGTCGCATGTCCTCCTCGCGCTCCCAAGAAGCTTCCTCAACTCCACTTCGGTTCCATTGAACTTTCACCAATGGAGTCACCTTGTTCCTGAGTCTCTTGTCTTCTCTAGCAAGAATAGACACTGGGATCTCAATAGTAGTCCAATCATCCCGAAGCTCAATCTCCGGTACATCCAACACTCGGTGCTGCACCTCATCATGCAAGTGTTTCTTGAGCATAGAGATATGGAACACATTGTGTACACTAGACATGGATGCTGGAAGGTCCAGTCTGTATGACACCGCTCCAATGCGCTCCAAAATCCGAAAATGTCCAATATATCTCGGTGCAAGTTTCCCTCGCCTCCCGAATCGCTGCACGCCCTTCATAGGCGATACCTTTAGCATAACCAAATCCTCAATCTGGAACTCTAGTGGTCTTCGCCTCTTATCTGCATAGCTCTTCTACCGACTTTGAGCGGCTAGAATCCACTCTCTGATCGATGCCACCTTCTCAGTAGTCTATCTCACAAGCTCTGGCCCAAGCATCAAACTATCCTCTGGCTCTGCCCAGCATATCGGTGATCTACAGGGCCTCCTGTACAATGCCTCATACGGAGCCATGCCGATCGTCGCTTGATAACTGTTGTTATAAGCAAATTCTACCAATGGAATATGATCCTCCCAGCTGCCTTGGAAGTCAATGACACATGCCCGCAACATGTCCTCCAACACCTGATTCACCCTCTCCGTCTGACCGTCCGTCTGCAGGTGGAATACAGTGCTATAAGATAGCCTGCTGCCAAATGAGTCCTGGAAACTCCTCCAAAAGTGTGAAGTGAACACCGAACCTCGATCCGATACTATCGTGTCTAGAACTCCATGAAGTCGAACTATCTCCCGGATAAATATCCTCGCATATGCCTCGGCAGTATAGGTAGTCCTCACTGGAATGAAATGTGCCGACTTCGTCAACCGGTCCACAATCACCCAAACTGAATCATTCCCCTTCTTCGACTTCGGCAACCCTACAATGAAGTCCATAGAAATGCCTGCCCACTTCCACTCTTGAATGGGTAAAGGCTGAAGTGTCCCTACCGGTCTCTGATGCTCTGCCTTCACCTGCTGACAGGTAAAACATCTAGCCACATAGTCTGCAACCTCTCTACGCATACCGCTCCACCAGAAATGTCTCTTCAGGTCCTTGTACATCTTGGTGGTTCCTGGATGCACCGTGTACCGAGTACGGTGTGCCTCATCAAATAGCTCCCTCTTCAGCTCTGCACTGGCTGGCATAACCAATCTACCCTTCATCCGTAGACCTCCATCTGCTCCAATGGTCCAATTAGTCTTCGGCTCTTTGGAAATCTCCTCCTTTCGGATTTGAATCCAAGAGTCCCCCATCTGGGCTCTGACAACTCTATCACTCCAAGATGGTTGCACCGACACAGCTCCCAAAAATGCATCGGTTCCTCCAATCTTGGGTCTAAAATCAAACTGGCTAAGAGTGGTAAGATCTCTGTACAATGAGCACCTCAAAGCCGCAACCCGATGTCGACGCTTCCTACTCAAAGCATCTACTACAACGTTCGCCTTCCCCGGATGATACTGAATCACGAACTCGTAGTCCTTGATAAACTCAATACATCTCCTCTGTCTCTGGTTGAGTTCCTTCTGGGAAAAGAGATACTTCAGACTCTGATGATCTGTGAATAACTCAAACTGCACTCCATAAAGATAGTGCCTCCATGACTTCAGTGCAAATACCACTGCTGCCAACTCTAAGTCATGAGTGGGATAGTTCTGCTCATGCACCCTCAACTGCCGTGAGATATAAGCTACTACCCTCTGAGTCTGCATCAATACGCCCCCTAAGCCGGCCAACGACGATTCGGTATACACGACGAAGGTCCTATCGCTGCTCGGAATGGTTAAAACCGGCGCCGTGGTCAGCTTGGCTTTCAAGATATCAAAAGCCTTCTGGCACTCCATGCTCCAAATGAACGGTACACCCTTCTTCGTAAGGTGTGTGATCGGTGTCGAAATCCTGGATGAACTTCCTGTAGTAGCCAGCTAGACCCAAAAAGCTACGAATCTCGGTCACTGTCTTCGGCGGCTCCCAATCAAGGACCGCTGAAACCTTAGCTGAATCAACTACTATGCCCTCTCTACTGATGACGTGGCCGAGAAATCTGACCTCTGAGAGCCAAAATTCACATTTGCTGAACTTGGCATATAACTGGTGCTCCTGAAGAGTCCTCAAAGCTATCCGCAGATGCTCCTCGTGATCTGCCTCCGATCTCGAGTAAATGAGTATATCATCGATGAAGACGATCACAAACTGATCTAAGAAGGGACGGAAAACCTGGTTCATCAAATCCATGAATATCGCGGGTGCATTGGTCAACCCAAATGGCATGACCAAGAACTCGAAAGACCCATATCGAGTAAGAAAAGCGGTCTTGGGAATATCCATCTCCCTAACCCAAAACTGATGATAGCCAGAACGAAGATCAATCTTCGAGAAATACTGTGCACCCTGCAACTGGTCAAACAAGTCATCAATCCTAGGTAGTGGGTACCTATTCTGGATAGTGACCTTGTTCAACTCTCTATAATCTATGCATAATCTCATACTACCGTCCTTCTTCTTCACGAAGAGGACCGGCGCGCCCCACGGAATGACTCCGACGAATAAAACCCTGAGCTAATAACTCGTCCAACTAGGTCTGAAGCTCCCTCATCTCAGCTGGTGCCATACGATAGGGTGCGCGGGATATCAGGGTTGTGCCAGGCTGCAACTCAATACAAAACTCCACCTCTCTCACTGGAGGTAGTCCAGGTATGTCCTAAAAGACATCCTGATACTCTGAGACAACTCTAGTCTCCAATAACTCAGCACCCTGATCCCGTCGCATCACCTCCTCGATGTACGCCAGAAATGACTCCACAAGTCGGTTGCCCTGAGAGGCGGCTACAATCATCCTGGACCCGTCGGATGCTCACAACTTGACTGTCTTCGCAAAGCAGTCAATACTAACATGGTAGGAAGACAACCAATCCATACCAAGGATGACATCGAACTCGGACATATGCAACACTATCAGATCGACTATGAACTCCGACTCGTCTAAACTGACGGTACACCTCTTACAAACGTTCTCCAGAAGCGATACCTCACCTAAAGGGGTGGAAACAGATAAAGGTGTGTCTAGAGGCTGAGCTACGAGCTGGAGTCTAGCCATAAATGCATGCGATATGAAGGAATGCGAAGCTCCCGAATCGAAAAGAATACGGGCGGGGAAAGAATCCACAAGGAACGTACCCTCTACCACGGCTCCGCTAGCTCCATGATCACGGGGAACTACTGCATAAACCCTGCCTGTGGCTGACGACTGCTCTGCTGATGGAGGTGGGGAATATGGGATAATCTGTCCCTGAGGAAACTCCTGAACTGCCCGGATCTGCCCCTCAGTCCTCTGAGCTACTGGTGGTGCCTCAATCCTGGTCTGCTGGCCCTGACCTCTGTCCTGCTGTTGCTACTGCTGGTTCGGACCCTTGCCCTGCTGAGCTCCTGCTAGTGCGCTACGGCACTCCGATGCCTTGTGTCCAACCTTGTGACAGTTAAAGCAAGATCCCTGAAACTTGCGCTGTTGATGCGTTCTCTGGTCCTGCTGGGGTCCCTTTTTATAAGGGCCCTGATGCTGCTGCTGCTGAGGTCCAGAAAAAGACCTCTTGTTCTTGCCCTTGTCTCCACTCTGCTCTGTCTTAGCCTTCCCTTCCTTATCCTTCTGGAACATGGAAGTCTCTATCTCCTGGGAAGTGGCAACCTCAGCTACCTCCCTAACTGAATAAAACCTCCTCGAGACGAGGTACCGGCGGAGATTAGGGCATAGCCCTGCTAAGAACATCTGATCTTGACGCTCTCCTGTCTGCCACATACCCGTGAAATGTAGCAACTCCATAAACCTGCTCTCAAAATCTGCAACTGTCATGTCCCCCTGAGTCAAACGGGACAACTCGAGCTCCTTCCCTGTCCGTGCTGCAGAGGAAATGTACTGCCCATCAAAGAAATATATGAAGTCCTCCCATGTGAGGGTCATCCTCTGCTCTGGAGTGAACTGAAGTCGGTACCACCTCCCGGCATCACCCTTCAGGCTGTAGGATGCTAATCTCTGCTTCTGAACTGAGTCCACACTGAGTATGTCAAGAATGTTGCCCACATCCTCCTTCCACTTATGGGCTGCCAGAGGGTCTGGTGATCCCTGAAACTCGGGTGCTCTCATCTTCTGGTACCTCTCAACCATACGGAGCCAAGCCTCCTGCTCGGTGGCTCTATCTGGGACTGCTAGAGGAATAGCTGCAGGCGTGACCTCTGGGGGTCTCTCTCTGACAGGAACGGCAGGTATCCCCTGCTGCTGAGCTACCGGTGGTGGTGGTGTCCGTGGTGCTATATGAGTAGTCACCAACTCCTCAATGGCTGTCATCCGGGCAATGAGAGGAGTCATGATGTCCACCAAATACTGAGGAGCCTGCTGCGGCTCGGGTGGAGCCTGCTGAGGCTCGGACTGAGCTGGCTGCTGCTCTGATGGAGTCTGCTGTGACTCTGCCTGGGTAGCTCTCCTGGTACGAGGTCTACCACGTCCTGCCATCTCTCTGATCATAAGAAAATAAAAGTTTATGAGTCAAAATAAACTTCTATAAATAGCGTATCACAATACAATTTTCACAACATATAGCATTCACACAAAATACTTTAAATTTGCAAAATAGTTACCATAAAAAAAAAATTTCCTCAAATTTTGAGGTATACGCATACATCCGACATACAGGAATATAAAGTCAATGTCTGAAATGAACAAACTGGAGTTCTTAATACATCTCAAATACAACAAGTCTGAATAAAGGAAATAAGGCACACAGCCTTTACAACATCTAGAATAAAGTCCTCAAATGTCTAAACAACGTCTATAGTGGAGCTCCAAAAAATAAAGCATAGCTAGAATAGATAGTCGAACACTAAAGTGTGTCGCCATCAACCTGCGACTCTCCGGGCTCCTGGCTCGTGACCTGAAAGGGGGAGGGACAATGAGTGTCAAAGCGCTAGCGAGCAACATCACAACCAACCCCAAGGGAGAGGGCTCGTTGTATAAGAAAATACAGTTAACACAAAATATACATATATAAACGATTATCCTAAAAATAAACAATGGGTCTTAGTACTTATGAAGTTTCAACACGGGCATAGGTACGTCGAGCGAAATAATCCAAACAAGGAAACCCTCATGTATATACCTTATATCCCAAATTGAAAATCCATAAGTACTAAACCCGGAGTCTAATACGTGAACAGAAAATAAGTAAAAGGGGATACAACCCATCTCAGAACGTAAATGCAGTATCATGTACTGTCCTACATGAATACCATGTCGTATTCTACATAAGTGTCATATCATACTCACATGAGTGACGTGTCAGAAAACGATTAAGTGTCCAGAACATAGACTATATAAATTAAATGTCCAACCCATAGACTGCATGAAGTAAACGTCCAACTCATGGACTGAAAATAACCGTTGTCCAGCGCATGGACCGAATGTGACCGTTGTCCAACACCTGGACCGGATGTGACCGTTGTCCAACGCCTGGACCGGGTGGTAAAGCATATCCAGCACGAGGATTAAATAGCAATGCGTATCCAACACGAGGACTAAGAGGTATGTCCAACACGAGGACTAAGGGGTATGTCCAACACGAGGACTAAGGGGTAGGGCTTGTCCAACATGAGGACTGAGTTTAACCTAGTTTTCTCACCACATGGGCCAAATAGTAATCGTCGATGAGATGTATGAGGAGATATACTTATACAAATTTCACACTCAACTCGGTGTGTGATTCTAAACTGGCATTTCAAGCCATCTATCATGCATAGACATTTAGTAAACTGAGAACCAAAGTTAGAAAGTCGAGGCAAACACTCGAACGAGTGGAAAGTTCGACAAAAACAAACAGGGCACCATAATCTGTGCGGCGGTCAGCCACAGAGCCCACTCCGGTCGACCGCTCGCAGACCCGAGAAGTACTGGGCTCAAAAGCTGAGCGGCGGTCGACCGCTGTGGTCATGCCGGTCGACCGCTCAAAGTGCAGAAGCGATTCTGCTGGCAAAAACTCACAACGGTCGACCGCTGAGTCCGCTGCGGTCGACCGCTGATCGGACAGAACCCCAGTCTGGGTTTCTGTCAGCTACGAAACTCATTTAAAATTTGAGGTTTTCTATAACCAACTAATTTTAACAATTCAATAGTAATGTATGGCAGTAAATAACAAGTTTAAATAGTTAAAACCTCATTACCAAAAATTCCAAACCTTAATCAACATGATTTTAAAAGTTCTTAAACAGTAATAAATAAGTTTAACCTTCATAAAAACATTTTAGATCAAGATCTCATTAATTAAACATCATTAGTGAACCTTTTTAAGACTGAAATATATATTTTTGCACCTCATGCCATAAGATCTACTTTATCTACTCAAACTACGACTTGGGCTCAATAAAAACCGGATTAAAAACTCAAATCTAAGCATAAAAACAAAAAGGGGTGAAGTTGGGCGAGATGTTACTCGCCTACGATGAAAACGAAGCCCTAGATCTGGAGGAAGATGATCCCTCTCGCTGAAACCACCAAAAATCCGCTGAAAAACCCTTCAAAGCCCCTCCAAATCACCAAAGAGTGAGAAAGTAGGGTTTGAGGGGAGAGAGGGGGGCTAGGGTTCTGATTTCAGAGAAAAGGGGTTCTCTTGGGTAAATTAGAATATATACTAAACCCCAAACCCGACCCGAAACCCGTTAAGACCCAAAACCCAGCAAACTCTCTGCCTGCTGGGCGGTCGACCGCCGCGCCCAGTGCGGTCGACCGCACAGTAGGAAACGAGTTTCCTGAGTGCGAGAACGAGGTGCGGTCGACCGCCACATCCACTGCAGTCGACCGATCAGATGAACTTTGCCAGGTTTGATCTGATCACCACATAATGCTCGAACTACTCAAATTATCTCACTTAAAAACACTTGATGAGTTCCCGTACACTGATAATCACATTCCTTATATATGTATATATATATATTTAATATTCACAAGGAATTATTTATCATTAGAAATTCAATATATTCATTATAAAATTTACGGGGTTCTCCATATTCACTGCAAAACCTCACGAGACTACAACTCATCCACTAGGATAACCTAGGGGTTTAAAGGCTTGTTGTATGCGCTAAATACAACTGTGATTCCTACGAAAGTGAGTTAGGTTTTCTTTCCTTTTTCATTCTTTGCTAGAGGACTAGTAAAAGTTTAGGTGTGGGGGTATTTGATAATCATATTTTATTATAATTTTATACCATAATTATCTATTTTATATGAATAAATATACCATTAATAATTATTTTTATCTTTAATTACAGGTTAATGAAGAATAAAGCCTAAGATCTCTTCTATCAACAAAAACCCATGAATTAAATGAAGAAAACAAGAAAAAGCCAGCCCAAAATCAAGCCGAGTAGCCTGTAGAAGCCCGAGAAAATAAAAAAATCAAATAAAAAAATGTATTTAAGATAGTTGGCCGCAAAGAAACAACGATATCTCTCAATCCGGAAGGCAGAATTTAACATATAATATATGAAAATCACCTTCTCGACGAGACGAAGCCATCCGTGAAGGCAGAAATTTAATAGGACATCGATGCTAGCATCGATGCCGGCATCGATGCCAGCATCGATACTGACAGTTCTGTTACAAATTAAGGGCTGATTTTTGATGGTTTTGGATAAGATTTTAATCCAAGGGCTCATATTCATTGATGTTTACTATAAATAAGGGTAGAGAGTTAGGGGTTGAGGGTGTAAAAAATTTTGTATCTTCATTTGGAGAGGAGAGTTACTCTTAATTAAGAAGACCTTCCAAATTTATAACTTTTTATTACAATTAATAAAAGAAAATTTTCACCACTTTAAAATTTTCTTTTCTTCTCTTTGTTGGATGATGAAGATAGAGATGGAGATCAATTTGAAGGTTTGTTTTTATTTTTCTTTTTTATTTCTTTTTTATTGCTTATTAGTTTAGATTTATTTCTATGCTTGTAGTTAGATTTTATTTTCTTGTTAAATAGCCAAGAGGTTAGAACCCTTTTGCCTTAGATTTATTTCATGCTTATAGGTTAGATTTATTTTCTTGTATTTAATTCTTACAATTTATTTTATAGTTTAGATTTTGTAATTTATTATATAGTTAGATTTTAATTTTTTGTACTATTCACCTTGAGGCTAGAACCCTCTTAGGTTTAGTTTTTCTTTTTGTTTATTTTTATTTTCTTTGTTCGCCTTTAGGCTAGACCCTTCTAGGGAATCACCCTTTTCTAAGATATGGGTTCAATTTTAGATTACCCATATCTTTAATTGAATCTACTAACTTTACTTTATTGAATTTTATTTTTCATTATTGATTTTTATTTGTTTCCTGATTTTTTCTTCTTGCCTTGTTGATCATATTTATTTATTTTATCACTTCCACTCTCAAATATATTCATTTACACAATCATTTTCATTCTCTCCATCTCTCCACAATCACACTTATTCTTCACTCCTATTTGTCACGCACACAACATAAGAACCAATTTATATTTTCTCCTACAAAACACCTTCCTCGTAACTTTTTATGCTATAACTTGACACGGTTGTATACTTGTAATATTTTTTGGGTATATGTTTATGCTGCATTAACTCCTCCTCTAAAACAGAGAAGAACGAATGAGTCCGTGTCAAGAAGACCCGCTCTACCCTTGAGGAGCGAATCCAGAAGCGTCGCGCATTGCTGGCACAAGTGATGCGGCATAATTATGTACCAAAATTGTAAGTGTACAATTTATCAAGTTATAGTATAAAAAAACATGATTGACCAGCGGTTCTATCTCAAGTTCGTCATCAGAAAGCTCCTCAATCATTAAATCAGATGCATTTGAATCAGACTCACACTCTCCCTCTTGTTGTTCACTGGATATTCCTTGAATGAAATTCACTTCCATGGGTTCATCAGATGGGTCACTAGGTTGTCTCCCTAAGTTAAAAATATTAAGGTCAACAGTCTTATTCTCAAAAGATAGTTTCATTTGAC
Organism: Asparagus officinalis; assembly: GCF_001876935.1. Lineage (NCBI taxonomy): Eukaryota > Viridiplantae > Streptophyta > Magnoliopsida > Asparagales > Asparagaceae > Asparagus > Asparagus officinalis. The sequence goes on from NC_033803.1 coordinate 14,624,960, forward strand.
CGGTTCTACAATTTATCAAAGCATTTGAGGTGGCTAAGAACGGTCTTCCTAGAATGACGGGAATTTGACTTTTGAGATTGAGCCTTCATACAAAGGTTTCTCGGAGTCACCTAAAAGACTGTAGAATTGTTTTGCATGTCCATCTGGTTCCTGCTCAAGAATATCCTGACTCGACGTGGCATCAGGTGCAACAACGCCAGTTGAATTATGAAATAAATCTCCAATCATTTCTTGCATTTCATCGTCACTCTGGCTTTCTTCTATCATTTCTTCTTGTTCTTCATCAAACTCCGAAATGGACTCACCCTGTCTTTCGCCGTGATGACACCAAAATCTGTAGTTTTTAATAATTCCATGAATAATCAAGTGGGTCTTTACCGACTCACGATTACCAGACTTCACATTGCTGCATTTAACACATGGACATCGAATTTCAAAGTCTTCATCCTTTTCATTAAAACTATCCAACAGCTTCTCATATGCATAGTCTAAAAACTGATCAACCCCTTCTTTATATTTTGGATCAAGTCTATCATCATCTACTAGGTCCATCCAATCTTTATTCGGCGCCATTTCAAGCTATATACTAAAATTTCCTGAAAAATATTTCAACCAGTTCAAAAACTAGACACAAATAAATGGTTACTTTTATGTAGAGACTCATATGTTCAGATATATGGTCATTCTAATGCAAAGAAGTTAACCTATATATGGTGTCATTCAGAAAGTATTTATTTATGTAATTATAGGGTCAATTTAAAGGCAAAAATACTACCATATAACAAATTAGTAAATAGAACAAATTAGTAAAAAAAACTCATTTTCCTTTCAAAAGCAAGTGTTTCCCCTCGGGAATTGTGGGTTTGATGCGGGAATAAAGTTTTGGTTTCCATGAGAATTTCCTTGGTTCCAAGCAAAATTGGGATGATTTCTCCAACCTGGATTGTAGGTTGGAGAAAATGGATCATTTCTAGGGCGCTGGAATGCAGCGTTCATCTGTTCTAAAGCATGGTTGTTTCCTAGAAGAGGACATTCCTCTGAAACATGGGTAGGAGACTGACAGTTATGACATCCCGGGGCAGAAATATGATTGATTTGAGCCGGAGCTCGTTCCTTAACTTCTAAGGCTTCTAACCTCCGCAGAGTCATCGCCATCTTCGCTTCAGAAGCAATATTTGACTCCAAGGAAAAACCACTAGACTTAGATTGGGGAACAGATGAAACCCTGTCATTACAATGTTCCCACTGCATTATTTTCTCGGATAAACTCTCTAGAAATTCCCAAGCTTCATCGGCGTTTTTCCTCATAAAATCTCCCTGACACATCGATTCTAAAGATGTTTTTGAAGAATAATCCAATCCTTCATATATGACTTGGCACAATCGCTATTTTTCTAGACCGTGATGAGGACATTGGATTAAAAGATCTTTAAATCGGTCAAAGTATTTCCAGAATGGCTCTCCCGAGACAATTTTGAAATTCTGAATGTTGTTCCTAAGCTTTACCGTTTTGTGAATAGGGAAAAACTTCTTAAGAAAAACGGTGACAAATTCCTCCCAAGTTGAGATGGAATTTGTCGGTAAGCTATACAGCCATTTTTTAGCTTTGTTCTTAAGGGCAAATGGAATAAATCTAAGCTTAATCGCATCTTCGGTTAATTTTCTCATTTTAATCATAATACATACTTCCTCAAATTCCGAGATAAATATATATGCATCTTCTGTTTCATTACCTAGGAATTTGGGAAGCATGTTTATGAAATGCGGTCTAAGCTCAAAATTTGCTCCATTTACTTCGGGGAGTCTTATGCAAGATGGAATTGTATTTCTGGTGGGGTAACACATATCCTGAAGAACTGGTTGATTTGCCATTTCTTGGATTGGTTCAACACGGATTAAGCGATAAAAATTATCCCGAACCCAAAATTGCATACACCAAAACAATTTTTTTTTAAAGAAAGAAAGAAAATTAGTTTTTTTTTTAGGAAAGAAAGAAAGAAAATTAGTTTTTTTTTAAAAAGGAAAGAAAGAAAGAAAATTAGTTTTTTTATATGAGAAGATAAAGAAAAAGAAAAAATCCTAACAATAGTAATAGGTTTAACTATCATTCCTATTATGATTAGGAGTATCATCAATGATGGTGATGGAACCCTTTGTTTTTCAGGAGACCCAATAACGACGGTATTAGGATTAAATTAATGAAGGGATTAGAAAACTGTTATCCCATCTCACATCATTCTATTAATATTTGTAATCACTCGACGAAGGTTTTAAAACTCGTCGTTATTACATGCACATTAATGATGGTCAACTGGTCCCTTCACTAATTATGGTAGTTAAATACCAGATTTCTTGTATTGCCCCCCGAGCTCCGGCGGAGCCTCCTTCAAGAAGAGCGCGTGTAATACTGCAAGATTGTGTACACCGTCTGCAGAAAGGTCAATGGCAGAATCAAGAACACGAAAGCAGCCACCGAGTTAGCTAGCGGGCTTTTAAAATAAAAATGAATCATTTTGGCCCGCCACTTATTCTAACCCCTCGTGCAGTACTCATCCACACTCCGAAGCACGTCGTAGAGACCGCTCCCGGAGTCCAGCGACACATACCTGCCCAGGCTGTTGAACAGCTCCGCCACCGCCTTGCCGGTCCCGACGGCGTTATGTATAATCCCCTCAGACACCAAAACTGCGACGTCCTTGGCGGAGACCATGACGTCCATGAAGTAGACGTAGGACGTTATTGTGTTCCCGGCGTCCACGTGGAGGCGTTCGAAGGCCATGAGATTGAGGAACTGGCATTCTGTGGCGTCGTCGACGGTGATGGCGGGCATGGTCAGGACCCCGTCCTAGAAGTTAAGGGGATTATCTGAGAAACAACCACAATTCAGGGGGTTTTCTGAAATTCACCCAAAATTTTATTTATTATATGGGGACATGCAAAAAGATCTATCGAAGCTACTCATGTATGAAGCCTGCATAATATTAGTCCCTTAAATCTTTCAATTGTAAATTGGAACCTCAAATCATTCAAATATCTTTTAGGCTCTTTAATTCTCATGTTGTTTCAAAGCCGGTCCTCAAATTATCGAAATTGACAATTTGACATTAGTTACCCCCACCTCCAGTGGCGGAGCCAGGATTTTTAACATATGGGGTCCTAAAATTATTGATAATGTAGATTTTACGCACAAATTATTTTAATGACAAACTATAATTTAAAAACACATATGGGGTCCAAAAAAATCGTGAAAATATGCAACCCAGCAGACTCGAACTCTGGTGGATTACAGGGGTCCTGGAGTGTTAAACCACTGGGCCATTGCTGCACTTATGTTTTTTATATGTAATATCTGGTACATATTTAGATTTTACTGGGGTCCTGGGACCCCATTGGACTCAATGTAACTCCGCCCCTGCCTTGGGTTGAGCTTTTGAGATACAGGTGCAGAGTGTTAGGATATGTGAAGCCTAACTATCAAGCATGCCCTATACTTCAGAAGAGAGGAGGAACAAAGTTGGAACAGGAGGAACAGGATCGACGATGGAGAAGTTCAAGCAAAACGACGAAGGAGACAGTTTTCTGCATCGCGGTCGACCGGCCATGGCGCGGCGGTCGACCGACGTCGTGCACAGCTGGGTGCACAGGCCAGGAGCTCATCGCGGTCGACCGAGCATGGCGCTGCGGTCGACCGGCAAAAGTCCAGAGAGCAAGCCCAGCAGAAATTAAATGCAAGAAAAATAAATCTACTCTACAAATTAAAGTGCAAAAAGAAAATAAAAAGACAAGAAAATAAATCTACACTACAAGCATGAATTTAAATCTAACTAATAAGCGATAATAAAGAAATTACTAAAAAGAAATAAAAGAGAAAAGAAATGCAAACCTTTAATTTGCTCTTCATCTCCATCCTCATCATTCAACAAAGAGGAGAAAGAACAAATTTAAAGAGGGAAAAATTATTTTTATTAATTGCAACTAAAGTTACAATTTTTTGGAAGGCCTTCTCAATTAAGAGTAGCTCTCCTCTCCAAAAAGAGTTTACAAAATTTTTCACACCCTTAACCCCTCACTCTCTATCCCTATTTATAGTAATCTTCAATGAATATGAGCCATTGGACAGGGGGGTTGTGCATCCCCAACAATTGGTATCAGAGCGACCAGGTTCGGCGCGAGCGATTTGAGGTCACAGACAATGGGATCTGAGAAGGAAACATCTAAGATTGAGAAGTTTGATGGAACAAACTTTGGGTTCTGGAAGATGCAGATGGAGGACTACCTCTATCAGAAGGATTTATACCTACCATTGGGAGAGAAGCCGACAGATATGAAAGATGCGGATTGGAAGCTATTGGATCGAAAGGCCCTTGGAGCGATCAGGTTGACCTTGTCTAAATCAGTAGCGTTCAACATCAAGAATCAGAATACGACGGCGGATCTCATGGCGGCGTTGTCCAGTATGTATGAGCAGCCCTCTGCGGCGAATAAGGTACATCTCATTAAAAAGCTATTTAATTTGAGGATGTCCGAGAGCCAGAAATTCAAGGAACACCTGAACGAGTTCGGCCCACACTTGATTTTCGGCCCAAATGATTTGTGATTCAAAGTTCAAAACTGCAGCAGTACATCCGATCTTGATTCATTTAGTTAAGGAAAAATGAAATGCATCAGGTCCATGAGAGAAATTCTGCAGCAATGTCCACAATGAAGAAATTAAGTCCAAATCTTTGCATTAAGCCAAGTCCAATTCATTAACCACCGGCCCACTTCATTTGATTTTGAAAATCAAAAGAAAAGTCCGGCCCATAGCATTGATTTTCAAAAGAAGAGCTGCAGCAAGGATTTTCGGCCCATACAAACCCAGCAGTCCAATTTATTTCATTTGAAAATCAACCGGCCCATCTTGTTTAAAGTTCATTTGATCCAGGAAGGTCCGGTCTTCAACTCTCTGCAGCACACAGTCCAATGTATGCTTCATTTGCTTTAGAAAATGAAGAGTTGCAGCAATTTGTCCAGCCCATTTCTCCATTTGATTTTCAGAAATCCCACAAGCACCTTGTGATTTTTGCATAAAAGTCCAATTCATTTTTAAGCAACTAAGTCCAAATCTGGTTCCTTGCACACATGTGATTTTTAAAAATTAATTCTCTTATTTCTTCATTTACTCAAGAGTCTTTGTTGAGAGATGAGATTTTTGGGATTTATTCTTTATTAACCTGCAATTAAAGATAAAAGCAATTATTAGTGCTGTATTTATTCATATAAAATAGATAATGAGGGTATAAAATTATAATAAAATATGATTATCAAATACCCCCACACCTAAACTTTTGCTAGTCCTCTAGCAAAGAAAATAAAAAGAAAATCCTAACTCACTTTTGCAGGAATCACGGTTGTATTTAGCGCATACAACAAGCCTTTAAACCCCTAGGTTACCCTAGTTGACGAGTTATAGTCTCGTGAGGGTTTGCAGAGAATATACCCACAAAATTCGGTCAACTTGCAAAGTTAAATAAGTCAGTAAATAACAGATTTTTCTTGATATATTTAAACATTCTAATTGAAGCTAGTTAATAATCAAGAAAACGTTTTTATATATAACTCCAATGTAAATCCCCTAGAAAATCTTTTTCATTATAGCAATACAAAACCAAGTCAAATCTTAGAAATTTAATTAAAAAGTTTTGAAAAGAACATGCCAACTCTTTGTTTTAAATAACTTTCAAGTCTCTTGATCAAAAATTGTTTTTCAAAGACCATATATACAAAACAACAATATATAAAAACAATGGTTAGAGTTATATATATATATATATATATAACTCTCTAATTCTTGGTGATTGTTTTCTATTTTAACGGGCTTTCTAAGTGACCATTTAACGAGTTTTGGGCCAATGAATCCCAACCCAATTGGGCTTAGGTCATTAAGTATAGAGATACTCCTTGGGCTTAATTGCTCAGTCAACTTAGGCTTTATAAGATAGAATCACCTTGAATTTAAGAGTTTTTATTTATTTATTTTTTTTGGGTGGTGCCCATTTTTCGCACTCTTCTTTTATAAGGTTAGTTTTTTTTAATATATATATGTGTAAGTATATATAGTCTTTAAAAAAAAATGTATAAATCAAGATAACTTGAAAAAAATATTTTCAACTCTAAGTTAAGCATGCAAAAATTTCATTATTTTAAATAAAAGTCCAAGTTAAGGCTTAAGTAAAGTATACTACTTTGAAAATCATTTCTTAAGAAATTTATTTAGAGTTATCATAAAAAGTGAACTTAAGTAAATAACCAACTAGGGATTAGAAAATTTCAAATAAATTAATTTTTACTTAACTCTATTAATTTGGCAAGTGACAATATTTTTATAAATTTTTTTTAACAAAAAGTAAGAAAAATGCAACTAAAAAGGTAAAATAAAGAGGAAAATATGTATTTCTCACCCCCACACCTAAATTTTGCATTGTCCTCAATGCAAATTCGCTGAAGCACAAAGTAAAGCAGATAAAATAGAAGAACTTACAGTTGTTCGGTTGACAATGATGATAAGGATCTGCAATTACTGTTAGTATGAGGATGAAGAAATCAAATAAGAGGAAAAATTGTAAGTAATTTTTTTTTACCTATGTTACTTATTCAAATTTTTTTTTGTTTTATTTGGATGATGCGAGCAAGTGGGAGCTCGCCATGAAAGATGAAATAAAATCCTTGGACACCAACAATACATGGGAACTTGCGAAGCTACCAACGGGGAAAAAGGCCTTGAGCAATAAATGGGTGTACAGAATCAAAGAGGAATATGATGGTTCCAAGAGATACAAGGCCAGATTGGTGGTTAAAGGATTTCAGCAGAGAGAAAGAGTTGATTACACAGAGATCTTCTCTCCAGTAGTCAAATTGACTACCATCAGAACAATCCTGAGTATTGTTGCAGCTGAAGATCTACATCTCGAGCAGCTAGATGTAAAGACAGCTTTCCTCCACGGTGATCTAGAGGAAGAGATATATATGCAGCAGCCAGAGGGGTTTACTCAGAAGGGAAAAGAGAAGATGGTATGCAGATTGAAGAAGAGCTTGTACGGCCTAAAACAAGCTCCAAGGCAATGGTACAAAAAGTTTGATGGATTCATGCACAGGAACGGTTACTCCAGGTGCAATGCTGATCAATGTTGCTTTGTCAAGGAGTTTGACAACAGTTACATCATCCTGCTTTTATATGTCGACGACATGCTAGTAGCCGGTTCAGATATGACAGAGATCAAGAAACTGAAGAAGCAGCTGTCGAGTGAGTTCGACATGAAGGATCTAGGCGCAGCGAAGCAGATATTGGGAATGAAGATCAGTAGAGACAAACTCTTAGGCACACTACGACTATCTCAGGCCGAGTATATTAGACGGGTGCTTGAGAGATTCGGGATGAGTGGTGCTAAGGCCGTTAGCACACCGTTAGCTAGTCATTTCAGATTGACTAAGGAGCAGTGCCCCGAGACTGATGAAGAGAAAGATTACATGGCTAAGGTTCCTTATGCTTCAGCCATCGGAAGCCTTATGTACGCTATGGTATGCACGAGACCTGACATTGCCCATGCAGTGGGAGCTATGAGCAGATTTATGTCAGATCCAGTAGAGCAGCACTGGGAAGCAGTAAAGTGGATTCTGAGATACCTGCGAGGTACTATAGAAGATTGCTTATGCTTCAGGAGAGGCAAGTTAGTCCTGCAGGGTTTTGTTGATGCAGACTATGCTGGTGAGATAGACCAGAGAAGAAGCACTACAGGATACGTATTCACTTTGGGCTCTACAGCTATTAGTTGGGTTTCTCAGTTACAGAAGATCATTGCTTTATCAACGACAGAGGCTGAATATGTTGCGGTGACAGAGGCAAGCAAGGAGATGATATGGTTGCAGGGTTTCTTAGAAGAGCTGGGACAGAAGAATGAGAAGAGTGTCCTACATTGTGATAGCCAGAGCGCAATTCATTTGGCAAAGAATCCCGCTTTTCATGCAAGGACCAAACACATACAGGTCCGCTACCACTTCATAAGATCAGCGTTGGACGAGGACATGTTGGAACTTGTGAAGATTCAAGGAAGTAAGAACCCGACCGATATGCTTACCAAGGTTGTCACTACAGAGAAACTAAAGTTGTGTTCAACTTCAGTTGGCCTCAGCACTTGATGGAATGGAGGCCGTCGCCGCAGAGAGAGCTGAAAGAGATTGATAGTTAGTCTCCAAGTGGAAGATTGTTAGGATATGTGAAGCCTAACTATCAAGCATGTCCTATACTTCAGAAGAGAGGAGGAACAAAGTTGGAACAGGAGGAACAGGATCGACGATGGAGAAGTTCAAGCAAAACGACGAAGGAGACAGTTTTCTGCATCGCGGTCGACCGGCCATGGCGCGGCGGGGGGCCGACGTCGTGCACAGCTGGGTGCACAGGCCAGGAGCTCATCACGGTCGACCGAGCATGGCACTGCGGTCGACCGGCAAAAGTCCAGAGAGCAAGCCCAGTCTGCAATCAGCTTCGCGGTCGACCGCACATGGCGCTGCGGTCGACCGCCCAAAGTCCAGAGAGCTCGATCAGGAATAGGATTCGTCGCGGTCGACCGCACGTGGTGCGGCGGTCGACCGGAGTCGGGTTTTGGCCCAGTTTCGAATTTTAACCTGTTTTGTTTTGTTTCCTTTTTTATTGGTTAAACCCTTAAGTCTATAAAAGGGTTGATTAGGGCATGATGTAATGAGACGAAAAATAGTGAATTTTTCTCCTGCGACGGCCGTGGACGTAGTTTCTCACATTGAGAAGCGAACCACGTAAATCTTGTGTGTTTGAGATTGGTTGTTTTTCTCTCTTCTCTCCTAAATCTCTATTTCTAAATCGCATCAGGGGGTTGTGCATCCCCAACACAGAGGGTGGAGGCCTAGCCCGACTCCAGAGCGTACCGGTGGTAAACCCAATGAAATCGTGGACTAGCTGGTTGATCACATCATCATCATCATCCTAAAAAGTACACATGGACAAAAATGGTCTCAGCCTCTTTTTATTTATTTATTTATTTTTTATAATCTCAGCCTTAATTTTAGTTAGTACGATGGGACTTAAATGCAGAGGGACCCAATTTTAATTCAAAAATTAATTAAAGCTACTAGATATGTGGAGGCTCGATCGTAAACGACACTCTTGCTTTGACCCACGACAATATGAAGTTGGGATTTCTCGATGATTAGTCCCACATCGTATCTATCTCGAAATTATGTTTTTAAAATGTGACTTCTTATACCCATTTAATCTTGCTCTTTCTTTAAAACTTTTTTGAAATTTTTTGGTAGGGGGACGGCTAATGGAGCGTACAGATGCAGTCCAGCGTATGTGCATAGTTAACACCTAACTCAACCAACCTGAGTTACTAATTTAGACGGCCGGGTTACCAATAGAAGGACTACTTTTGAATTTTTTTTGAGAATAAGGATGGAATACCCCAAAGGTATTCCAGCCAGCTAGGACTACTTTTGAATTGACCAGCACGATTCCAGGGATGACTTCTTACCGGAGCTCCGCTAGTCTCCGTAGCAACCAACTTCTTCAGAACAAACAACGGCAATTGATTCTCAATCCTCACCATATCCATCATTATACGCCGCATGACATTCGACATCCCATGATCACTAAATATGGGATCAGTAGACGCATAACCACCAGTATAACCGCTCAGATAACCCTTCGAAAACCTCAAAACTGCCAGCATAAAACACCCATCGAAAAGCATCAGCCTCAAGAACTCCCGGCGCCCCCTCTCCTCCCTCCACCTCCCATCGAGACCCTGATAAGAGTCCATAAGCTCACCCGCGACCCCCTCGAGCGCGCTCATGAAGCCTCGCAAGGGCTTCTGAGCTCTCTCGAGGAAGTGGACGAGGGCCCGGCGCTTGTGGAACTCCATCGGCTGCACAGCTTCTCGTCGCCATAATGGTAGGGGCCGAAGGAGATGATCTGAGGCTTGTAGGCCTTGGGCTGCAGCTTCTCGTCGCCATAATGGTAGGGGCCGAAGGAGATGATCTGAGGCTTGTAGGCCTTGGGGTTGAGGTCTTTTATGAGGGCGGGAACCATGTAGATTGAGTGTTTCGTCCAAAGTTGGTCGAGCTTCCATGAGGTGCCGACGCTGCTTTCGATGTCCACCACCCAGCTATTGTCTGCGTTGGCCATCGTGATCAATGCAATTAAAAGAAAAGTTCAATTTTTTTTTCCCTTTCAATTAGGACCGATCCTTCAGCATCTTTGACTCCCGATTTAATCTCGACAATCTACTGCTCTTCTTCTGCTATTTAAACACAAATCATCATGTAATATTAAATGAAAAAAAAAATCATATAAGTGCATCATGAGATGAACCAAGAAAGCAAGCTCGAACTCTCACTTTAGACAGCAAAAACAATAAAACTTTAAAACACTAACAAACCGTAGGAATCAATCTTAATTACTCGGCTGAGGGCGACGGAGGTGGTAGAGCTTTTTATAACAGCTGGAAAAACATTATCCCTTAGACCTATTTATAACGGCTGGAAAAACATTATTCCTAATTTTATAATATTTTTTACTGTACAAATCTTTTGGTGTCCGTTTTCTATTCGATGCATGTATTTTGTAGAGCCCGCCACATTTTTGTTTGTACAGCAATGATTGCGGTTGACGATGGAGTCGTCGACAGCAAGGTTGCTAGAGGTTATCTGCTATTTTTTTTTAAAAAAACCCCCCTGCACTGTAGCAGGTGAGGGGTGTGGTTGGGAGTGTGTCCCAAGGTGTGCCCCTAGTGCTCCTTTTTTTTTCCCATATGACATGACCTACTGGTTGGATAAGAAATAAGTGAACCACCTAACTCTTAACTTTTCAGATTAGAATTCACTAAAATATCACGTCACTTACTTTTTAATCCCTCAAATTTAGTGGGCCCAAATACCATTAAAAAACATAAATTGATAGGTAAATTTTAGTTACTGTGCTTAGTGACAGTGATAAAGCCATTAGCTTTAGTAATAGTAAGTACAATAAAACTATGCAGAATTTGCTGATTCACACTAATAATAATAATTAAGGAAACGATTGTGTTAGGGGGTCCTCTGGGGAAATGATCAAGTTTAGGGATATTGTTGGCCACCCAGAAGTTCGAGGGTGCTTGGCAGGACAAAAGAATCAGGGGAGTTTTGTGAAATTAAGTGTATACAGTTAAACCAGCTCATATAATTTCAATAATCCAGTTTTTGGTCCAAATCAAAATATTTCGGAGATCACATATCACCTTTGCTCTTGATGTAAGAGGACTGATCCTAGCATATATACAACTGCAGTTGCAAGTGCCAGTTGCAGGCCCAAAATACCAAAAAATAACCAGGGAGTTGATCCTCAAGAAGAGGACGAGATGAAGTTTGTTCTCTGAAGAAATGACATTTGAGAGCTACTATGCTCTTAAATATATATATATATATATATATATATACAACACAAGTCAAGGATAACATGAATACTATATAGTGGTCTCTACCTCTCAAATAATAAGAACTATACAAGCTCAAGTTGAGCAATACTTTTCTTGCTGGTGGCTCCTCCGTAATAAACAGATGCATATACCTATGCCTATGTAGCCATTTTCTCCTAGCATATGCAAAGCTGAGGCCGGCCTCAAATCTAGCACAGCAAAAATTCTTCAGGTTTTGCTGCTGAGGATTGGCCAAAGACAGGCCTCACGGTCCTCCACAGGAAGCAGGAGCTGGATCCCCATCGCATGCTCGGCCTCATACTCCGATCAACCTCAACTGCAAAGAAGAAAAAACAAATAGTCTAAAAATTAGATATTGTCGCGGATATAGTAAGGAGAATTGAACCAAGATAAATAGAAGGGTTAATTGCACATAGACCCCCTGCAGTATTGTCGGAGGGTCTATCTGCAACAATGAAACTACAGATGGTGGTAAGTACAAGACAACGATAATAAAGCGAGTCTATGTGTAAATTTACCCTACATAGAACATACTTACGAGATTGTTCTGTGGCTCTCTCCAGTAGAAACCCTGGATTAGAACTGGCAAGACATTGCATGCTATTAGAATGTAAATCATCAGTGCGTGCATTCCCATCCATTCAAATACATAGGTTGGTCGCCTAATTCCATAGACATCAACCTATGGGTCGGGGACCATAAAGATTCATATTGTCAGTAGTAGAATTAAACTGATATTTAGGTACAATTCTAATCCAAATTTAACGATTTACTTTCTCAGGTCCAACTTCTATGTTCAAAGAAGAGATATATAGAGAAACTATCTATCTAGAAACAAAAAGTTATTATAATGTGATTTCTTGGCGCATGATAGCATTGATGCGCGCATTATACAAAAATAGTAACTTATTGCCATTTTGATGAACGAAAAAAAATAATGTCAAACTATTGAAACTATTTCATTTTTTATGCTTTATGTCCACCAGATCATATCCTCGATATAGATTTTTAACTTAAAATGTGAAATCTTCAAAGTTGGATTGTATCATCTGCATGTTGGATCAATAGTAGTCTAGCTCACCTCATATACACACGCATAACATATACATATGCATTTCCAATAAGCAAACAGGTTTAACTTGGCATGAAAGAAAAATTCATAAACTTTTATCTGCAAAAAGAATTAGAAATCGCACCAGCAAATATATTCCTGCAAAAAGAAGCCCAGCTGCACCAGTGGTGAGGCATGTGTAACTAAGCGTGTAGAGAGCCTTGTTGATATGCATCCCTAAAAAAGAGAAGTTTTCAATTTAACAAAACCATTGCTTATAAAGCAAAATACAGCTGGATGATCGAGCTTCGTACCGAAGAAGTCAAGTGAGAAGGCTAAAGCCATAAGAGAGAAGGATGGAAGGGTCCATTGTACAATCCTCTCTTTGTGATCCTACAATTGGTCTTAGAAATTAGATTATGAGTTTTTTTTCCTTTTGTTTTTGTAGTAACACAAAAAACAATATGATCAAAGGTACCTGAAAATGAACGATAACATGCCCAAATTGCAACCCAATCAAACAACTAACAATTGCCATCACAGTGCTGTAATAAAAACATAAACATGTAATTTAGTTAAAAAACGTAAATATCAATGTAAGAGCCAAATATGATAAGGAATTAAACCTTAAAAGCCCTTCAGGATCAAAAGAGGCTTGACACCATGAGGGAGCATCTGCTGGAAGAGGGCCATTTGAAGGAGAATTGATGCTGCATTGCTTTAAAAAGAAGGGAAAAAAACATGGTTGTTATGATGCTCGGGAAAAATAGGGAAAAGTATGCAAATTGCAAAATTTTACCAACCTCAGTTCTTGCATAAACAGGGCGTTTATATAAATGTTGAATGCCCATTATCTTACGGTCTATCATGCCAACAGCATTGCAAGCAGGACTTGTGTCGCCTCTAACTCCACATTTCACCTGAATGTAATAAAATATACTATTGGTTAACCAAAATATAGATCAGAAGAGACAAACTAATATTTGCAAATGCTGAGGATAGAAAAAAAAATACCGAGAATGATTTGATTGCACCTTGCTCTCTTATATGGTACTCCCAATCAGGAACATACAAACCATACAAGAGAGTGACATAGATCACGGTAAGTATCAGAAGCAGAATATTAGATTATTCAATATCCAGATAATCACAGATGCTCTTGATGAGATGAAATTTCATCATTCCAAATTTTACTTCATACACATGAAATAAATCCTCAGATATGTATGCACAGTGCCTCATAATACTTGAATAAACTAAGAGAAAAGGAACATACGTTTGATATCGGTATCTCCTTAATAGGGACCATCCAGAGAAAACTTTACCGTCATTTCTGAGCCAAATTTCACATATTGCTGCCAAAAGGTATGCTATTGCAATTCTCTACAAGAAGTGCAGTGTTTTTAATAAGTACCATGAACAATAACATATTTTAGAAACTAAATCAGGCACATTAACAACTTAATTCATAAACTAATACAAACTGTAGAGTTGATGATCCTAAAACTATTAATAAGAGAGATTAAATAAGCTACCTGCAGTACACCCATCAGGCGAATACTTAAAATATCAACACCATAAGTTAAATTGTGGACACCGTGAAAGTAACCACCTGATTTTTAAATATTAGAGAATGTATCAAACTTAAGATAAAACTCAAATATCCTAGAGAAGAAAACACATAAAACTTTTAAATATAATAAAAATTAGTGATTAATTGTTTACCTTGGAGCACAACACCAAGTACTAACAGCTTAAGTGCTCGAAGCATAGCCTTCTTTGTCGCGGCGGCTCTATTTGACACTCTCTGCATGGGATCAACATCAACTAGTAAACTTGGAAACTTGTATAGAAAATGAAATTTAAGGGAAAAAAATAGAACGCAGGCGTATACATTTTTATCCATATACCTTGTATGCAAGTGTTAGGGCTACTCCAACTATAAACAAGAAAAAGGGCATGACAAAATCAGCAATAGTTACACCATTCCATGGAGAATGATTGATTCTTGGGAAAATTCCACCAGCATCATCAACCAGAATCATAATCTGCAATAGAAAAAAGTATGAGAAACCCCTAGAATAGTAAAGTAAATAATTCCATATATTTGCAACAATGGACTGATAATTACACGCATGTTCTTTCCATGTTCAAGATATAAATAAGTACACATGGAAAGACCCCAATATTGGGCATAAAAAATTGCAGATAAATGTTGCTCATATTATCAGTAGCCTACGGTCAATGAGTTTGATATCACAATATGGATTGTCCTGAAACGTTGGAAATTAAACTTTCTCTAAATTGTTAAGCATATGAATTATCCATCTCTTGGTGATCATACCTGCTTTCTAAAAAAGTTGATGCACGATAGTCGTTTAATATTTTTCTCATTTGTTAACTAGGTTAAATGGACGGTTGACTAATCATAGACGTATCGAATCACATAATCAAAAAAAGGAAGACTTTAATGAGTTAGGCAATTTCTTAAAAGTAAGATTCACTCTGTTCCTTCTTTCAAGCAGAACCTTCTACAGGCAAGCCAATTAACAAAATCTCAAAGGACTTGTTTAATAAAAGAATGATTTTAAACATCTACTGTACAGTGCTTGATGACTGTTAACCACAATCCATGTTGTAATTTACTACTGCTATAACTATCTGAGACTTGGAAAAATGTTAATATCATGTAAAGTAAGCAAGTTTTATACAACAGGGTTAGTCGTGGATAGGCCCCCTGTAGTATCCCTGTTGTGGAATGATTTTTTTTATTTTGACTCCTTTACCCTCAAAAACAGAATATTGTTTAAATAAATTATTCAAGAAGCCTTACAAGTTGATTGAGATATTGAATTTTTATGAATATACCTTCTTTTTTTTTTGGCACAATGATCCCATAACATTTCTCCGAATTAACTATGTGTCACTTATGCTTGACCAAACATGGAACTTAAATCATCTTACTCTCGATAAGAGAAAAACCCCTATTTGCTAGGTAGTTCAAGCAAGATTCGATCTATTTCCTTCTTTTAAGCTTGAAGCACCTCCTACAGGCAACCAGCTAAACAATGACAGACCCCCCATTTTTTTCTTGCAAAGATCCTCATCCCACTTTCTTTTATCTCTTGCCTTCATTCCACTAGTAGCTAATTTAAAATATGGTCCAAACTCTATAAACACATAAAAATTTGGCACCTTTGGACCACAATGAGAAGTCAAAAACTAGTTTATCATCAGCCCCTAGTACTCAAGCATGTTATTTGCTTGTGATTAGGATCCCATAAAGCTAAGCATTCCTCCTTAAAAAAAAAGGCATATGTAGCCTTTTATCCTTGGCAATCACAAAATAAATGCGTATATAACTACCAAAACTGTTCCATTACTGGCACACGGTAGCTTCTGATTAAAGTTGCTCCCACCCAACCTAAATAAAAATCTTTACTTTTAAGTCCAACCGACTCAGGACCAAAAGCAGGAGTAGAGATAAACGTGTAGTGCACTCAAAGCACCCATTTCTCATCCACAGGTAGATCTATGAAAAGAAAAGACACCAAATATTGAATAAAACAGTTCTGAGGTGTGCCACACAAGATCAGACCAATTCAAATGCAATATACAAAGGACAACTTAGTAAATTTGATTGATGGATGGTTGCTTATACTCGGCACCACTACCAAGATAATCGTCGTACTTGTTCGCGTGTATTGTGAAGGTATCGGTCTAGGAGAAAAATTATATCAGAACACTCTGCGCGCAAGTGAAGTTTTTCATCTACTCTTTTCGGTAACGGCTCGAAATACACAATTTATATGCGTCCATTGGATCATCATTCTCAAATTTGATTGGTGACAGATTTTCTAATTTCATTAGGCCAGTTATGTTGTTTGGTAGAAATCTAATAAAATTACAATAAAATGCATATGACTACGTATAAATTTTGTAGGATTATGTGGGCCCTATGTTTATGAGGTTGGCAAATGCGAAAGGGAGCTGAGGGACTTTTGTCTTTCCTATGAAGGGAGCCTCACATGCTTCGGCTCCTCCCCTTCAACCGATTCCTTGATAAGAGTGCTGCTACGGGGACCCAAAATATGGAACCAATGGAGGGGACAGGTGAAGTGTCTCCTCCCTATTGCATAATGAGTTGGCATGAGTTGGCATGACCAACTCATTATGTAATAGGGAGAGGACACCTCACCTGTCCCCTCTCTTGGTCTCATATTTTGGGTCCTTAAATCATTTTCTCCTTGATAACCAACAGCACAATCTATGAGACACGTGTCAAGGATCCAATGGGTGATGGGCTCGCGGTGAACTCGACCGCATTGGACTTCAGATAGTCCAAAAACGTCAAAGGTTTTCACGAATCCCCTTGTGTTTTTATATGCCATCACAAAAAAAAAGGGATGAAATGATAAAGGTCCACTGCTGTTGGACCACATGATGACCATAACCTACACGTGGCAGCATCATGGTCCACATAGCTAATGAACCCAAACCAGTTGTGCATATAATAAGTAGCTATTTTTTTAGGTTTTTCTTATTTTTGCAATATTTACAATTTCTAAATTACAGTTTGCATGCTGTTTATTTCATCTATATTCCATTTTTCCTAATATAATAACAAAATTCATCACTTCTGTACCGCTTTTGTGCAGAAAACCTCATAATTTTGCGACTTTATGCAAAAGTAGTATAAAAGTTATAGTCTGGCTGGACATACTAAAATCATTTACTCATTTTGTTTACGGTTGTAATTACAAAATGATATCAATTAATATCGAAGCAAATACTAGCTTAATAAAATACTCTTAACAATCGCTATTCCTTTCTTCTAGTTGGAAGTAAAGTTATACGACTAGAACAATATTATAACTTAAAATAAAGAAAAAAAATAAAACTATATATTGAGAAATTGGAAGAGAATAACGAATAACAAACAGGACTAACATGGAAAGTTGCAAGGCGCCCCAAACACATGGTTGGCCCACAGGCAACACTTTCCGGCGGAAACAAAAATGAATCTGCTATCTCGATAAACTGACACCCATCATGTTGCAAGTAATTACGAAAAAGCCATGCACAGTTGAAAACTTGAAAAGGCAGCGGCGCAAAAAATAATAATAATAATAATATCAGCCGAAATTCGGTGACATTTTCGGGAATATCATAAAAAGGCGCACCAACCGCGCGCCTCTCTCTCTCTCTCTTCGGACGGTGAAGAGGAGAGAACGAATGATTACCGGTGACCGAATTCGATTCGATTTGTTAGATATTTCCATAATTATTCAATTTGAACCTACATTATCCGAAAACACATTTTTTTTTAAAAAAAAAAATTTGCAGAAAATCCTCCTCCCGAACAATTGTTTTCATATCGAATTTATCCGTTCACTAGTAAATTAGTTTTTAAAAGCATGATCGAGTATCGTACCGCCACCGTGAGTCCTCGGAAAACGTCCGAGCGAGCCAGCCGCTCCGGCTTCTTCGCGGGCGGCGGCGATGGCGTCGCCGGGCCTTTCGAGACGTCGATGGCCACGCGCGACGCGCTGATCTCTCCCTTTATCGGCTCGTACCTCGCCATTACGGAGGAGCACGCGCGGGTCGGGGGGCGGGGTCGACGCGGAACAGAACCGAGGACGACAAAAATCAGCGGCGCGCGCGTCAACGAGAGGAGATCGAGAACGGACGGAGGCCCTTTCTCTTCTCCTCGACCGATCGTCCCTCCTTTTAATTTTATGACCGCGGCCTCCTCGACCTTTTATAGTGGGGGAGGTCGCCTTTCACGTTATGACGGGTGAAATGACCTTTCTGTCCTCGGTTTAGTTGAGACGTTCGGAGCGCGATATCGGGGGAAATTAATTAATATGATGATTAGAAATGTTAATTAAAATACACATAAACGTTACGAAACGAAATATAACTAACGAGCACTCCGCGATTCTACTTTTGGAATGTTATTAAAAGGAGGGGCGAACTTTTTGGGTGATTGTGATAATAATAAGTATCGCTTAATGGATTATACCTATGGTTATCTGGAGGTTTTATTTTAGAAAAAATATCAAGTGGGGTATATGTGGAAAAAACTTGATTTGCTTAATTAGAGCGTTGGTGGGTAGGAAATTGGGTGAGCGGATGATGGTGCGTTTTTGTTGGGTTTGTTTAGGAAGGAAGAANAGTACTTTCTAACTTTTTTAGAAATTTCTGTGGATTTTCTTTTTCGGTAGTTGTTTTAATATAGTATGCGAATTGAAGGATATTAATTGGGGATGATGAGGACACAATAAAGTGGTAGGCCTTTTATGTGTCTACCAAGTACGTTGTATTTATAGCACGTATATCTGTTGATGTGATTAGTACGTGGTTATATTCCCACATCGGATAAGATAAGGAAGAGTCATGTGTTTAAATAGGAGTTTGGTTCAATACCTAATAGCTATAGTTTTTTGGTTAAAACCGATTCCTAACTTTTGTTTAAGGCCCATCAACTCTAGATTGGGACTGATTTCTCCCCCAACAATGGTATCAGAGCCAAGGTCATGGTCCAAGCACTTTAAAAAAATAGATGATTTTTTATATGAAGCTCGAAGGTGTCGGGAGAATCCATGGATGCCCGTAGGAGTGATATAGTCCAACTAGCCATCATGAGTGAAGTGGTGGAAGTTCCTACGGATGTTTGATAGCTATGTGTTGAATTCATGGTCTGGTTAGCCCATGAGTGAAGTTGTGCAAAAGTTTGTGAATTGATTAGCCCACGAGTGAAATGGAGCAAAACTTAGTGGATTTCGCAGAATATTGAATTACAGTTGAATTGAACTATACTTACAAATTAAGAGAGAGTTGTTGAGGTGACTAATATGTGAGTATAGTCCCACTCGGATAAGATAAGAAAGATTGATGAGTTTAAATAGAACTACCTGATAGCTATAATTTTTTGGTTAAAATTGATTCATAACTTCTATTTAAGGCCCATCAACTCTAGATTGGACCCGATTTCTCCCCCAACAATATCCAGATTGAATATATAAAAGGGGAAAAGATATCGACATTGATGTTGTAGTATGTAAGATAAGAACCCATGACACTTCCAAATATTTCATTATTTATCATAATATCTCTAGACAGGGAATATAAATGGTTGTTACAATTTGTAAGCCATTTTGTACAAAAAATAAAAAAAGGTTGTTGTAACTTTAGATATTTGATATAAATTACAACTGTTGTATAAATTTTTTGATAGCATATTGTATTTGTCTACAATTTTACAATCTGAAAGTTGTAATTAGCCTTTTTTTTAATAAAAAAAAATATGATGATAAGTATACCAATTATAGAAGATTAAATAAATGCACTGCCAGACTAAATGATTAAAATGATTATTCCACAAGTAAAGCGGACAAACTTAGCAACTTGCACATCAAAACTTGTACACACGAAATAGCTCACATCAAAAGTTGCACGCATGCAAAGGCAGCAACGCAATATATGATATTTTTCTTTCATAACCGTTTATTTATTTATTTATTTTAATGGTAATCAAAACTTGTAGACAAGCAAAAAGGCACCAACGAAATATATGATATTTTACAATGGTTCCCTTGACTTTTTAATTAACATTTATCATTAATTAACGCAGCAACCTCTTGTTAACAATTAATCCGATATTTCTCAATCTTTTGTTTGCTTATAGTTTTTTTTTCCTGAAAATTTATTTTTGCCATGAGTAACTAAAAGATACCTTCCATTTCTCAAATCTTAGTACTTAATTAATTATGGATTAACTCCTCGATCATTTGAGCTATACACTTACTAGCCAATTAATCCCTTTAAAGAGATTAAGTAATCAATACTTATCAATTACTTGACAGAGGAAAGAGTACATTAATAAGTTACTTTGCTCATGGAAAATTTTAGATTTAAAACTCTCTAGCTACAGTACTGAAGGAATTTTCGAATTTATAGGCAGGAACAGATTTATGCATCCTCGTGATGTTGACTCCAGTCCATATGACGTGGGGACTACTGGCAGTTAGCCGAGAGTCGTTGAGATCCATAACTACAACAAGAGGTCCAAATCGAATTGCGATAATTAATAAATCTTTTTCTCGATGATTCCACCCCTGTTGGATAGTAACAGGTTCCTAATATGTTTCCTAATTTATTTTGGTAACAGATTATTGGGATTCATAATCTGTTTTGGTAACAGGTTATTGAATTCCTAATCTGTTTTGATTTTGGTTTTAGAATTTCTATGGTTTTGGTTTTAGGATTTTTATACATATAGAACGTTTTACAATAGAAAATAAGTAAAAGGGGAATTTGAGAGACTTCTGAGCTGTATGTTTGGGAGATTTGGTCAGAGATTTAAGAGTTTTGTTTGAGAGATTAATTTGTGAGGTATTGAGTGATTGTGTAATTTCTATTTGTACTCTCTCTAATAGTGAAAACTCATCCCCTTCTTGCCCCGTGGACGTAGGCAACTTGTCAAACCACGTTAAATTCGTTTGTTTGTGTTCGTGTCATTATTTTTGATCATGTGTGACCTTCTCTCGACGTTTGTGTGGATTTCCACGAACCCCATAACAAGTGGTATCAGAGCACAACAAGTAGTATAAGAGCTCAGGCTACGCTTGGGGATTAGGTGGAGGAGTAGATCGCTTTGGAAGCTCGTCTAGGGTTTTAATTGGAGATAAATGTGGGATTTTTACTATTATA